>NC_081408.1:161561979-161883646 GCF_030272615.1 Cryptomeria japonica | reverse complement strand
GCTGTCAAAGATTTGCCCAAAATTATAAAACCTCATAATCCAGTATGTAGATATTGTCAAATGAGTAAGCGAGGCAGAACTTCTTTTAGAAGTATACATGATAAATCTAATGAAATTCTTGATCTTATTCATGTTGATCTATGTGGACTGGCGAGGACTAAAAGTTTTCAAGGAGATAAATACTCTATGTTACTTATTGATGATGTTTTTAGAATGATGTGGGTAGCATTTTTGAAAGAAAAATCTAAAGCTTTTAAGAAATTCAAAATCTTTAAAGCTATGGTTGAGACTGAGATAGGATTGAAGATAAAGTGTTTGAGATCTGATCAAGGTAGTAAGTTTACATTCGATGAATTCAACAACTTTTGTGAGAAGAATGGAATCATAAGACAATTTTTTGCATGTAGGACTCCACAACAAAATGGATTGGTGGAAAGGAAGAACAAAACCATATTGGATGCGGCAAGGACTATGATGACAAAAGATAAATTGTCTAATATTTATTGGAGAAAAGTTGTCAATACAACTATGTACATTTTCAACAGAGTACACATAAAAGGTGATACCGGTAAGACTCCTTATGAACTATGTTTTGGTCATACTCCTACTGTTAGATATTTCAGAATTTTTGGAAGTAAATGTTACATTAGAAGAGATGATGCACTGGGAAAATTTGATCCTAGAAGTGATGAAGGAATATTTTTGGGTTATTCTACCAAGAGCAAAGCATATAGATTTTATAACAAAAGATTGAATAGGATAGTGAAGAGCATAAATGTCAAGGTGGATGAACATTATAGTAATTAGATTAGATCATATGACTGTGGACCAAAAGATGAATTTATTAGACCTGAACCGGTAATGCATGAAGTTGCTCAGAAGAGTGAATCTGTTAGTCTGGTAACATCAAAAAACTCAACTGTGATAGAGGAACAACATAAAAAGTTAGTAAATCAAAAAAATTCAAAGAATCCCAAGTATGTGAAACTAAATCATTCTGAAGATCAGTTCATTAGGGATTATTACAAGGTGTGTGCCCTTGGTTTCCTTGTGTTGTGCATCACAATGCTCGGGTTTGTGACATGGCTTAACTGCCTCCTATGGATTATGTTGGTTTCATGGCTTAGCAAGAAATAATCATGTACTTCATTATCTACTACTAAAGAGAAATATGTAGCTGCTGCTACCAAATGTACTCAAATTTTATGTATGAAACAAATGCTAAAAGATATAAGGATTATTCAACTATCTTCTTCTCATCTTGCTTCTGTAATCTTGCTATGTTCTCCTTCCCTCTAGGGTTATTCGACTGTCTTGTTCTCATATTCTCCTCATCCTTCAAAGCATATTGGTAAGCTTCTTCAACTGTGGAAACCCTCAACATACTTATCTCATACTGAATGTTAAATGTTAGTCCATTTATGTACCTCGTCACTTTCTCTCTATGTCCAAATCTATTCATCACCTTGTATAATTCCTCAGTATACTCTTTCACATTCATGTTTCTAGTTCTATAACTTCTTGAACAATTCCAACTCATAGTCTCTTGGTATGAATGTGGCCTTTAATCTTGCAGCCATCTGTCTCCACTGGGTGATCTTCATTTCTCCATTCTCCACTCTAGCTTTCTGCAATTCTTTCCACCATAAGGAAGCATGCCCTTTCAGCTTAGTCTATGCCAACTGGACTCTCTATGGGTCCTTGAAATCCTCATACTCAAAGTAATCCTCCAACTCTCTGATCTAATTAATCAGATCCTCTAGGTTCAGCATTCTGGAAAAGTTTGAAACTTCCACTTTATGAACTTTACTCACTTGCATCACTACTCTCAGGAATCTTTCCTCTCTTCTGTCTTATGGTCCTTTAGCCTCTTTCGCTTCAAGTTCTTCACCGACTTCTTCATACTCATCCTCAAACTCTGGTTTCTTTCGCAAACCAGCCAATGCATTTTGAATTTTGTTCCTCACCTCATTCTTGAAGTCCTCCATCATCTTCTTTACCCTCTGGTGGTTCGTCCTTCTAGGCGGCATCTCCTCTTCTGCCCCAGTGAACTACCTCAACTCAGTGATTTGACTACTGGTTTCAATTGCCTCTCACTTGGTAATCTATTGAGCACATGTGCAACCTTCCTCCAATCAATGATTTGTCCACCCAAAGGAATGCCTCAAGGTTCGTAAACAACTCTTCCACCAACCGGTTCATAACCAAGTCTGATACCAATTGATGCAGCCATAACTGGTAAACCCTCAAAAGAGAACTGGCGGACTTATGCAGCAATAGTAACACAATGAAAGAAATAGGAGAACATAGCAAGATTTCACAAAGAGATCATATTATTGTCTTAGAACCTCTGACAACTAACTAGTTATCATCATACAGTCATCATAGAACATCTGGTAGTTAATCGGTTACATGCAGGCTACAAGCTGGATACAATCCATCTGGAACTCTCAGAGTCAACCAGAGCACTAAACATCAATCTAAATCTTTATTTTGATTTCTACTTCTTATGTCCTACAAATGATTACATAATACCCTATATATGCCCTCTTGAACATATCCGGGTCGGGAACAAAAGATTATATTTACCAATGCAAGAAAATGAAACATGTAATGAGGTTAGCCCTAAGAATGAAAGAAATTCTTCCAGAAAATAACAACCAAGAAGTGCAGATCAGCAGGAAGGCCATCCACACACCAAAGAACATTGAACAAGACCCCAAATAGATCTACACACCAAGAAACTGGTCTGGAAATGTAGGAAAACCAACTGGTAAGCACAAGAACTGTCCTAGAACATAGAAGGAGTCAAACTGGGAGTGATAACTAGCCGGAAAAGAATCCAAATTGTAGTATTCCTACCCTAATCAATTTCTAATCTTAGTTTAACCTTGGTTAGTTTATCATGTTATAATGTTATAATCAGATGTTTTGATTTTTGTGCATACCTGTTAATGTGGTTTTCGCACCAATTCATATGCAAGTTTATTATTTCTCCTATTTCATGTCATTAATCTCAGGCTAACACTTTGATTAAGTATATATATGTATGCATGTTTGACTCTTGGTTGCAGGAGATTTTAGGTATAATACCACATGGGTGTGAGGTTTGTCTCCACCTACGTTCGCAGGTTTGGGTGTACCTCTTGGGCCCTTAGAATTTGGATTAGGTGGTTGTAAGATCCCGTTTGACCATTTCTGTGCTCAAGTGAGTGTCGCCAGTCATCGTTGGTATTCCCTGTGAGTGGGTATACAGGTCGTCTGTCTGTTTGTGTCATGCCCAAAATTTAGGGCCAAAACGGAATAATTTTTTTTTTTAAAAGACCATAACTTAGAACATTAAATTGACTAATTGAGATTCTCTACATGTTTTGTCTTACCTATGTTGGGTTAACTTAAACCACTAACTCAAGTAATCCAAATATTTAGAATCATTAACCAAATACTAAAGAACGTTATATCATTTTCTCAATTTTAATTCCTAGCTTATTTTATATTATTTCCCTAAATATAATTGATGAAGATAGAATTAGTCTTCAAGGTAGTTTATGGTTTAAAGGAACTAATTAAATTAGTCCTAGTACCTTGTTTAAATGTCTAAAAGTTTATCTAAATCAATAGTCATAAAATGCTTTAAATTAAATTGACAATCGGGCCAATAAATTTTTTTTTTTTATATGAATACTCACCTATAAATTAAATAGCCCCATAACCAAAATTAATACTACCCCATTTATTATAAGAGTTCTATATGTTTAGATCTCGAAAATTTTATTATATATATATATATATTTTAAAAACATCTTTAAAAATATCCTTATGGCTTTCAAAAAACATTACTAGCCCATATATTTATTAAGGCGACCATAGTTTATAACACTTAATAATTTATACCAATCTAAATTTGGTCTTAATCTTTTACATTGGGGCTCTATGTGTAAAGGTGTATCCAACTTAATATATATATATATATATATATATATCCTAAAAATATTTTCTTTTAAAAACATTAAACTTAACCACCATGCAAACCCTAACATTCTTTTATTATTATATAAGTGCTCTATCTTTTATTATTCTTTTGATAACATCTTTTTACTCTCCCTATCCTAGCCCTACCCGGCTAGGGTTTGTTATTTTCTTACAACTCCATTTTTTGTGTAGGGTCAGCGGCGGCCATGGAAGCTTGTAGGTCAAAGAAGGGATGGCAGGGATGCCACTGTGTGACCACACAATGGAACCCGCCGCTCCACTATGTTGCCACACAGTGGAAGCCATAGTGGCCCACACTATGTGTCCACACAATGGCTTCGGCCCTTTGACATTTTTCTCAAAAAAAAACCTCTTTTTTTTTTTTAATAAAGTTTATAGATTATTTTTATTTATATATAAATATATATTTATATATATATATATAGATATACATATTTATTTATATATATATATCATTTAATAATAGTGTTTTTTTCCTTTTTAAAAAAATATTTATAATGATATACATGTAATTTGCATGTCAATAAAATTATATATTTGTATAAATATATATATTCTATATGACAGCCAATTAACATAGATAGGCCCTAGTATTTTGATTTAGATGAAAAGGAAAAAGATGGATTAATAATTTTCAAATTTCATTTATAGCAAGGGTACACTTTTCTAAGCAATAATTTAAGAGGTGTTTTATTTCTACCTTCAGCTATATACATGTTTAGATTTTAATAGTTTTACCAGCAACTAATTAGATCTAGATTTTCTAATAAATAAAAAAAACTATAATAGCTTGTGACTTTTTTGTCCTTTTGTGCAATAAATAAATTTACTGATTCTACAATTTCTACAACAACTAAATAGATAATAAATTTTTAATAAAATCTATCAACAACTAAATCTCATATTTTCTGCAATTAAAATGAAGACAAAATCACAGATAAAAAGGAAATCACAAAATTAAATAAAAATGATTTTTTTTATATTTCAGTGAGCTATTGCATGTAATTCAAAGACAATTCTTTTCAAATAGAAAGAAGAATATATCTAGCTTATTTCATTCCAAAAAGTATTCTACAAAATTTACAAGATATTTTCTTTACCTAAATAACAAATAACAAAATCCCATGTCTTTATTTCTATTTTACAATTAGCCTCTCATTTCAACGAATGAGGATATATTTCTCCTTTTAAATCTAATAATTACAACTGCAAATAATTTTTTGCAACAATAACTCCTGCAACCTTCCACTTGTCCTATTCTTTTCTCCCGACAATCCTGCATATTAAATCACAACCATGACCATGGAGTGCTCACCTCCTAGCCTAGGCTAACTGGTAGCCACCCTCGAGCTTGGAGAACCAAACCCTAGATGGGAAAAAAATATGCAAACACAAAGAAGATAGAATGCACACAAATTCAAAACACACTCCCATCCCAGCTACACTGAACCACACTTTGGTGATGACCTTTTTAAGGGTGGTATTGGACCAATACCCTGAGGAGAACTGCAAGTATGGAAAAACATGTAGCCACCTCATGGCACAAGAAATTCATCAAGAATTGCAACCCCTTATTCCTTATGCCCCCCAAGGCATTCTAGCCTTATTTCCCTCCTTATGACCCCCATTGTACAAACAGGCCATGCAGCAAGGGTCACACAAAAATCCCTTGTGATCACTCTCATAATGAGAGTCTCTCACTCAAGGGTTGTCACTGCTACCACCCACAAGATCCTCCTCTCTCCCAAGAGTAAGAGGTCTTGAAGACTCCCAAAAACACATACAAAACATAATACAAAATACCAAATGAAATTCCCAAAAAGGACATACAAGGAAGCAAATTTCTTACACCAACATACTTTCAAACACATGCAAAAAGAAGCCATTTTAAGAAGAATACAACCAACCTTAATCTGCCCAATTCCACGGTTCTTCTCCTTCTACCCTTAGCCAAAATTATCTATTCAAAATCTATTCTATTCTTTTCAAAATTTCTCTTGTCTCCAAAAAATGGAGAGTGGGTGATTACCCACAAATTTTCTAATTCTTGCTTAAGAATCCCATTGTGAGAGTTCTCACAAGTTTCTAAAAACTAAAGAGGAAGGTAAGATAGAATGGGAAAGGGAACTCTCATTCCAAAAGAAAAGTTTACAACTAGGTTCAATCTTCTAATTTCAATTTTCACACAACTCAGAAAAGTCAATTTTTAGGGTGTCTAAAAGGTCACTTAGGAGTAGCAACTTGCCTAAAATTACCCCTAACCCTTAGGTATACCTTATGGGCTTTAGTAAACCCTATTAAACTACCCCTAGGTGTTCATTTAACCCTTTTTAAACCCCTCTGAAGTTTATTTTCGGGTCAAACCTATGTTGACCACATCAAAGATTCTTTACCCAAGGTATTTATGACATCACATTATGTTAATTTAAAAAGCAATAGTTGAACACTTTCCCACGAAGAGACAAAAATAAAAATTCAAACTTAAATCCACACATGTGTCAAGTGACACAAAGAAAACACTTTTACAATTTAATACATGAAATTGTCTCTTGTGGATTTTACACAAATCAATTAAATAACACTTAACACACATGCATCATATACTGTTACGAATAAAATACAACACAAACGGGGTGTTGTCTCTCCAAATAGACAAACCCTGGCTTACGAACATACATAGGTCTAGGTTTGATTCTCCGTAATATTTCCATGGTCACATGGATAACTTCCTGCGCATCTCAATTTACACATTAGTACTTTCAAATATCCACATATAATATAATTCAAAGGAATAATAATACACATCATCACTTTCATACAATTTTCATCTGAACAAATTAAATACATCTTTTATCCAAGCAATTTCACATAAGCAATTCATCCTAATTCACATAAACTTAAACATACATCATAATTCTATTATCATAGTAAAGTCTTGCAAATTCAATAACGACATTTATCACCGCAATTTCATCTTATTCAAAAATCATGTAGTGTTCTGTCTCATAAAGCATATAAATAAATCATCAATATATAGCAATGTTATCCAAATCCTGAAATCATATAAGTTCTTAATTCCAAAATGCATCAAAATAAAGTATCCATAATAGTTTCAATATAAAAATCACTAAAATGTCTGATTGAGTCGAGGTGAGGCCTCACACCCTCCCCCTCTAGGCATGAACTTCCTCCTGGAGTTCATCAAGGAGGTGGGGGTACTTTGATCTCATACATGCTGCATCCTCCCATGAAGCTGTAGCCTCATCATAACAATCCCATTGGACCCTAACTTGGTCCAGCTCTTGACCTCGAAGGGCCAGCATCCGACGTACCAAAATGCGAATGGGCTCTAAAGCTAGCTACCCGTCCGAATCCACCTACAAGGCATCCCAATCTAAAATATGAGACTCATCATAGATATATTTCCTCAAAACTGATACATGAAACACATCATGGATGCGTGATAGGCTAGGTGGCAATACTAAACGGTAGACAACTAGGCCTATCCTCTTAAGAATCTCAAAAGGTCCTACAAAGCGAGGTGTGAGATTAGAACCCTTTCCATAATGGATTGGACTCTTATGCGGTCGCATTCTCAAGAAGACTCTGTCTCCAACCAAGTAGCTACGATCTAGCCTCTTTGCATCATCATATTTAATCTGTCTACCCTGAGCCTCTCTAAGATGCTACCTAATCAAATCCACCTGTTGTTCCATATCCCAAACTATCTCAGGACCAATAGCAACTTTGTCCTCTATGTAATCCCAACTCAAAGGTGTCCTACAAGGCCTGCCGTATAATGCCTGATAGGGTGGCATCCCCAAAGAAGTGTGATGCCCATTGTTAGAGGCAAACTCCACTAAGGGAAGATACTCCTCCCACTGGGTCTGATGATCCATGACGTACATGTGAAGCATATCCTCTAACACCTGATTGACCCTCTCTATCTAACCATCTATTTCTGGGTGATAGGTTGTACTGAAATTGAGCTTAGTGCCCATAGCTGCCCGTAATGACTTCCAAAAGGAAGAAGTGAAAAGAGAATCCCTATCAGAAATAATCTTGCAAGGCACGCCATGAAGTCTAACAATGTCTCACAAGAACACCTATGCTACTGCTGGAGCTGTGAATGTAGTACAGACTGGTGAAAAGTGGGCCACTTTGGTCAACTTGTCAACTATCACCAAGATAGCATCATGGTGATGAGAAGACATAGGAAGACCAATGATAAAATCCATGGATATAGTATCCCACTTCCACTCTATTATAGCATGAGACTGGAGCAACCCACCTGGATGGCGGTGCTCCCCCTTTACTCTCTAACACTCAAGGCATCGAGCTACTATCTCAGCAATGAGCTGCCGCATTCCTGGCCAATGATATAACTGCCTCAAGTCAGCATGCAACTTTTTAACTCCGGGATGCGTTGCATAAGGAGCTCTATGAGCTTCCGTGATAATTAACTCTCACAATCCCCCAGAGGAAGGTACATAAATGCACCCTCTATGGCGTAACAGTCCATTGGACTCCAAAGAATAATCCACATATTTCCCCTCTAGAGTAACCTGAGATTGTATTACCTAACCAACCTCTGCATACCATCCATCCTCTACCAAGTGCTGTGGTATAGGGTCTCTAAAATCCGTGCCCATAGATATGGTGTAAACCTCATGACGTCTCCTACTCAAAGCATTTGCAACTACATTTTCCTTTCCTTTGATGTAGTGAACATCAAAATCATATTCACACAAGAACTCCATCCATCTCCTCTGACATGCATTAAGGTTTGGCTGAGGGAAAATGTACTGAAGACTCTGATGATCTAAATGCAGCTCGAAGTGATGACCTAAAAGGAAGTGTCTCCACCTCACAAGTGCATGCACTACTGCTATGAGCTCAAGGTCATGAGTGGGATAATTAAGTTCATGAGTCTTATGTTTCCTAGACTCGAAAGCTATGGCCCTACCATCCTACATAAGAACTGCTCCTAAACCCTCTAGTGAAGCATCTCTACAAACCATGAAGTCAGCTATGGGATCTGGTACAACAAGGATAGGAGTGCTAGTAAGTGCCTTCTTGAGTTCCTAAAAGGCCCTCTCGCACTTCTTCGTCCACTCAAATTTCTTCCCTTTACACTGAAGAGAAGTAATAGGATGTGTGACTCTGGAGAATCCCTCAATAAAACATCGGTAATACCCTGCTAAGCCCATGAAACTCCAGACCTCTGTCACACTGGTTGGCACTGGCCAATCCATAATAGCCCTAATCTTTGATGGGTCAACTGAGATCCCATCATCAGAAATAACATGCCCAAGGAACTTGACCTCTGATCGAAAGAAAGCACACTTTGACAAACTGCCAAACAATTGGTTATCACGCAAACACTGCAATACCTGTTTCAGGTGCTCCTCATGATCCTTCTCATTCCAAGAATATATTAGTATATCATTGAGAAACACAATAACAAAATGGTCTAGAAATGTATGGAATACCCCATTCATGAGGCTCATAAAAATTGCTGGGGCATTCGTAAGTCCGAATGGAACTACGGTGAACTCATAGTGACCATATCTAGTGCAAAATGCGGTCTTGTGGATATCACTCTCCACTATTCTCAGCTGATGGTATCTTGACTTCAAATCTATTTTGGAAAAGACTTTGGAACCCTGAAGCTGGTCAAATAAATCATCAATTTTGGGCAAAGGATATCAGTTCTTGATGGTTACTTTATTTAGCTACCGATAATCCATACATAATCAGAGAGATCCGTCCTTCTTCTTAATGAAGATGACTGGTGCACCCCAAGGGGATATGCTAGGATGAATATGACCCTTCTCAAGGATTTCCTCAAGTTGTATTTTGAGTTAATTAAGCTCATTTGTGGTCATCCTATAAGGGGCTCTGGAAACTGGTTCGGCTCCTGGTACTAGGTCTATATGAAAATCAATCTCTCTATGGGGTGGCATCCCTGGTAACTCTGAAGGAAACACATCTAAATATCCCTTAAGGATAGGATGGTCTTCAAGTGATGTTTCTTTTTCTTCCTCTTCTCCTCTGTCATTGATAGTGATAGCAAAAAGTTGACATCCCTTTTGCATGCTCCGCTTAAGCTACATTGCAAAGATCATACAAAGAGACACGGGCCTCTGAATCCTGGTGATAACTATGGCTGAACCATGATCATCCTCACACTCAATCTTTTTTAGGCGGCAATCCATCTTGGCTCTTTGGGCATAAAGCCAATCCATGCCAAGTATGATACCATAAGATCCAAGTGGTGTCACTCTAAGGTCTACTAAAGTGGTGGTCTTGCCAATCTGCAGCTAACATGCCCTAACCTCTGATTCCACTGACACTCTAGCCCCTGAAGCTAATTCCACTTCCCAACTAACACCCTGTCTAGTTGCCACTAGCCCGCAATGCTCCACAACCAATGGAGATATAAAGGAGTCAGTAGCTCCTGAATCAAACAAAATAGATACATTGTTACCTTTGATCATACCTCCAGACTTGATGACTGTGACTTGATGCTCAGCCTGGCGGTTGTCAACCACTGCGAATACTCTATGGGACCTGCCCATATCACCAACTGTCAGGTCTGAAGCAACCATCCACTAATTCCCTACCATCTGACCTTGAGGGCAATCCCTCACCATATGCCCCATGGCTCCACACATAAAGTAAGCACCCCATGCCTGAAACTAGGGACCCTAAGGCTTAGAGAAAGCCTGACCTCTTGTCCTATTGGATCTGCTGTACCCACCCCTAGAGGATTGTTGGGTCCTCACCGGAGGTGTGTACTACACCTATGCTCTCTGATCATGTCTCTGTCCCTGAGTCTACCACTGCTTGGGCTTGGAGCCCTGCTGATACTATGGAGGCTTCTACCTCTAGTTCTGTGGTGTCTGTTGCGGAGGAGGGGGTTTGGAGAACCCCTGTGAGTTTCAATTGTTTTCTTTCCAATGTATTTTATGGAATCCATAAGTTTGAGGTGTGGGATTTCGGTTCTGAAATCGATCCCTATTGTCCTATGGTCTAACCTGAATTTCCTCGGCAATCAATGCCTTCTCCACGGCAACCTGAAGGCTCTCTGGAGTGGACATCCTAACTAGCCTGGCTATACCGATATTTAACCCTTTGATGAAGCAGTTTACAAGAAGTTTCTCATCCTTTAGATAATCTACATAAGGCAGTAGCTCAAAGAATTTGCTCTCATATTGGGTTACTGATAAGCCTTTTTGTTGGAGATCATGAAATTCGTCTATATGACGCTATCTGAAGTGTTCTGATATGTACCTCTCATGGAACCTCTCTATGAATATCTCCCAAGTGAGAGTATTAGGAATTAATCCGCATTTGTACTCTTCTTGTCTCCACCAAGTGGAGGCCAATCCTTTCAGCAGATGAACTGTGAAACGTGCTTTTAGGTTGCTCTCGTAAGAACACAATGCAAAGTACCTCTCAAGACTCAAAAGCCATGCCTCAGCCTCTACCCCGTTGGTAGAACCTCCAAAAGATGGTGGCTAGAGATGCATGACCTCCCTGATAAGATCCCCTGGATCCCGATGAGCTCTCTCAAAATAAACTGGTTCCACCACTGGAGGTGGTCCTAGCATGTGCACAGACTTTGGCTCATTTCCACCCTGACTCTCTACAGGAATAGGAGTTGGGCTCCTACTTCATTCTCTATCAATAGATCTATGACTCCCAGAGTCTAGATTTCTAACCTGAGGGTTCTCTGCTGGAATCCTTTCCTGAACTATGCCAATAAGATTTTGTATTGGTTCTAAGAGGTTTCGGTTAGGTTCATTTGGCTATTCGGGAGGTTCTCCTCGGTTCTCTTCTGGAACTGATTCCTCCCTCGCTACCTCTTCACATGCTATGCGCACATGCCTAGGACCCCATCCACGCTTGCGAGCTTGTCGCATTGTCGGAGGCATCCTAAGAGGAAAATAAAGTAAAATAAATAATTAATTTCTTTTAGAATAATATTAATTCAATTAAATTTTAAATGTCTTATATAATCAATTTAACAAAAATAATTTAAACAATCTAAGGCGAAACATAAGTGGAGTAAGGTTCCTAGTGTGGAAACCTCGCTCTGATACCAAAATGTCATGCCCAAAATTTACGGCCAGAATGGAATAAATTTTTTTTTTTTAAAGACCATAACTTAGAACATTAAATTGACTAATTGAGATACTCTACATGTTTTGTCTTACCTATGTTGGGTTAACTTAAACCACTAACTCAAGTAATCCAAATATTTAAAATCATTAACCAAATACTAAAGAACGTTATATCATTTTCTCAATTTTAATTCCTAGCTTATTTTAAATCATTTCCCTAAATATAATTGACAAAGCTAGAATTAGTCTTCTATAAAATATATCTCCTAAAAATATATTCTTTTAAAAATATTAAACTTAACCACCTTGCAAACCCTAACATTCTTTTATTATTATATAAGTGCTCTATCTTTTATTATTCTTTTGATAACATCTTTTTACTCTCCCTAACCTAGCCCTACCTAGCTAGGGTTTGTTATTTTCTTACAACCCTATTTTTTGTGCAGGGCATTTTTGTGTAGGGTCGGTGGCGGCCATGGAAGCTCGCGGGTCAAAGGAGGGATGGTGGGGGCACCACTGTGTGACCACACAGTGGAACTCGCCCCTCCATTGTGTGTCCATAGAGTGGTGGGCGCGGCACCACTGTGTGTCCACACAGTGGAGGCCGCAGTGGCCCACACTGTGTGTCCACACAATGGAGGCCGCAGTGGCCCACACTATGTGTCCACACAGTGGAAGCCGTGGCCAACACTATGTGTTCACACAATGGAAGTCGCGGGGCTGCCCACTCTGTGTACACACAGTGGAGTCTGTGGCCGATCCACTATGTGTCCACATAGTGGCTTCAGCCCTTCGGCATTTTTCTCAAAAAAAAACCTCCTTTTTTTTTTATAAAGTTTATAGATTATTTTTATTTTTATATATATATTTTTAAAAATATAATTTATATATATATATATTGATATACATATTTATTTATATTTATATATATATGTACATATATATATATATACATATACATATACATATACATATACATATATATACATATATATATATATATATATATATATACATACATACATATATATATATATATATATATATATATACATACATACATATATATATATATATATATATATATATATATATATATATATATATATATATATATATATATATATATATATATATATATATATATATATATATATATTCAACGCATTTTATTTTATCTTTATTTTTTTTACATGCAGGCATAAATACATTATTCTTCGTGATCATTTAATAATAGAGTTTTTTTTTCTTTTTTTCAAAACATTTATAATGATATACATGTAATTTGCATGTCAATAAAATTATGTATTTGTGTAAATATATATATTCTATATGACAGCCAATTAACATAAATAGGCCCTAGTATTTTGATTTAGATGAAAAGGAAAAAGATGGATTAATAATTTTCAAATTTCATTTACAGCAAGGGTACACTTTTCTAAGCAATAATTTAATAGGTGTTTTATTTCTACCTTCAGCTATATACATGTTTATCTATTAATAGTTTTACTAGCAACTAATTAGATCTAGAGTTTCTAATAAATAAAAAAAGCTATAATAGCTTGTGATTTTTTTCTCCTTTTCTGCAATAAATAAATTTACTGATTCTGCAATTACTACAACAACTAAATAGATAATAACTTTTTAATAAAATCTATCAACAACTAAATCTCATATTTTCTGCAATTAAAATGAAGACAAAATCACAGATAAAAAGGAAATCACAGAATTAAATAAAAATGATTTTTTTTATATTTCAGTGGGCTATTGCATGCAATTCAAAGACAATTCTTTTCAAATAGAAAGAAGAATATATCTAGCTTATTTCATTCCAAAAAGTATTCTGCAAAATTTACAAGATATTTTCTTTACCTAAATAACAAATAACAGAATCCCATGTCTTTATTTCTATTTTACAATTAGCCTCTCATTTCAACAAATGAGGATATATTTCTCCTTTTAAATCTAATAATTACAACTGCAAATAATTTTCTGCAACAATAACTCCTGCAACCTTCCACTTGTCCTATTCTTTTCTCCCGACAATCCTGCATATTAAATCACAACCATGACCATGGAGTGCTCACCTCCTAGCCTAGGCTAACTGGTAGCCATCCCTGATCTCAGAGAACCAAGCCCTAGATGGGAAACAAACATGCAAACACAAAGAAGACAGAATGCAAACAAATTCAAAACACACTCCCATCCTGGCTACACTGCACCACACTTTGGTGATGACCTTTTTAAGGGTGGTAGTTGACCAATACCCTGAGGAGAACTGCAAGTATGTTAAAACATGTAGCCACCTCATGGCACAACAAATACATCAAGAATTGCAACCCCTTATTCCTTATGCCCCCCAAGGCATTCTAGCCTTATTTCCCTCCTTATGACCCCCATTGCTCAAATAGGCCATGTAGCAAGGGTCACATAAAAATCCCTTATGATCGCTCTCATAATGAGAGTGTCTCACTCGAGGGTTGTCACTGCTACCACCCACAAGATCCTCCTCTCTCCCAAGAGTAAGAGGTCTTGAAGACTCCCAAAAACACATACAAAACATAATACAAAATACCAAATGAAATTCCCAAAAAGGACATACAAGGAAGTAAATTTCTTACACCAACATACTTTCAAACACATGCAAAAAGAAGCCATTTTAAGAAGAATACAACCAACCTTAATCTGCCCAAAGGTAGGTTAGTTTTGTTGAGGATGAGCTGCCCAATTCCACGGTTCTTCTCCTTCTACCCTTAGCCAAAATTCTCTATTCAAAATCTATTCTATTCTTTTCAAAATTTCTCCTGTCTCCAAAAAATGGAGAGTGGGTGATTACCCACAAATTTTCTAATTCTTTCTTAAGAATCCCATTGTGAGAGTTCTCACAAGTTTCTAAAAACTAAAGAGGAAGGTAAGATAGAATGGGAAAGGGAACTCTCATTCCAAAAGGAAAGTTTACAACTAGGTTCAATCTTCTAATTTCAATTTTCGCACAACTCATAAAAGTCAATTTTTAGGGTGTCTAAAAGGTCACTTAGGAGTAGAAACTTGCCTAAAATTACCCCTAACCCTTAGGTATACCTTATGGGCTTTAGTAAACCCTATTAAACTACCCCTAGATGTTCATTTAACCCTTTTTAAACCCCTCTGAAGTTTATTTTCAGGTCAAACCTATGTTGACCACCCCAAAGATTCTTTACCCAAGGTATTTATGACATCATGTTACATTAATTGAAAAAGCTATAGATGAACACTTTCCCACCAAGAGACAAAAATAAAAATTCAAACATAAATCCACACGTGTCAAATGACACAAAGAAAACATATTTACAATTTAATACATGAAATCGTCTCTTGTGGATTTTACACAAATCAATTAAATAACACTTAACACACATGCATCATATACTGTTACGAATAAAATACAACACAAATGGGATGTTGTCTCTCCAAATAGACAAACCCTGGCTTACGAACATACAAAGGTCTAGGTTTGGTTCTCCGTAATATTTCCATGGTCACATGGATAACTTCTTGCACATCTCAATTTACACATTAGTACTTTCAAATATCCACATATAATATAATTCAAAGGAATAATAATACACATCATCACTTGCATACAATTTTCATCTGAACAAATTAAATACATCTTTTATCCAAGCAATTTCACATAAGCAATTCATCCTAATTCACATAAACTTAAACATACATCATAATTCTATTATCATAGTAAAGTCCTGCAAATTCAATAACGACATTTATCACCGCAATTTCATCTTATTCAAAAATTATGTAGTGTTCTATCTCATAAAGCATATAAATAAATCATCAATATATAGCAATGTTATCCAAATCTTGAAATCATATAAGTTCTAAATTCCAAAATGCATCAAAATAAAGTATCCCTAATAGTCTCAATATAAAAATCACTGAAATGTCCGACTGAGTCGAGGTGAGGCCTCATAGTTTGATCTTCTTGGGTTGCGTGTTTATGTGTGGTTAAATTGAGTAATTAATCCTTAATATTTAGTTCGATTTAATGTGTGTTTATGCATTAGTAATTAAGGGACTAAATTAAATAGGTTCCCTTTATGCGAGTAATCGTTAATTAGAAATTGCTCAATTCAAATTGGTAGCAAGTTTGACTAAATGATTAATTTATTTTGCTTATGCTTTTGGAAAGGAAAGATTTAAATTTAATTGAAATAGAATTAATTTAATCTCTTTGCCCTTCTAAAATAGAAAGGTTGATTTTAGTTATTTAATGAAAATCAATTTTAATTAGAAAAGCAAGTTTTAAATTTACATTTGATATAGTTTTGAAAGAATGAATATGGAGATTTTATTTTTAATCAAGAATATTTTACCCTCATTAAATAATTTGAAATATAAATGATAGTTTTCTTAAAATTAAGAAAATTAGAAATTAATTGAGGAAGAGGCATTTTGATTTTTCTAAATTAGAAATAAATTGTTTAAAAGTATTTTAAATTCAAAAATAAGAATTTTAGGATGGCATTTTAAATAAAAATATTTTAAATGCAAAAATGAGATTTTTGGTCAAAATTTTTCCCATATAACCTAGGGTTGGAAAATATTTGGAGGCAAATAAATTTTAGAAAAATAATTCCCGGAGAGATATTTTGAAAGATGATTTGTGGAAAATATTTTGGGGGAAAATTATTTTTGGATGGAAAAATTTGGGGATTTTGGCAGGAGAAGGAATTTCTTGAACTGGAGGATTGGGTTCTTTAGCAAATCTCATCTAGGATTGCATATGGAGGTAGGATTCTTAATTGTTTCCTTTGTTGAATAATAAAATAAAATTACTGGTTGGTTTTGAAAGAATTTTTTTGATTGAAATGGGGTTTGGGTTTTAAATCTATGCATTTTAGTTTAAAGTTTGGTAGATTGGTTGAACCATTGTGTAAAAAATGGTTCTTTTGGCCCAGTATGATGTTTGGTTGAGGAAAATTTCCTATTTCAAAATGATTAACCAACAATTTTTATTTTTGAAAACCATAAGCATTCTGGAGCTCTTATTTTAGCCTCTGTTTGAGGTTGTTGATTAATGAAACTAGGGTTTTCTTTTATCCTCTTTTGAGGTTTGTATCAAAATAAAAATAAAACAAAAAAATATTAATCAAAACAATTTTATTTTAAAAATCAAAATTTATTTTTTGTTTGGGAAAAAAAAATTAATTTTTGGGTTGGAGGACAGGGAGCCAAGGCTCAACCCGTGCCTCCTCCCCTATGCAGATCGCAACCCATGGGGTCTATGACCACGCCAGTGGCCGCAAAGCCTTACGACCACAAGGTGGCTGTAGCGAACTGTAGCCACCGTGTGGCCGCAAGGTCCTGTGACCCCACGATGGCCGCAAGGTTCCCCGTGTCCACTGTGTGGATGCTGAGGGACCTGCATCTATCACGGTGGACATAGCCCCATGGCTAGGGCATGACCGCCCCACTCCCATGGATGGGAGGTGGGCCCGCGACTGCCCTATGTTGGGTCATTTAAATATATATATATATTAAATTTAAAGTTCTGATTGATTAAAAAATAGGTTTTAAGGATCCGAAACCTTTACATCATAGAAAGAGAAAGAGCAGCAAAAGGATTAAAAGTCCACATACATAACGACTAGCCAGAAGACCAGCGAACAGAAAGAACAGCAAAGCAACAAAACAACAAAACACAGCAAAGAAACCAGGGAGACGCTACACAATAATTTTTTTTAGTAGGTCCTCTGCCTTTATCACCAACTCATCATAGGTAGCTCCGATAGCTTTCAACTCTTTTAGATCCTTGTTCATTTTCTTTTCCTTCCTCTTACTTCTGGTGCGAGTTCTGGGACCTTGAGCTTCCCCTGTACCTTCAGCGTCTAGGTCAATTTCCTGGATTTCTTTGTCATCATCAAGCTTACTGATGAGGGTATGAGTATTATTGGTTGAGATTTTTAGAATGCTACTCTACGATATTCTTAAGGCACTCCTCAATTTTTTCCACTTTAGTGATAGTATCCAAGAGTGTTTTTTCACTAGTTTCGGCAAGGCTTTTTCCGTCCAGCATCTCCTTTTCAATCTTCTCAAACCTGGGGTTGAAAGCATCTCTGATGTCTTCTATTTTAGCAATAGTGTTTTTCAGATCCTCAATATAGTCAGCCATTGTATTCCCCTCCCCTATATTAATGGTCTCTAGAATCAAGACTCTGTTGCATAGTTTTTTATACTCATCCACAACTTTCTTGTAACCATCAATGAGCCATTCCTTAGTTTTCATAAAACCATGCAAGCCCTCGGGAGGAGGACCATAGGGGGGAGTCACTTTTCCAGGGGTTACCTATTCATCTTTAGGGATATGGAGGGCAGAGATAGTGTCGGCAACCCTGAGAGTCTCTTCCATTGTCTCCTTTTCCAAGCTATGCTCAGCGTCCAAGGTCCTAGCTTGCTTGTCAGCTTCTGGTTCCTTGCTAGTCTCCTCTTTTTTCTTATGTTTTTTCTAGGTCTGGGCTTGGTTTTTAGTTTTCTTCTTCGACAACCCTTTAGGGTTCTTCTTCTCCTTAGAATAATCTGAATCCTCTTCTTCTGAAGAGATGTTGATCAAGGGTTTGATTTGAAGCTTTTTGCCCTTGGAAGATGAGGGTCTTGTTTTTCTCTTCTTACTACTCTCATACTCTAAATCATCAGAGCTATCCTCAGTATCAGATGAGGAATCATTGTCGGATTCCTCCTCCTTTGAAAAAGAAGAATCAGACATATTTTCCTCAGGGTCCATAGAGGGCTGCATCCGGTTAATTTGACTGGCCTTTAAATGTCATAAATAAGAACCATTAGGCCTTGGTGCATTGCAGTATCACCCCGAGGATTCTCTTTGTAGGCTTTAAGGGAAGCATTCATTGAGAAAAGCAAGAAATAAGGAAAATTCACCTTATCATTATGCCTAAAGTGGTTTAACAGAACAAAATGATACCCATAGACTTTCGTAAACCTACCATCTAGAGTAATATACCGCATTAAAACAAAGAGAATTTCCCGCCAGGGTTTGGCAAAAGCCCTAAGCGGGTAGTAGGTTTTGCTCAACTTTACCAGTCATTTTTTCTCTTTCTCAGTAACTGGGTACCTTTCAATGACTTCCTTGCTGACCTTCCTATCTCTGTAGAAGTTGCAGCCTTCCCTGTTGAGACCCGTAGCTTTAGCAATTAAATCTTCATCAATTTCTACCATTTGGTCACCCATTTTTAACATGCCCTTCTTCCAGTTTTTGCAGAAAAGGCTAGTTACCATTCCATCACAGCCATGGAGTCTCTCTATGAAGTTCGAGAGACCACCCTTCTACAAAATACCCCACACCTCTTCCTTCTATTTCCATTCCTTGCAACTACTTAGCTCATATCGTCTCCTATTTCTGCCCATGATGTTGCTTCTCATAGCGAAATTTTGAAACTTGCAAAGCTGGTTAAACAGAGAGCTTTTCAGAGCTAAAACAATTACCCAGCAAGCGTGGGAGTTGATGACATTGATGTTATAATGAGTGATTTTCTTATTATAGAAATAACTCGAAGTGCTCACATCAGTACTTTTCATTATTACCCTATCAATCAAGAGTCTTTGGGGTACTTCTATGTCACTCATCACTTATATTAAATTTAAAGTTGTTTTTAATATATTTTATTATTATTTAATTTTAATTAATATATTTAATTATTATATATTAATTATTAGTTATTAATTAATGTATATTTAAGATATATGTTAATTGAGATAATTTATATATTAATATATATTATTAATTGTATATTAATTATCGATTCCTTATTAGCATATATTTTCAAATGAATGATTATTATTTAGTCTTTATTGTATTAAGTTAGGTATTTATAGAGATATATACATGCTAATTAATATATTTAAGATTGAGTATGTGTTTTTAATATATGCAAGGGAAATTATATTTCATTGGGGAATGTTTATCTATTTCTATTTTTTATTTTAATGTATATTTCCATTTTTGGAAAGTGTATATTATGTTGCTAGAGATGAGATTAGATTATTGCATTCGAATCAAGGTGAAATGATGTTTTATTTGAAGATTAAATATCATATTTAGATGGTTAATGTTTATTTAATTATATTCATGTGAACTTAGTTCAAAAACTCATAATAATGTATTTATGTTATGTTTTGATGCAACCGAACTTAGTGAGTTAGAAAACCAAGAATGACCTATACCTAGATAAGGTAGACAAACTGCAATCAAACTTAGATCATTTAGAAAACTTGGTCAATTTTAATGTTTAAATCAATATAGAAAAAGATTGTCTTTTTTGGTTATTGCCTAAGCAAGTTTAAATTTCTGTATTCACTTTTGCTTAAGTAATTGCAAGACTTGATTTGTTTGATTGGACCCTGTCGTATGGTTGATTTGGGTACATGTTTCTGTCCTTGATCTTGAGTTGACTATTGTCTTGTGAGGGTGTTGTATCTGGTCATGTCCTTTATGCGGGTGTCAAATGTTGTTTCATGGTTGGCCATCTAGTTAGGTCTCTAGTTAGAATACCGTCAGTCAGTGCACCTCATATGAAGTTGTGTTGACCAAATGGTTGTTTCATCCATTTTGAACTCTATTGCTTGAGCTTGTGTGCCTAGGTTTAGGAGTTTGTTGAGTATGGTCTGGTGTCGTATGGGAAAGTGGCTTTTGATTGGGGGCCACACCCAAAGTGGTTACTAGGTAATCCATCGAAAGTGTGTCTAATAAGTGATAACCCAATAACATATTAGAGAGTTAGTTAATGAATCACTAACTAAGATAATGTGTCTCACACATGGGATGAGTGCTAACACAGACTCGACATGCAGTGAGAAGGCCTGAAATGGCAAACCATCATTCTTGTCTTCACGAAAGGATGTGTGGGTCCACATGAGGCTTGGATGGGTTGGAGGTTCGGAATAGGTTGCTAGGGTAACCCAATGGATTGGGTCAGAACTTATGAAGACTTGCCATGGTAACCATACCAGGTTATGTGATGACACTTGTCCCCTATGTTTGCTAGTGTGTTATTGTGTTGTCTTGATAGGAGAACTTTTGTGGAGTCGTCCTGCTACTTATGCCCTTGTGAGAACCCGATGTCATGCTAGACCTTGGGTTCCGATGACTTATCTTTGTGGATGCTCCAGTGGACCTTTGTATTTTCTTCTATTATGTTTAGTTAGATCCTTTCCTATTCACGGATCATTTATGTATTTATTGAACCGATGTGGTCATTTGTATTATTGATTATGTTTGCCTTGATGGCAGGACTGTAAATGATGTAAACTTATGTATTATTCTCTATTATTTAATTATCAGAGGGGTCATTCAATTGACCAGACCCGGAGATGTATCCCTCTAGGGGTGAACTCCAAGATCATTTCACTGTTATGTGGTGTTTTACATTCGTATGTTCCTTTTTAATTTGGCATGTATGGATGACATTATGTTAGAATGTATGATGTGGATTAGATGAAGATAACCTTAAAAGCATGTATGTAGTCATCTTATTAAAATGCAGTAATTTGAACCATGAAAGAATGTAGATTAGAATAATGGAATATATTCAATTATTGATAATGCAATTAAAGTATGCATGGAAAGTATTTGTTAGTCTATCTTGAAATTAAAGCATGTAATGATATTAGATGCATGACTTATGTCTTAATATAAGCTCGAGCGTAATGTATGGTTAAACTTATATTGGATGAACCTTAATCATGTTATCTATACTTTTAACCTTAATGGATAAACTCATCATGTAATCTAAATTTAACTTTAATGGGTGAATGTCCCCATGTTAGCTTCATCTTCAACCATAATGGATGAATGCAACCTATTATCTATAATTTTAATTTACTGAACAAATTACATCTTTGTTTAAAGTAATAACATGAAATTAAGTTAATCTGCTTAATTGGATCAAATGTCGTGAGTTGAGTTAGATGTGGAATTAAGTAATCACGTTGGGAAACTCTTTAGGTGTTAGTTGAAGTCTTCCATTGTGTAATCTGTACTTTGATATCTCATTGCATCATTATGTTGTGTTTAACTTTTAAAAAAATAAAATATTCGCACTCTTCTCTTGTGTATTAGTTTAATCCCTTCAGGGTTTCCTGGAAGGGCATTACACAAATGGACTGAAAATCTGGAATTAAGCACATGAACCAGCCTAGAAACTAAAAATAGGATCAACAATGAAAAGAAAGCAACTATAGGCACCTACCAGCAGGAACACAAAAAAATGCACACTGGACTAAATAAGAACTAAACTGAAAGGAAATATTTTTTGGTTGATGCAAGATTTCTCATAGACCAAGGATGCTCCTGCACCATATTGATATGTCAAAGAATCTGGTATTTCATTCAAAATCAAAACACATTTCTATGATGTACAATTTCTTGAAGGAAAAGGTTGAAGCAAAGGAAGTCAGAGTGGTTTATGTGCCTACTAAGGAGAAAATTGTAGATATTCTAACTAAACCATTGCCTAAAGATACTTTTGAATATCTCAGAGATCAGTTGGGGGTTACCAACCCTCTAGAAGAGAATTAGAGATTTAGGAATGCATCAATCCGGTAAGCTTATCAGATATTTTCTTTGATCTAGGTTGATGAGATGATGCTACTACTCAGGGGGAGTAGTCAGCTATTTGATTCAATATTTTTCTCTTGGTATCCATCTCTTGGCACTTGGATGTTCAAATTCAGTGTTTCCATCGATGCCAAAGGGGGAGATTATTGGAAATATGTTGGATTTGGTTAAGTGTTGTGATTGATGTCAACACTGTATCTCAATTAGACCTATCCTAGTTAGTCTTGGTGATCATCTTGGTTTTGGCTATGATTCTGATCCAGTATGATCAGATCTCTGGAATCAATTTTGGATGCTTACTCTAGATGGTTATATGTTTGCCATATTTTGTTGGTTAATGTTTTGGTGCTCCAGTAACTATCACTTATATTCTAATTTGGTATTTCCCAGTATTGGTTAGCTTTACTGGTAAGCGATATTTGGTGTTTTGGTCAAGCAATTTTGGTCCAACTTATGGAATCAGTTTCCGTCATGCTGAAGGTGCTTCTTTTTCATATTTTGAGTTTTTGGTGATTGTGCATTGGTTGGCATGTTGTTATGGTGGTCCTATTTGGATCCGGTTAGACTTTTTGTGTTACTTCACTAAGGGTTTCTACTGGTTGGTGAAGCATGTTGGATTTTAGTCTTAGCAAAATTTTTGGTAGATGGAATTGATTGGTTACTTGATTTAGGTCCATGCTATGTAATATAAATCATAATATTGGTCTGTTGATACCATGTAATGTAATTTTTGTTATTATGGGTTTATGGGTTTAGGGTTTAGTCGAGCTTGTCAATAAGGTTGATGATCTGTATTTATAGGTGACTTATTCATGTAATTAATATATGGATGGTATGGATGGTTATATTTGCATTATTAGAGGAATTTTTTTGTTTTAAAAAGTGATATATCAATCAGTGAAGGTTTTTGTATTGTAGGGAAGACATCTATGCTTAACCAAAACTGTATCAAGCATTCGGAGATGCTACTTTCACAGTTCATTCTTTCCATATTGTAGTCCGATGTTTTTGTAAGTCAGTGAGACTTATTTTTATGATGAGGAGTGAGCTCTAGGTGGTTGACCTAATTACAAGTGCAATCCCTATTGTAATTTCATATACTGCTGCAAAAGTATTATCTGATTGTCGGTAGGGTTTCCCACCGTGTTTTTTCCCTTTACCATGTTTTCCATGTCAAAATATTGGTGTTGTGTGTACTGTGATATCATGTTCTATCCTTCATTGTGTTGGTTTCTTTGTGCTCTTATTTAATGGTTTTGATATGTATTAGTTCTGATTTCTCATGGTAAAATGATTCACGTCCCCCTCTTAGTTTACTCTCGGTATCAGATTTGTCTAACATTTTATCTATTCTCTTACTATCATGGATTTGATAATGTTGCTAGATCTTCTTTAGGTACTATAACCTTGCACATTAATATGGGACCTATTATTTTACCTATACCTATTCATGTCATGCTCAATACTCTTATCTACAATATTTTGCTGGGACGACCTTGGATTCATTTTATGTAAGTTGTCCCTTCTACTCTTCATCATTGCATCAAATTATTTACAAAAATAAGATGTATAGTTTTATTGTTGATACCAATTTACAAGATTGTTGGAAAACTTATAAATCTTCTTCAACTATTTCTAATCCTTCATCAAATACTCCTACATCCACAAGTATGCCTACTTCTTCAAATACTCTTGATTCTTCTTCCATTCACACTAAATCATCATCATCTTCTCTCAAAGATAATTCTTCACTAGAAGAAATAATATTAGGTGGTGAATGGGGGTCTCTAGAATTTACACCTTCTTTTGTAGGAGAATATAAAGTCCCTCCAAGAGAAGCTAAGACTAGAAAAGAGAAAGAGATGGACAAATCTAAAAAGCAGCCCACTTTGTCTAAACAACTAAGTAACAATTTTGTGGTTGCTTCTAATTCAAATAATTATTCAAAATATTTTTTTAATTATTCTAATTCATCTAATTAAGGCATTGCGACCTATGAGGTCCCACCATCTCTTTCTAATATGGCATCCCTTTATGGTCCGGGTTTTCACATTTTAGCTAAAAGCAGATATAATGGCAATTGTTATGGTGCAAATGAATAAGGGATTAGAATTCCTTTAGAAAATAACATACATGAAGCCTCATTCGGACTTGGATATAATCCTTCAAAGCCCACCAAAGAATCTAAAAACCCATCTCTCAATGTCAATACCATATGTATTAGTGATGATGACTTAATCTCTATTAGATCATCCTATACATCTCTCAACACTCATCCCTCATAATGAAATTTTTATGATTGACAAGTCTCTTTATGAATCTTCCCAAGAGATTGAAAATCCAATTTATGAGGCTTTATCTTCTATTCCTACCATCTCTTATAGAAATGAAGCCCTAATGAATTATACTTATCCCTCTCCTAAGATTTCTTTTATGTATGAGGAAATTTGTGTTCAAGAGGAACATGACTTAGTGGCTTATAATCCTACTAGATACTACTTTCTTGATCAATACATTTCAATATTCATCATATTATGTATGGTTTTATCTTTATAGATTTTAGAGACTTTAGCATGTCGTATTCAACTTCTTCATCCAATCTATCATATAATTAAATAAAATTAGTGGCTATTATGTTTCTCTTTACCATGTGACATTGGTAGATTTCCTATTAGGGGCTCACTATGATTAATGATAGTACAATTTCATGTCCAATCATACTTTGGAAGAAACATAATAGCCTATTTTTTTCCCCATCTCTCATCTTTGTGTATGGGGGCAAGGATGATATCCAACATCTCTACTTATTAAGATTAAAAATGTACCTTCTGTGAAGTAGTGTCTTCTATAAAGATCTCTTACTAACAATGGAAGTGTATAATCCTATTAAGAATCCTCTCTCTCGTATTGGAACAAGTATCCCTGTAATTGTTTATCAAATACTTTTCTTTATTGAGCAGTATATTTTATAATGAACCCTTATATATTGTGGATGTTCTTATCCTTGTTGAGGATCCCATCCCTCTTGTAGAAAAATGAATCCCTAATGAGAGTCTCTTTCCTTCTTTTAGAAGAGTTTTTATTTTTAATAAATGATTTATCTTTGGTGTCCTTGTCTCCATTCTTGGGGTTCAAGAATGATATTTAAAATCTATATCTCTTTTTCTAATTATTCACCTTTCCTTGGTTGAGTTACATCTTTCATTTGATGACATTTCTTGCATAGAATATGTGTGTTCCTTGTTTAGGACCTATTCTTGGTTTGACATAATACATCTTTGATTAACAATATCTCCTTAGTAAAAGTGTGCAATCCTTCACTAAGAATCCACTTTTAATACATATTGGAGAAGGTGTGTATTCTTGTTTTTCTTCTCCGATGTCATCTTTATCAAAGATCCCCTCTATTCTCGAAGGTGGATGTCTTTGGATCTAATGATCTCTTCCTCCTTTTATCCATCAAATAGAACCCTTTACACTTGTTAGGTAAACCCTAATTTTATATTTTGCACTTAATCTTTCACATTTTGTGTTAGAGAGCTTTGATTCTTACACTCTTCGTTTCGTTGGAATCGTGATCCATATTTGTTTCTTACCAAATTATTCTCCATTAGTTTTGATCTTGTATCGGACCTTGTTGTTAGCATTTGTCATCAATTCTCCTTACATTTTGAAGTGGTAAACATGATACCTTGTTTCAACTCACTAATTAGCAAGCCAAAATAGAGGGGCATATAGCTACCCTAAAATTTCATGACTGTTAGTAAGCATTTAGGTGATTTTGTGATTTCAACTAATAATGTGGTTTTGTAGGATGTGGTTCCTAAAATTATACTATAGATACTGTTGGGGGATTCATTTGACATCTTATGGACATATCCTTTTTCTCATGAATTTTTACTTTCCTATACTTTAGCTTACATATGCACATACGGTCATATGACCACTAAAGTGGGGGCTAAATGTAACATCATAAATTGTACATCCTTAATAAAGTTATTATTACTTCTATTAAAAGAAACATACTTTATAATACTAAATTAATATTTTTTTTGATAGGTAATAGGCCGAAGCCGATAAGATGTACATACCCTACCCCCTTGTGGGGTTTGAACTTGTGACCTCTCTTTCAAGAGCACAAGTTATCCACCACTAGGCCAACTCAGGTTGTACAATACTAAATTAATATTAATATAAATAAATAAAATTTATTTTCTAAAAGGATTTATTTACATAATTATGAAAGACATTTTTTAATTCTTTTCTAACATCTTATTTTTAAACAAGCACATTATAAACATGTACTTAATATACTCATTTTATTTTCCTAACAAGTCATAGTAAATCTAATTATTTATTAAAGAAAAATCGTATAATAAAATGTATATACTTTTATTTCAATTTATTTAAATATAACAAAATAGGGAAAAAATAAGGGTTGTGACATTTAGCCTATGTATTGCATATGAGTTGATGCAGATTAATGGGTTTTGAGATATGTATCTGTTGTTGATTTTGCAGAAGTTTCAGAGGTCTGCATGTTGATTTTATTGAGTTGTGTGATCCGGTATTGTGGTTTGTTATTTAGTTGTTCAGTATTTGCAGTGTTTGATGAATCCATTTGTATTGCTCTAGAATTGTAATATATTTTGTTGAAGATGTGTGGGATGTGTCTTGGACATTGATGTGTGTCCTCATTTTGAGTGGTTCATGATTTGGAAATCCAGAAGCGAATCTTCAGTTTGTCAATCAGTCTTGTGAGTGTTCTTGAGATCCGATATAATTGATGATGATTCTTGTAATCCGATTTGTTGAAGTGTGATTCACATTTCTTATGGATGTTTCTAGATTGTGTGCTATGCATATTGGTGGTCCACATTTATCGTTGTGTGCATTATTGAAGATTTTTTATGTTCGGTGATGTTCTTCATGTTATGCAATATTCATGTTGGTGTAGCTTGTTGCGGATGATCGAGGCATAATTCTTAGAGGTGTTTCATATTTGTGGTGATTGTTTAGGTCTAGACTATGTCTTATCCAACATCATTTTGGTCTGCATTCATTATTGTAGCGTATGTGCTTACATTTTTGTAATATGTAGCATGTGTGATTACATTTTTGTAATATGTAGCGTGTGGGGAGTCAACCTATGTTTCATGGGTTGATGACTTGTATAAATATGCATTGTAATCATTATGTGATGTATCTGTCAGTGAATTTGAATGTGAGTAATTGAATAAGTGTGTGAACAAGTGTTTTGATCCTACGGTAGTGAGAGGAAGTGTATTGCAAAGTAGATCAGATGGTAAGCTTAACTCGAACTTTACTTAGGCATGTTGAGATGTTATTTCATCAGTTCATGATTCACCAAATGTAATCCAAATGTTCTTGTAAGTCAGTGAGACTTCCCTAAGGGTTGTAGCCCTCTGAGTTTTTGTATTTTGAGTAGTGAGCTCTAGGTAGTGTGCCTGAATGCATGTGAATTCCTCATTGTAATATTTTACTTACTCCTAACAAGGTATTATCTAATTGTGGATGTGTTCCCATCATGATTTCTCTCTTAACTAGGTTTTGCCACATTAAAAATCTTGGTGTTATGTGTATTGTTGATGTGCTGATGGTTTATGCTTTCATTGATGTTTATTAGATCTGATTTGTGGTTAAGTTGTAGAAAGTTTTTGAGCAAACTGATTCACCCCCCCCTCTGAGTTTGTTGTGTTGTTGCTAACAATTGGTATTAGAGATAGATCCTCTGAAAGAAACTTGATTACTTGAGGAGATTTGGGATGGTAATCTTTGCTTTTAAGAAGGATAGTCTGAGATTTGATGGAACGAACTACACTCTCTGGAAAAGATTGATGCACTGTCTGCTAAGATGCATTGGAGAAGAATACTGGAAGATTTCTAAGAATGTTTATAATGTTCCTTAGAATGGTCCTACTACTCTAGATGAGATAGAGGAAGCAAAATACAATATTAGAGCCAAGGAAGCATTGTTGATTGCCTTGACTGATTCTGAAATGACTAATGTGATGGACTTAGAGACTACTCATGAAATCTAGGTAAAATTGGAAACTTTGTATGAAGGTGATAGTCAAGTGAAATTTGCTAAGTTGCAGAGCTTGAAGGGAAAGTATCAGAAGCTGAAAATGAGTGAAGATGAGAACATTATCTCTTTTATGTAGAAATTGAATGAGCTTGTGTGCAAAATCAGACGTGCTAGTGGAGTCTTAGAAGAATATGAGATTAATGCTAAAGTGTTGATATCCTTGCCTCCTTACAAACACAAAGCTACTACTATTGATGAGATCTAGACTGTGACAAATATGACAAGAGACATGCTAATTGGTAAACTTGCTTCTTTTGAGTTGAGTGAATTTGGAGACTTTATTCCTAAGATCGAATTTGCATTAAAAGCTACTATATTCAGGAAGTAGAGATATGATTTGAGAGAAAGTTCTACAAGGGTGTTTAGATATCAGAAGGAGATGAAAGAAATGGAAGAAGAAGAAAAAGAGCTTGAGGAGCATGAAGCACTTATTGCCAAAATATTGCCTAAAGGTTCCACTAAGTATGAAGGAAACTTGCCTCTTAAATATTTTTCATGCAATAAGATAGGACATTTTGCATCAAGGTTTCCAGAAAAGAGAAAAATTCTAAGAAGTCATTTAAGACTTATAAGCCTAAATGCCAGAATAAATGTTATTATGCTACTGACGAAGGTGTGACAAATGATGAGTCTAAGAAGGGAAATTCAGGAGATGAATTTTTTTTCATTGCTATCAATGAAGATGATCCAATAACTATAGATACTACAAGCTGCATTAATGAGGAGAAAGTATTAGTTGCTAAATTTGTAGAGAAGGATGAATGGGTTATTAACAATGGTTTCTCTCATCATATGGTCGGTAATAAAAGTAAATTTATGAATATGGAAAAATATGATGGTGGTTTGGTAAGTTTTGGTGATAACAAAGCTTGTGCGATCCATAATAGAGTTTCTATTTCTCTTGATGGTAAGAATAACACTGATGATACCTTATATGTTGAAGGATTAAAGCATAATATTTTGAGTGTTGGTCAGATGATCGATAAGGGATACAAATTGAAATTCAAGAATGACAAATTTAACATCTTGAGTAGCTCCAGAACTGAGATTGCATCAAGTAAAAAGACAAAAGGTAATATTTTTCACTTGAATGCTGGTGGTGAAAGTTGCTTGATTTCTCAGATTGATGAAAGCTCATTATGGCATAGAAGAATGTGTCATGTAAACTTTGATTGCATAGTGAAGATAAGTTCCACTCAAGCAGTCAGATATCTACCTAAATTGATAAAGCCCTCTAATCTGGTGTAGCATCATAAAATTGCAACCCTTGAAATTTTGACCATAGTTTAGGCCCTCACCTTTGTGACTGCATCTTCTTGTTCTTTTGAGACCTCTCTCTGCACCTTCATTCTGAACCTCTTCTTGTCTCAGCCCTGATATCACTTTAGGACCCTGTCTAGGCCCCAAAATAGGGTAGGACAAGGGCGTGGCACCCCTATCCTCCCTCTTAAGGTGACCCTAAGATAGGTCCATTCAACCCTTGAACCTAGTTTACCTTTCAGGATTTAATCTCCCTGATGTTGGCCTTCAGTGAGATGAAAAATAATTCTCTTAGGCATGTATAAAAGGAGATTCAATTCCCTCATTTGACATAATAAAAAGATAAAAAAGGATAAGCGAAATTCAAGAGGAAGGTCTTCATTATTGTCATCAAGAATTTAAGTCTTCAAACATCTATCAAGTTCTCTTCTTCATATGCCTTCTTCATTCATCCATTGGAGAAACATTACAACATTCATTTGCAAGCATGTGCGTGTGTTAGGGTTTTGTCATATTACATGCCATTTCATACGACATTTGTGATTACAATCAATAAGTAAAGCAACCATTCATCAACAAATTATAGATCTACAAGGTATACATTTCTATCATTTAAATTTAAGCATTTGTAATTACTTTCTTTAAAAGTTGATTCCTCAACCATGGTTGACTAAGGCAAACCCCTTTCCACAACCCTTCTTCCCTTCTTTTCTATGTGTAGATTGTAGATAAGAAGTTGTAATTGCAGGTTTGGGCTTCATTTGCAAAGACGAAAAAACCCTTTTTGGCGCGCAGATTTTTTGGAGGGCCAGGTACACTTTCTACCTGGTCCTGACGAATTTTCTCCAAATTTACAGGGCAGATCTGTATAAGTCTAAATATCTTAAATCTAAAGTTACAGTGCAATCCTAAACCAATAGCTCCTTATTTCACCCATTTTTTCTCCCTTTTCTAGATAGTCAACAAGCCAACATATCTATTTACAAAAGAGTGCCAATTACATTCTAACCCTTGCAATCCACTTGGCATTCACATCATTATTCCCCTTGGATTTGGATCTAGTGGATTCAAGCTCCTCTTTTGAATGTAGAGTATCTCCCAAGTGAAAATCATCCTAGTGATTTCCTTTCTCTCTCCTAGGTGGGGAATCACTAGGGTTCAATTTTCTACTTTACATTTTGGTGAACCCGACATCTTACACTTTAATTCTTATTTCTTATTATTAGATCTAAATAATTGCTATTTGAATTTCAAAATTTAATTTCCAAGTTTGATCTTTTTACAAATTTTAGAGGTTAATTGCATAAAAACCCTAATTTTTCATTTTGAGGAAATTAAGCTTGTGAGGTGTAACATTTTAATTGCATGTTTTAGATTTGATTTCTATTTCAAAATTGTAAATCAAATATGTCTTTTCATTCTGAAAGTTAAGTGGTTAAAAAGAAAAACCCTTATTTTTAAGAGTCTCCTATTTCAACCTTTGACTGCTAATTTGATTGATCTAGACATCTCCAAATCAGTTGTTTTTTTGGATTCTGCAATAAAATCATAATTTCTATAATCCTTGAAAAATTTCAGAAAATGTTGGTTGGACTAGGTACATTTTGCACTCGATCCCTAGTGTTTTTGTCAAAATTTTGGGAATCAGAATTGACTATATTTTTCTACTTAAATCCATGAAATTGGCATTCTTATTCAATTTTTACACCTCTCAAGGTCGAAAACAAATTCAAATTTCAACACTCTTAACTTTTAAATTAATTTTCATAAAAAGGTCCTAATTTTAGATCTTCTTTTTCAACAAATTGAGATAATTAAGAGACTTTCAATGGACATCAATGGATTAGATTTATTTACCATTTCACATATGACTACATTCTTATTAGCATATATTTATTACAATCATGTGCTGGATAATGGTGATGAGCCTAAACAATGGTTCTATTTTGATAGATTTCTGATATAATACTCCTACCTAGGTCTTATGATTAGATGACATTTGGATTATAATGCTTTCCTAAGATGATACCTTTTAAGTGTTTTTGAAACTAGTTTAACCTATACCTAAGGATGTCATATAGTGGTTTCAAATGATCTGTCTATGCAAATATCTAAAGTTAATTATAAATATGGCTTGTGTTATATCATGTTAGCATTAGTATATACACATATTGTTGTGCATGTTAATATCTTGATGCAGGGTCAGCAAAGGTGAAGTAAAGATAAATGGTGGTTCAAAAGATCATCAAGTATATAACCACAATGCAAACCCAGTCAAAGAAATGTAGTTATGATCAGGATAACTTGACCGGTTCTTTAGCAAATTGATTTATGAAAACATTTATAACTATTCCTAGTGGATTTCAAATCTAGGAGGTGGTCATGCTATATTTTCTCAGTTGCAGGATAGATGTTGTTCTGTTGTCTTGTGCTGACTTCTTCTTCTTCTTCTTTTGTTAATAAATCCTGTTCACCTATTCCGTAGGGATGTGGGTAGCTAGTTAGAATTTTGTTATAAGCTTTCCTATAAATAAAAGGATCTCTCTCCTCTTGGGGATAGTAGAGAAAAAGATAATATTTTGTAATACATAGTTTTTTGATGTTATGTATGTATTTTCCAGTCGAGATGAAATAAAGAGATCAACGTGATTTTGGATGATTAGATAAGTGTAATCTGAAGTTCTAGAAATACTCACTCAAGGGGGCCCACTTGGTGAGTAATCCTTTGTATGTTTTAACTAGTTTTCATACTTCCGTAATTGTTGTTTCTATAGTTGCTTGTTCCTACAGCCATAGGAAATAGTTCCTGTGTCTGTTCCTACAACCACGATAGTAGAGTAGTTCCTGTTGCTCACTAGAACTTTATCTTTGAATAGTAATTGTTTAAAGCAATTTCCAGTTATAAGATTAAGTATTAGTTTATTAGAGATTTTGTGTGTTTACTTTAAGAAGAATTTCCTTTCCTGCAGTTATATAAAATGGTTACAATATGAACTTGGTTCACATATAGTGCTGGCCCATTTCAAGTTTTCATCTTTGATTGATAACTAAATGAGCCTTTTCCACAGGAAAAGTTAACTATTCAAGGATATTTAATCTCTGAATTGTGTTTTATCACCTAGTTGCCATTCCAGTTGTGAGGACCAACAAATGGCTTCCTTCATTTTATGTTGCTTCTTTTCATTCATAGCACTTGGTCACATTGTGTTGTTAGGATTTCAAGATCATTCCCTTTTCTTTTTGATCTCAAATATTTCATGTATCATTTATGTTGCATTATGGTGATGTGATTAACAAAATACATTTCATATATTAATCACCTTAAGGATTTTGTAGGTCCTAACCTTAGAGATTCTAATCCTTGTACCTCTCCTAGGATATCGTGTGTGAATAAGATGAGAGCTAATATATCAACCAATGATCTTTTTGAAAAAGAGCAAGCATTGGAAAGCAATATGGGCCAATCTTCTTCTCATACACATACCCTTGAGCAATGGGGGCAAAATTAAAATATCAACATTCTCACATCTTTGGAACCTTCTTATTCTCCTAGGACCTATCTTCAACATCAAAATATATGTAGAGAGGATGATGTTATGCATTTTATTCATGATCTTTCCCCTCACATAGAAATAAGTAAAAATGAGCCTTTAGATGATGAACATGTTCATTCGCAAAAAGGATAAGCCTGATAAAGGAAAGCAGATTATCATTTCACATGATATTCCTTCTTCATCTGTGAATCCTTTTATTTCTCTTGACACATTAGATTTCAAATAAATTCATGATCCTATTCCCCCACCTAGTCATTTGCAACATTCTTATAGTCGTGGCTTTCATATAATAACAAAACAAGGTTTTAGAGGATAAGGACTTGGAAAATTTGAACAAGGAATTCATGTTCCTATAAATCCCCGACCAAAAGCTACTACAGAAGGCCTAGGAAATGAGACTCCTCTCTCTATGGATGAACTCCTTAGGCTCCAAAAATTTAAAAACCATCTCCAAAGACAACAAATCAAGAGAGCCTGCAAGAATGCTTCTTCTTCAAAACATCATTTTTGCTCATTTCATCAAACCCATGATCACAATGCTGACAATTTTCCTTATTTTCAAAAATCTATTTAAGACGACATAGATAGTGGCAAAATTAGAATTGTGGATAATAATCTTGCTTCTTCTAATAATTCTTCTCCATCATCTCAAGAAGATGAATTAAAACAGATTTATCATCCTGAGAGACTAGCTACAAAGATCTATTGGAGATTGAAATATGATAAGAACATTTCCTTTCCTCCTAAAAACCAAACCAAAAATCTTAAGCAAATGAAAGGTGAGGAATATTTAATTTTTCATGATTCATATTCACATTCTCTGGGAAAATTTCATGCATTTAAGAAATTTGTTCAAAAGAAATATAATCTTGCACGAATTCGTCTTACAATAGATCTAGTTGTCTTCCTTGACAAAAACATAGTGCCTTAGCACTTCTTTTCTTTTCATGTTGCTCTTCACCATACGACATAACTATACAACTTAACTAGGGGCTCTTTATCATTTGTGATGGTATTATTTAAATTTTAGATACTTTAGGGTAGAAACATGAAGTTCACTTTCCTTCTTCTTTATATGGATTTATCTTAGTCTTTATGCATTATTCATTATTAGATCTCTTTTCTTGCACATGGTTATTCTTATGTGAGCATATAATTGTTCTTTGGTTTTCCTCTTTGCTTGGAGAGGAGCATCTTTCATGAGTCATCCACTTCTTCTATTTCCTTTATTCACTTGGAAAACATACCTCTTCTATGGTTTCAATAATTTACAAGTATGATATGCCCCTAGCATGGAATGGTCTCCTGTGAAGTACATGTCCCTTCCTTGAGAGGATTTGTTCCTTTAGGAAGGCATATCATTTGAAAATAGTCACCATTGGAAGATGTGTAATTTTTCTCCTTGATCTTCTCACTTGGGGGGAAAGGATTTCACTCCTTTCTCTTTCTTTCTATCTCATATTATCATTATTTCCTTTAGGGGCTACATTTTTTATATGTGATTATCATTTCTTACAATGGTATGCTCTTATGACTGATCCTCCTAGGGGAATATGTGATGCTCTTTCTCCCTTATCTTAGTAGATTACCACTTCTTGATATGTGTATCTTGCATATACTAATGTCTATTCTTGCATACATGTAAGTACATTGTGCATTTTCTTATGTGTAATATCTCTCTAGAATATTGTGTAAGCTCTTCTCATTGTCCCTACACTTGGGGGGCAATGATTTCTCTTTCTCTCTTTCTCTAATGATCCACTCTTTCCTATGTTGTGGATGGTGTTACTTGATGTCATTCCTTGTGTTAAATCATTGTTGTTTTCTCAAGGGTTCTCTCTTATACAAGAGGTGTAAGTCCTTGACTACAACCTCTTTTACACTTGGTAAAGTACATCTATAATAAATTCACTCATCCCCATTGGGTTAAAGGTGAGTCATCCTTCATCAAGAATCTATTTCACCTAGCAATAGGAGGAAGGATTGAATTCTTGTTCTCTTCTACGCTCCATTCTAGAAGATGTTATATTTGTCTAAGACAACTCCTCTTAGAGGTAGATGTCTTTTGAGAAAAGATCTCTTCTCCTCCAAGGATCCCCATTACACTTATAGCAAGATATCCCTTTTCAACTATCTTATCCTTGCTTGAAGACTATTCCCTCTCTTGCTTGGATTTATGACATTGTTGCATGATGGCTATCTTCTTGGTATCGAAGGAAGGTATCCTTGTTCTACTTTCCTTAAGATATCAACATTAAGATATGTTGACATCTTAAGGGGAGGGCACCCACACTACTCCTTTTGTATTATATTTCTCTCGTGCATTGTATCTCTTGTAAAGTGTGTCATTCTCAAAATGGGATGTTGCCACTTTTCCCTTATATAGTGAGTCATTCTTAGAACTAGAGGGTAGCCTCTTAGAGTGAGATGTTGCCACTTTTCTCTTATATAGTGAGTCATTCTCAGAATCAAAGGGCAGCCTCTTAGAGTGAGATATCATCACTTTTCTCTTATACAATGAGTCATTATCAAAACTAGAGGGGAACCTCTTAGAGAGAGATGTCATCACTTTTCTCTTATACAGTGGGTCATTCTCAAAACCAGAGGGCAGCCTCTTAGAGAAAGATGTCACCACTTTTCTCTTGTACAAGGAGGCATTCTCAGAACTAGAGGGCAGCCTCTTAGAGAGAGATGTCATCACTTTTCTCTTATGTAGTGGGATATTCTTGGAACCTAAGGGCAACCTCTTAGAGTGAGATGTCATCACTTTCCTAACATTTGTACTTGTTGGTAAATAGATTTGTCCCTTTCCTGAAACCTTAATAATTATCTTAAGCAAAAATATAACTCTATTTCACCCTTTATAAAGGAAACAAACTACCAAAAGTTGGATGAATTGATTATAATTCAACCTTTGCATTAGAGGGAAGCTCCTCGTATGAATTGCAATAAATTTATTATATAAATGAAATGATAATACTTTTTACCGGAAAGCATTGAAAGGCTTCAACATTCATCCATCAACACAAATAAATGCCTCCAAACTAAGAGCAAAGAATTTTTTGAAAAGAATTTAATGAGAGCTCACAGACTCTGATTCACAAACATGCTCACTATATAAATTCAAAGCATAGCAGAAGCTCAACAATACTGAAGACTGATCAATACTCTCTCGTGCCTCACTGGCCAAGGGGGATCAAGCAAATCAATATGTATGAGTCTTCTAACAACTAATGATAATCATGGATTGAGAAAAACATAGAGATAACTGATCATAGAATGATATCATGCCTATAACAATTTTCTCAAGAAAGATTACTAATCTTTAAACACACAGATTCAAAAACTGCATAACATAGCACTTTATCGATAATCAGCCATTCTGTTTTCAGACAATTCATAGAAAAACCAAAATATTATCTGCTCCATGAAAAATCATAGTTTTTCGGAACCCTTACAAAGACAAGCTTTCCAGATTAAGTAGCCTCTAGGCTCAAAGTTTTTACATAACATAATTACACTTTACTTTAACCAAAGTTAAAGAAACCATTTACTATAACAGGAAAGAAAACTAAATCAACAACCACTGTGAGGATGACACCTCATTTTTAGATTAACTATGCTTCCACTATGGCAGAAGAGGTTATGGATCTGTCCTACTTTGCCACAGAGCCACGCCATTCTAGGTGTGTCGCTGAGAAGTTCAAGATGACCTAAAAATAAGGAAGACCAATGTGTTGAATCCTTTGCTTCCATACCTCCTTATTTATGTTCACTTGTGCCACTTTTTCCTTGTGTACCTCCAAATGATCAGAGTAGACTATGAGAATCAATTCGATCCTAGCCACCTTTGAGAAGTCATCCATGGTCAAAGATTTTGTTGTCTGAATGAATTGAATTCTTTCCTAAAAAATCTTAGTCATATCCATAGTTGCCTCAATTGTCTTGGCATCGTCTTTCATAAGCTGGATGTCAATGCACTTGAGATCCTTCTGCATTGTATCAATCAAGTCTGTCAATCCTCTGAGCAATTTGGTGGACTCTTCATGACCTTGTTTGATGATCGAGTGGCACCACTCCACATTCTTCCTTGATACATACAATACATTATCATCTAGATTTTCTACTAGTTTTTCAGCCAAGAACTTCATCACCCCATATTTTTGTATATCATTCATTTGTGCAAGGACCACCACCCATTTGATCCTTTCTTTCTCCCAACTCACCATCTCCAGCTCTAATTCTTTTCTCATAGTTTCAACATCTTTATAGACTTTCACTAGATTAATGATATAATCTAATCTCTGTTGTATTATAAGATCCAACCATTTATTGAACATTTTTGTAACTACTTTGTTCCTTTGAACCTGGTCCAACATCTTTTGGTTGGTTGGGGATTTGGGATCAAATGATACCGATATCTATGACAAAGGTTGGGGGTTTGGATTATGGATGGCATTGATATACTCAGCCATCTGAGTAACAACTTGCTTCAAATCCCTATTATCTTTTTCATCCTCCCATGTTCTTGAAATTATCCTTTTTGTGGATGATTCCAAATTCTTAACATCCACAACATGTGAAGCAACTCCGAAATCTATCTTTTCAACTGTAAAATCCTCCTATGTAGCTTTGTCTACATCTTTCCCTGGAATTGGTTTGGCTATCTCGGTCATCTAGTGACCTGTTGCTTAATACACTTCAAGCATTGTTTGCATCTTGAGTTTCTTTGGCTTTGATGCCTTTCCCAAACATCTACTGACCATGCCCTCCATAGGGATTGTAATCGGCACTACACTCTGTTTCTTTCCAACAGTAGCTTCCAACCATCGTGGCGTGTTTGCAGGCTCTTTAGGTGGAGGAGTTGTTTGTATATCGAGTGAAGTGACAATAATCAAGCGGTTCATGGGGTCTTGTCAGATTTCCTCTTCTTTGCTCGTGTCCATTTCCTGCATCTCAGGTTCATCTAGATCCTGTGGGTCCATTGTTTCCTCTATCTCTTCAGTAGGGTCTAGGTCAACAACAACCTATTTCAAAATGAGCTCCCTATCCTTCTTCTTACTCTTGGACCGAGTTACCTGAGCAACTGTGAGACCTGATGGTGACTGCTTTGATCTCCTAGGTTGGATTTTCTCAACAATAGGCCTTTAAAGACCTGCAACATTAACAATTTTATTAGTGGAAGAAATGGGATATTGAGTCACAATGTGTGAATCAATTCTTAGTTCACGCAAGGACATGTGAGATCCCTCCTTAAACTTTTGGTTTCTCAACCAAGTTTCTGTTCTTCTCACAACGATGAACATACTAGTTTGAATACTGTCTTCCTCCTTTTTATTCCAATCAATTTCTAGAATTGGTTTTCCTTGAACCTCTGTGTTGAACTCAGGATCTAGGACATCTTCCCATGTATCTTTTGATATTCTAGATATATTAATTAGAAGCTTCATGGTAATTATTTGTTTCAAAGTGAACCTTTACCACAGTCTTTTCCTTACATCATATTCATCACTGCAATTCCCCCAGTAATCCTCCAACTAAGGCTCATGGCAAAAATGGTTATTTATATTTAGGTTTTCAATGGCATAACCTCTACTGTCAAGCTTTTGCCTTGCCACATATGGCTGCAATTTCATCCTCTTGAATTCTAATTCTAGGCTCAGGGCGTCAGATATAGATTTGTAGCTATATTATCCAAGTTCAATAGGGAATACAATTCCAGACTCGTCGTTTGCTCCCAATTTTTTATCAATGCAAGCTAGATGCTTGCTCACCTCTATATACATAGCTGTCAAAGGCATACTTAGGAAGCTTGAATGGTTGACCCTCAAAACCACCTACCCGTAGGTAAGTAAACCTGGGAAATTGAATAAAAAAACTACCATATATGCTTACAAACTCCATTGCTTCAACAAACATTCTCCTATTCACATCCCCTTGGAGATCAAAAGCAAGTTTTCCCATGAAGACCCCATTCCATTTGTCAATTTTCTCGACATGTCTCTGCTACTATAATAGGGGATAATATATATACACCCTCATCCCATCTACCCAAGGTTCATTAGGCAAATCGGTTCAATCCCTTGTACAAGCTAGTATGTAGAAAAGATAAGAAGACAAATAAAAACCTGACATTCCCACAAAGTTACTCAATCCTTCATGAAGTCTTTCTGTAATTACCTGAGACCAATCAAGATACCTGTTACCAGATAACACCACCTAGATGAAAAAGTACATCCAATCCTCCCAGTAGAAAGAGTGTGAGTTTCCCTTCACCCTTTTCAGAAGTATCACAATATCCCGCACTTCTTTGATGAAATGCTCGCTAGTCAGGGGCTTTGGTAGTTATGACCCTCCTTTCTGAACTTTTAGGAGCCAATTCCTAGAAATTACACTCCTGTACTTACTCTTCTTTTTGAAGAAATAGACGTACCAGTTCCCAATGATCCAGTCTTCATATTCATCCTTATGCATAATTCCCATTGTTTCCATTACTGTTTCTCTGTCGATATTGACTAGCGACTCACCATTACTAGTTCTGATGCATCTGTTCTCTGTATCGTACCTATTCATGCAAGCCATCACCAAATCTGGACATGGTGCGACAAGCAGAAATGTAGCAGCTCCAACAAGACTGCTTTTCACTATTTTCTCCATCATTGAACTAGTTTGAGGGTTCTTGGCTCTTTCTAATAAATCCCCTAAATCAACATGAACCAAGGAAGTTTCTTCTAGCTCTAGTAATATGCTCACTAGACATGAGGTCCGACCAAGCTTCGGCAATATTGGCCTCATGCTACCTATCTATACTTCTAACCAAGAAATTCTAAAACAAGGTAGAATTCTACTCCAATAATTTAGAGATTTTCTTCCTATACTGATAAATCTTCTAAACTTAAAGAAACACAGCTTAGGAGGAGTCATCTGAACTTACCCATTACCATGATGAAAACTGGAAACTTCCTCAGAAAATCTGAGCTGGTTTTACCTTCGGCACCTCCAATTTGCTCAAGTATGACAACTGCAACCCTTAAAAACTATTGAAATAAATTCATACATTTCTTTTGATTAGACAAGAAAATATATATAAACCCACACATGCTTCATAATGATTTACTCATGCATGCAAAGTAATAGTGAAATGACTAAAATCTAACACCTTCTTAATTATCTATCACCTCCGCATAAGTAGTTGATGCACTCATGATTACTTTGCATATTTAGAATTTTAAAACTACTGAATGTTAGGAATATTCCTTCTTCTTGTGCCACTTTCATTATCATCAAAAATCCTTAGAGTTAGTTTTGAAATGAACTCATGAACCTTGAACCATTGGACAAAAAGTTCAGTGGTTCATTTTCATTTAGGAAGTACAACAATGAATGAGCAACACACAACAATACTGGGAATGAGAATCAACAATGATTATCAAGTAGAAGCCTTGAACCATTTGAATCGCTTGATATTTGGTTCAAAGTTCAAGGTCAAAAACTTAACTTAAAATATATAGACACACGCTCGTTATACAACAATACATTGTCATGACTTACAAAATACATTTTGAACCTTGAACCAATTAAGGTTCACGGGTTCAAAGCTCAAGATATAAAACAAAAGTGCGCTTGCTCTCATGAAGACAAAGACCACCAATGACTCTTCTTTTCCTAAAAGATGCTTTGAAATTTGAACCTATTGAACATTTAAGAAAGATTTCAATGGTTCAAGTATGAAGGAGAACAAAAGACCCGATGAGAATAAAGGCACAATAAGACAACCTGCAAGTATGAATATTCAAAAAGGAAAATTATAGGGGGGGCTAATAGTACTATACATCTTATACAGGTTGTAGCATAATCAAGCATAGACTCCTCTGAGTTGCTTAAAACCTCACTTGCACACATGTGCATGAGGTTGAGTGGAACTAACGGTGTTCTCTCTCTCCTCCCTTACATGGATCACCTAGACAAAATCTAGGGGTGAGTTTTCCATGTCCTTTTTTTTTCTCCATGGATCACCTAATTCTAGGGGTGAGATGTCCATGGTTCCTTTTGATCACCTTTCTTCTCATTGATCACCAAAGTGTGTCATGTCCTCTCTCTCCTTCCTCTAATGAGCTCATAGTTTTACTATTGATGGTTCATGGATGATGTCAACTTTTCTCTTTTATGTGATTATTGGTGTTTATGTGATGGCATTTGTCTTTGTGTTTCAATTAGTTATTTGAGACATTTGAATATCGAGGTCTCTTCAGCTGGTTGATTCATGGTCTTGTGTTTTGTCTTTGTCGTGTGTCTTTTGTGCCTTCTCTTGTTTTGTTGGTCTTGTTCTTTTTGTTTTGTGTGCTCTTGCATATGTTTCAGTGAGTTAAGATCCTAATATTGGGATCTTTTTGTTCCTCAAGATTAGTGATGTCTTATACTCCTTGTGGTATTGATTTGCATTTCTCATCTTCACCTCTTTCTTCTACCTTACTGGCAGTATTGGCATAAGACATAATCCCGCTAAAGTGGGGGCTAAATGTAGCATCATAAAATTGCAACCCTTGAAATTTTGACCCCATTTTAGGCCCTCACCTTTGTGACTACATCTCCCTGCTTGATTGAGACCTCTCTTTGCACCTTCATTCCAAACCTCCTCTTGTCTCAATGTTGATATCACTTCACGACCCTATCTAGGCCCCCAAAATAGGGCAAGGTAGGGACGTGGTTCTCCTGTCCCCCTAGGACAAGGGCGTGGCACCCCTATCCTCTCTCTTAAGGTGGTTGTAAGATAGGTCCATCTGAGCCTTGAACCTAGTTTACTTTTTGATATTTAATCTCCTCGATGTCGGCCTTCAGTGAGATGAAAAAATTCTCTTAGGCATGTATAAAAGGAGATTCAATTCCCTCATTTGGCATAATAAAAAAGATACAAAAGGATAAGTGAAATTCAAGAGGAAGGTCTTCATTATCGTCATCAAGCATTTAAGTCTTCAAACATCCATGAAGTTCCATTCTTCATGTGTCTTCTTTATTCATCCATCGGAGCAACATTACAACATTAATTTGTAGGCATGTGTATGTGTTAGGGTTTTGTCATGTTACATGCCATTTCATACGATATTTGTGATTACATTCAAGAAGCAAAACAACCATTCATCAACAAATTGCAGATCTACAAGGTATACATTTCCATCATTTACATTTAAGCATTTGCAATTACTTTCTTTCAAGGTTGATTCCTCAACCAAGGTTTGACTGAGGAAAATCCCTATCGACAACCCTTCTTCCCTTCTTTTTTGTGTGTAGGTTGTAGATACGCAACTATAATTGCAGGTATGGGATTCATTTACAGAGATGAAAAAACCCTTTTCAACGCACAGATTTTTTGGAGGACCAAGTACACTTTCAACCTAGTCCTGATGAATTTTCTCCAAATTTGTACGACTGATCCGTATTAGTCTAAATATCTTAGATCTGAAATTATATAATGATCTCGTACCGATAGCTCTTTATTTTAGCCATTTTGTCTCCCTTTTCTACATAGTCAACAAGTCAACATATCTATTTACAAAAGAGGGCAAATTGCATTCTAACCCTTGCAATCCACTTGGTATTCACATCCTTATTCCCCTTGAATTTGGATTTAGTGGATTCAAGATCCTCTTTTGAACGTAAAGTATCTCCCAAGTGCAAATCATCCTAGTGATTTCCTTTCTCTCTCCTAGGTGGGGAATCACTAGGGTTCAATTTTCCACTTTACATCTGGTATGTAAGGAATGCCAATTAGGGAAGAAAACAAGAGTTACTTATAAGAGAAAATAGTATAATTCTAATGGATTGTTGGATCTTGTGCATATTGATTTGTGTGGTACTTCTAGAGTGAGAAGCTTGCAGGGTGACAGGTATTTCATGTTGATGATTGATGACTATTCAAGAATGATGTGGGTTACCTTCTTAAGGGAGAAGTCTGAAGCATTGGAGAAGCTCAAGATTTTGAAAGCTATGGTTGAGACTTAGACCAGACTGAAGCTGAATTTTTTGAGATCTAACAGAGGTGAAGAATTTACTTCCAGTGAGTTTAATGCATACTATGACAAGCATGAAGTTAGAAGACAATTATCAACACCTAGAACACCACAACAAAATGGTGTTGTGGAGAGAAAGAATAGAAAAGTTCAAGAAACTGCTATAAACATGATGATTGAAGGAAGTGTACCACATATGCATTGGAGAGAAGCTATGAGTACTATTGTATACACTCTTAACCAAGTTCATATCAAAGGTGATTCTGGTAAAACTCCTTAGGAGTTATGGTTTGGTCATGCTCCTATAGTTAGATATTTAAAAAAAAATTGGAAGTAAATGCTATATTAAAAGAGATGAAGATCTAGGGAAATTTGATGCTAGATGTGGTGAAGGAATCTTTCTTGGTTATTCTACTAAAAGTAAAGCCTCTTGTTGTTATAACAATAGATTGAGAAAGATGTTGAAAATGCTAATGTGAAGGTTGATGAAGGAAATGTGAGATAGATTAGATCTTGTGGATATGATTCTGATGATCAAGATGCTAGTTTAGATAAAGGAAAGAAAGTGTAGAACTAGAACTAAATTCAGATTGATCCAAAAAAGTCATAGAATGAAGGAGAAGGTACAAATGCTAATGCAGAAGAAAGAGTTCAAGAATATGAAAATCAAGGAAATCCTGAACCTTTGAGTTATGTGAGATTGAATCATTCAGAAAATCAGATCATAGGTGATAAGAATATAGGTGTGTTGACTAAGAGAAGACTTGTTGAAGAAATTTGTTTGATTTCTAAGATTGAACCTAAAGATCTTGATGAAGCATGTAAAGATGAAAGTTGGATTAAAGCAATGGAAGAAGAACTAAATCAAATTGAAAAGAACAATACAAGGATTCTTGTTCCCAAACCTAAGGATAAGAATGTGATTGGAACTAAATGGGATTTTAGGAATAAGTTGAATGAACAGGCTGAAGTTGTCAAAAACAAAACTAGACTTGTTTATAAAGTTTTTTAACAAATATAAGGTATTGACTATGAGGAGACTTTTCCTCCAGTAGCTAGAATTGAATCTGTTAGACTATTTCTTGATTATGCTAATCATAAAGATTTCAAGGTCTATCAAATGGATGTCAAGTCAACCTTTCTTAATGGTGTGTTGGAAGAAGAAGTCCACATTGAGCAATCAGATGAATTTTAGTTGACAGATGAAAAGGATATGGTTTTCTAGTTGAAGAAAGCATTGTATGGATTAAAGCAAGCCCCTAGAGCTTGGTATGCCAGATTGGATAAGTATTTGATGAAGCTTGGATTCAATAAAGATACTAGTGATAGTAATTTTTATTTCAAAATTGATCAGGATAGAATTTTGATTGTTGAAGTTTTTGTTGATGACATTATTTTTGGAGGAAATGATTATCTGTATAAGAAGTTTGTTGAAGAGATGCAAAATAAATTTGAGATGTCTATGATTGGTGAAATGAAATTCTTTCTGGGATTGCTAATTACTGAGTTGGATAAAGGTATCTTCATATCTCAAAGCAAGTATGTGGAAGAATTATTGAATAAATTTGATTTGGATGACTCTAAGCCTCTTGGTACACCTATGGTGACTAGATGCAAACTAAATAAGGATGATGATTCATCGAAAGCTAATCAGACTAGATATAGATCTATGATTGGTGGATTGTTGTATTTAACTTAGACTAGGCCTGATATTATGAATGTTGTGTGTCATGTTGCAAGACTTCAAGATGATCCTAAGGAAACTCATGTTACTGCTGTGAAAAGAATATTTAGACATTTGAAAGGGACTGTTGATTTTGGTTTATGGTATCCTAAGAATGATGGGTTTATCTTGAGTGATTTCACATATGTTGATTGGGTAGGCGATGTTGATTATTTAAAGAGTACTACAAGTGGTGCATTCTTCTTGGGTAAGAAGTTGGTGTCACAGGAAAGTAAGAAGTAGAATGTTATTTCATTATCTACTACAGAAGCTGAATACATTGCTATTGCTAGCAATTGTACTTAGGTAATTTGGATGAAGCCGATGTTGAAGGATATAATATTTTTTTATGATGAGCCTATTGCTATATATTGTGACAATTCAAGTGCTATCAATATCTCTAAGAATCTGGTACTGTATTCTAAGCCTAAGCATATATCTATCAAGTTTCATTTCTTGAAAGAGAAGGTGAATGAGAAAGAAGTCAGATTGGAGTATGTATCTACAAAGGAATAGATTACAAACATCTTTATGAAGCCTTTGCATAACTCAAAGAGAATTTAGGGATGATTGTGCCTCCTGATAAGAACTAAGATGCATGGATCTACATCAATCCAGTGAGCCTCACAAAGATATCTTGTGATTTGGGTTGATCGGATGTGGTTCCTACTCATGGGGAGTAATCAATGGTAGGTTTGGCTGTTCAAATTTGTAGGGAGAAGAGCATGATTTGTATTTGAGCCTTTGTCATTGATGTCAAAGGGGGAGAAGGGCATGTGAAAAACCCTGAAGAAATTTGGGGTAGAACTAAGATTTGAGTATTGATCTATGAGGAGATTGTTGGAGTTGATTATTTCTTTACATTAATTTTTTTCACATTCATATGTTACCATCAATGCCAAAGGGGGAGATTGTTGGATATTGGGTGATATGTTATCATTGATGTCAACATATGTGGAGAGATTGTTATATGTTCTCTATGTGTTTCAATGTTGTAGTCAAATTGGATGAGTTGGTTTAGCCTATGTATTGCAGATGAGCTGATGTCAATTAACGAGTTTTGAGATATGTATCTGTTGTTGATTCAATATAAGTTTTAGAGGCCCCCATGTTTATTTGATTGAGTTATGTGACCCAGTATTATGGTTGGTTATTTAGTTGTTCAGTATTGGCAGTGTTCCATGAATCCATTTGTATTGCTCTAGAATTGTGATTTCTTTTATTGCGGATGTGTGGGATGTGTCTTGGATGTTGATGTGTGTCCTTAGTTTGAGTGGTTCATGATTTAGAAATATAGAAGTGAATCTTTCAGTTTTTCAGTCAGTCTTGTGAGTGTTCTTAAGATTTGGTATAGAGTTGATGATGATTCTTGTAATTTGATTTGTTGCAATTGTTGCGGTGTGATTCACATTTCTTATGGATGTTTCTAGATTTTGTAAGGTATGTTGAGATGCTATTTCATTAGTTCATGATTCACCGGATGTAATCTAAATGTTCTTGTAAGTCAGTGAGACTTCCCTAAGGGTTGTATCCCTCTGGGTTTTTTTATTTTAAGGAGTGAGCTCTAGGTAGTGTGCCTGAATGTATGTGCATTCCCCATTGTAATATTTCACTTACTCCTAATAGGGTATTATTTTATTGTGGGTGTGTTCCCACCATAGTTTTTCTCTTAATTGGGTTTTCCACATAAAAAATATTGGTGTTATGTGTATTGTTGATGTAGTGATGGTTTATGCTTTCATTGTTGTTTATCATATTTGGTTTGTGGTTAAGTTGCAGAAAGTTTTTGAGCAAACTGATTCACCCCCCTCTTAGTTTGCTGCATTGTTTCCAACACTCCCCACCCATCTTTCACTAAGGCTTGATATATTCTCAATTTTGTAGATGACTTCTTTAGATACACATGGGTGTGCTTCCTTTGAAAAATGTAAAAAGTCTAAAAATTTTCAAGACTTCAAAGATCTTGCTAAAAATTAGTTAGGTAAAGTCATCAAGGTTATTTGAACTAATAATGAGGGTAATTATGTCAAGAATGGGTTTTAATAGTTTTGTACAACATAGGGGATATACTTGTAGTGTATAGTTCCTCATAATTCTCTATAGAATAGTGTTGTAAAATGTAAAAACATATCCTTACAAGAGATGGTTAACTACGTGATAAAATCTAAGGGCCTTTTATCATAGTATTTGAGAAAAAAAAATCAACTATGCATGCTATACTTTAGGGAATCAATCACTTTAAAGATTAGATAGGTAGAAAACTATTAGTTGAGCACTTCAAGGTCTTCATATCTCCAACCATGACACCTATACTAAAGCAAAATTGTAAGGAAATGAAACCACAATCCAAGCCTTGTATCCTAATAAGTTAGAATATGGTGTAAAATATTATCAGCTACTCCATCCTAACCACACATGAGGAGACACAATATGATCAATTTCCCTCCCCTTTAGTGGTATGCCACTATGAATAAAAATTGAAAGGTATTAAACTAAGATGAACAAGCTATCTAGGGAAGTCCTCTTAACACACAATATACATGAGGCCCAAATTTATAGATAAACGAGAATAATGTCAAATAACTAGGTCAAGAGGGTAACCCACTCTCCACCTTCACTTCCCCAAGGTATACAGTTCTTGGGGGATTATCCAAGATTGACAAGATTCATCTTCCAAGATGGATGTCTTTCGATTCAACCCCCGCTCTTTATGTTGTACCAAATTATGGGAGTTGAGTTTTTCCCTTGGGTTGATGAAATAACTAAGTAGGTATCCTAATAAAAATAAGAAAAGGGTGAGTGTTTGTGCTTCTCTTGCACCAAGTTCAGACTAACAAATGAGGGGAGATGATGCACAAACAACTCTTAGGATTTAAACTAAAACTCAAAATAAAAGTTTACAAGGTTTTTTTGTCACCCAAGTTTACATAGAGTGCAAGGGGACATAATACACCAATTACAAACTTTCCAAATGTTTCAAAAAATTATTAATTTCCCCTAACAAAATGAAATGTACCTAGATTAGTGATAAAATGATGTCTTCAACAAAAGTAAGCCACAAAAAAAAGTGTAGTTTCAAAATGTCTTTATCAAGTTATTTGTTGCTACACAAGAAGGGGTTAAATGCCAAAATGATAAAGGACATAGATTGTTAGCATTAATTTAATCAGAGAAAAAAAATAGACCTTTTCCATGAGGTGGGTTGGAATAATCAACCCAATGATTGGGCCCAGACAAGTTTGACATCCCACTAGCAGGGGTTTGGGGGCACAACTTTTGAAGGAAATTTTTGTGACTAGTAGAAATGTTGAAAGATAGAGCATAGACACTAAATCAAGGAGATGCTAAAATAGCCTATGCAGGTGATACAATAATAATTGCATGCATTAAAAAAACTCACATTGTGCTAAAACAAATTTTAAAGGTGGTAAAACAACCCAGACAAGTGGTAAAACAACCAATGTGTGAGTAAAGCCACATAAACAAGAAAAATACAAATTGTTATACCAAATTTTTGGAGGTGCTTATAATTGTAGTGTCATAAATTGTAACCCCTTACAATTTCACACTCCTCTTTGGGACCTTCTTTAGTGCGTGTTCTCCTATGTCATTTCAAGCTTATTTGTGGTTCTATCCTATTTTAAATTTCAAGGAACTTTATTCTACATTTAAATATCATCAATCCAAATTTAAATTCTAGATTGAGTATTAAGGCCATATTATCTCACTTCCCAAAAAATCAGGGCCTATTTTGTCATGTCACTATCAATTAGCCATAGTGACCAATGATGTCTGGCTGAAATTTTGGGAGAGTGATGTGTTGGCCTAAACATTGTTATATCTAGTCTTGAAATTAGGATATGATTGTTGTAAGTTGGCCAAAATGAAAAAATACTTTGAGAACACTCTATAAGGCTTCATTCCTAACTCATTTGATCATCTACATTCTTACATAATCTATCATTCCAATTCAAGAGAAAATTATCTTCCTCAGGAGAAGATTTGAGAACAAGAAGCATCAAGCTACAACAAGTTGTTTTCAAGTATATTTTTCATGATGAATTTTGTTATGATTTATTATGTTATTACATCAACACTTGGAGGACTTATCTTTAGAAAGAGAATCATATTTTCAATCAAAGGTTTAATCATTTCAATTTAGAATTTTAGTTCAACATTTTCATTAGATTCAACCTCTTCTCTACAAGGATAATCTCTCTCTCTCTCTGCATCTTTTCTATAGTGGAGATTAAGACCTACCTTGGATTTTACTTAGACAAGCCCCTATGAAACAACACTATTTTCCTCTTTTGTGTATTTACAAGTTTAGGAACAGGCTCTAGACTTACTATATAGGTACATGGTGTAGACAACGATAGATGAAACCAAATAAAAGTCAATAGAAAGGGTAGGGACTAAGGTGTGTAATACCATTGTTTAGGTGTTTTGACCTAAAATTCAATAAGAAGTTAGTTTGGAAGATCATGAGACTATTTTTGACCTTTGTTTTCACTTGGACAACTATTAGGACTAGGGTGCCTATCCATAATGTCCAACCATTTTAATCATAGGTTCTACATAATTGTTCTATAACTTACTATTTATGTTGATTTTGGTCAATTTCCTAGCATTCTACATAGTTATGTATATTTTCATATCTAAAACATTATCCAGTCAAATCAAATCACAAAAGAGAATAACCAATCTTAGTGCCCACCTCTTCCAAGTGTATAAAGTAGGGAAAAGATAAAGATAGAGGAAAAGAGATGGAGAGGATAGATAAATAAATATAGAGAAGTAGATATTGAGATAGAGAGCGATAGGGAAAAGAAAACATATAAGGATAGAAAGAGGGAGGATAGATAAAGATAAGGGTAGGGAGAGAGATAAAGAGTTAAACGGAGAGAAATAAAAAATAATGGTGAGAGATAGAAAGAGATAACAAAAGAGGGAGAGGGGAGGGGAGATAGATAGAGAGGGATGAAGGGAGAGGGAGGGAAGAAAAGAGATATGGAGGATTGATAGATAAAGAGATAGAGAGTAGAGAAGAAGAGGGAGAGATACAAAGATATAGCAAGAGAGATATATAAATAGAGGAGAGAAAGAAACATATAGAAATATTTAGAGAGATACATAAAGAGATAGAGGGAGAGATGTATAGATGTAGTGAGAGAGAGAGATATATAAAGAATTATAGGGAGAGGGAGGGATCATGAAATAAAGTGAACTGGGAGATAGAGGTATAGAGGGGATGAGAGAGAGAGGGATAAATATAGAGAATGTGAGGATGAGGGGGATACAAAGATAGAGAGGTAGAGGGAGTGATTATATATATGAACTAGCCCCTCCAATCCTACTCCTCCATCCCTTTATACTATCTCTCATGTGCCTAATGGGATATGTAGGTAGATAGTGACATGTTTCTAATTAGACCCCCTTGCATGGATGTAGGAGTTGGGTGGGAATAAGTAATAGTCGAGTGCTCATGTAGTCAATCATGGAATGGGTATTAAGCTTTCATCGTATCCTTAACACTTAATAACTATATTTAGATCTGTCATTGGAGGATTTGGAATGGGCTATACCTCTATATCTTAAATGGGTTATTCTTTTACCTTGGCTACTAGTAAAATTGGTACATGGGTTACTGGTGGCTCTCAATTTGGATATAAAATGGTAGAGATAAATATACAAAAACAGAGGGGAGAGACACATAGAGAAAGGGGGAGAGGGTGAGATACATATAAAGAAGAGGGAGTGGGGGAGATAGAGATAGGAAGAGAGATAGTGTGATTGAGATATAGAGAAAGAGGGTTTGAGACAAGGAGAGAGATAGAACTATACAAAAATGTTGAGAGGGATAGAAATAGTATAAGGAGGAGAGGATTAGGGAGAGATAAAGAGAGAGGGATGATAAAGAAATAAAGAAAGAAGAGCTCCATAGATTTCTTTATTTCTCTATCCTACCTCTCTATTTATCTCTCCCTCCCCCTCTCTCCATACATCTCTCTTTATATTTTTATTTCTTTCTCCCTCGCAATCTTCTTCTCCTTATACTCTTTCTATCTCTTTCACAACTTATTTATAGTTCTCTTTCCCCCACTCTTTGTCTCTCTCTATCTCTCTCTCTCCCTATCTATCTCTACCTCTCCATCTCTTTATATTTCTCTATTCTTCTTGTTTCTCTCTTCTCCACCTCTTCTCACACACTCTCTCAATGTCTCTCAAGATAGAGATATATAGATGGAGAGGAAGATATAAAAAATATATAGATAATTAGAGTAAGATATAGAAAGATAGAAAAGGGGAGAGGGAGAGAGAGAGGCAAATAAAGAAATAAAAACAAAGAGAAAGGGGAGAGACATAGAGAAAGAGAGAGATGACAAATAGAGATATCCCAAGAGAGATAGAGAGGTAGAGGGAGAGTGATATAAACAAGAAGAGGGGGAGAGATAAAGAGAGGGGAGATGGAAAGATACAAAGATTTAGATATATATAGAAATATAGATAGGGAGAGAAAGAGAGAAAAGGGTGCGAGATATAAGAAGAGATAAGTGAGAGGGAGATAGAGAAAGAGATGTAGAGTGAGAGATAGAGAGTGATAGAGAGATAGAGATTATGTTTGAGAGAGATAAAGTTAGAGACGAAGAGAAATGTAGAGAGAAAAGTAGGGAGGGAGGATATAGAAATATAATGAGAGGGAGAGACAAATATAACGAGGGGGAGGGAGAGAGATAGAGAGATAAAGAGTGAGAGGAAGAGAACTATGAAGAAACAAAAAGAGAAATAGAAAGGGATATGAGAGGGGGAGGAGGAGGGAGAAATATAGAAATATAAAAAGGGGTGAATAGAGAGAGAGGGGAAGGGAAAGAGATAAAGAGAGAGATATAGAGAGTAGTGAGATATAAATAGAGAAAAAAAAAATTGGGAGAGGGAGATACATTTAGAAATAGTGATATATATATCCCTCTCTCTCCATGCATCCCTCTTCATATTTATTTCTCTCCCTCCTCTCTCTCCCATTATATCTCTTTCTATGTTTCTCTCCATTTCTTCATAGTTCTCAAATAGAGATAAATACATAATTGTGAGAGGGAGATACATTTAGAAATATATATATATATATCTCCATACATCCCTTTTTATATTTATTTCTATCCCTCCTCTCTCTCCCATTATATCTCTTTCTATGTCTGTTTCCATATTTTCATAGTTCTCTTCCTCTCACTCTTTATCTCTTTATCTCTCTCCCTACCCTCTTTATATTTTTCTCCCCCCCTCTCTCTCTCCCCCTCTCTATCTTTATCTCTCTATTACTCTCTATCTCTCAATATACATACATACATACATACATCTAGATATATACATACATAGAGAAAGATAGATAGATAAATAGAGAGGAAGAGGGAGAGAGATATGTGAGAGAGTTTGATAGTGATAGACGAGCAATATAGATAGAAAGGGAGAGGGGGAGAGAGGAGAGAAATAGAAGGTAGGGGTAGAGAGAGGAAAATAATAAATTGAATGGGTTCTAACTTTCTAAAAAATATGATCCATTATAAAACGATATTACATTTATAGAGTTAAAGGAGAAATACATAGATTCAAAGGGACATATAGGGAGATAATAAAATGAATTAGCCTTTTAGCTTTAAAAAAAAAGGATTGTGTTATAGAACATGCTTATAAAAAACGATCACATTATAAATAACAATCATATTTTAACATGATCTTGTTTAAATATAATGTGACAACATTTTGTAAATAATTGTTTACCATTATATTTTTCCTTGGAATAGGTTTGGCCAATGAGGTTAAAGGATTGGAATATTAATTTTCGTTCATTTCACATGTTTTTGACCTTTAATAGAGCTTTTAACTACATGTCATCAAGTATACATATTGTATAATTATATTTAATAAAATTACCACCAAAACACTACACATCTTAGATTTTTAACCACATATTTTTAATTTAAAATAAATTGACATATTCTTTTTTAATGTTTTTTACTAATGTTTCCATATTCCTCAAACAAAACGGCTTAATTTTTATTTATAACTTTTCCTCCTCTTATTAAAATAAAAATAAAAAAATCTAGGATTATTCTATGCTTCATTCTTAACACATTAAAAATCTATATTTTTTATTATTTTTGTGCATGTTATGTGACATGCATTCAAAAAGTGAAGTGGTTTTTAAGTACATGCCCTTTGAAAAATCACAAAAAAAAATACATAAACTTTAGTTCTCACTCTTAACTATGTTTGTGTTAGCCAATTTTAAAAATAAATGCAACAAAAGATAGGGGGTGAACACTAGACATGCTATGCTATATTTTAGTGAGAAAAATAGGAACACTTTTGTTTGCACATAAAATTTCATCCTCTTAATTTCAATTATTTTTTAAAAACTTTAGTACTTTACAAATTAGATTCAAACTATATCAATTCTTGTTCTTATTGTATCTTAAAATTTTGAGTGCATGCATCTCAAATTACTCATCCAAGTTTAGGTTTCATTGGTTTCAAGAAAAAGATGACCACTTTTGACTCCCTTTTTTATATACCATTTCTATGCTCTTACCCTTTGATGACTCACACCATCTATAGTAGATTATTGAATATAGTCTTTCTTCTTATTATTTCATCTCTAACACAATGATGGGTATGGGGAGTCATATTCATTCATACTTCTAGAAATATTTTGGAGGATAATATTTTAATACATGACTTTCCCACTTCTCATCCTTTTTAAGACAAACAATTTAGAGTGCAAGTACTTGGACAAAGAATCCAGTACAAAAACAAATGCCTGGTTAGACTATCTAAGTGGGTGATATTCTTCTTTTCCTTAACTTCCAATCCATTTAGACATTTTGAGAATTGTTAGGCACACATGTGTGTGATAGCCCTATGTATGAGGAATATGATTCCTCTATGATAAATCAAACTTTCATATTCCTCTATGATAAATCAAACTTGGAAATTTACTTCAATTCCTAAGGGAAGGATGGTGGTTTGTTGTAGGTGGATATATTAGACTATTTTTTTTGCAAAGAGTTTTTTAGTAAGTACAAGGCATAATTGTTTGTCAAAGTTTTTTGACAATTTGTTGACATTGACTACACATTGACCTTTGCATCCATGATCAAGATTAATTCAATCTAACTCACACTTAACACATAGTTGGGATGTGCTCCACATTGATGTAAATAGTTATTTTCTTCATAGAGACCTTGAGGAGGAGATCTACATAGGAAAATCATCAAAGTTAGTTTAAGATTCATCCTTAGTTTTTAGACTAATGAAATTCCTCTATGGCATTAAATAGGTGCCTTTAAATTGATATGCCATGATGGATTCCTTTCTCCTAGGTTTAGGTTTCACTCAATGCCACTTATATATTAATGTACATCTTTTGCAATAGGATGATCCATTGTTGATACCATTGCTTTATATTGATGATCTTTTGATCATTAAGAGCTCTTAATTAACTATTACAATAATGAAGTCAATTGTACAAAATAGATTTGGCTTGATAGACTTGTGTTTACTAAATTACTATTGGATATTGTTGAGAATTTTGCTGAGTGATGTGTTGTCATTGATGTCAACATATTCCTCTATGTGTTTCAATGTTGTAGTAAGATAAAGTGAGGTGGTTTAGCTAATGTGTTGTAGATGAGCTGATGCGGATTAAAGGGTTTTGAGATACTTATTTCTAGTTGATTTAGTTAAAGTTTCAGAGGTCCGCATGAATAATTGATCGAGTTATGAGATCCGGTATTGTGGTTAGTTTTTTAGTTGTTTAGTGATGACAGTGTTTAGTAAATCAATTTATATTGTTCTGGTATTGTAATATCTTTGGTTGTGGATGTGTGGGATGTGTTTGGTATGTTGATGTGTGCTTAGTTAGAGTGGTTCATGATTTGGAGGTCCACAAGTGAATCTTTCAGTTTGACAATCAGTTTTGTTAATGTTTTTGAGCTCTAGTAGAGAGATGTTGATGATTCTAGTAATCCAAGTTGGTGTGGTTGTTGCGGTGTGATTCACGTTGCTCCTGAATGTTTCTAGATCATGTGTTATGTGTGTTGGTGGTCCACATTGATTGATGAGCATGTTATTGATGATTTTTAAGATCCGATGGTGTTCTTCACGTTCTTGGCCAACATGATGATTGTGGCGTGATGTGGATGATCAAGGAATAATTCTTGGAGGTGTTACATGTTTGAGATGGTTGTTTAGGTCCATGTTATGTCTTAGTCAACATTGTATTGGTTTGCATGCATTATTGTAGTGTCTAATGTTATATGTTTGTAATTTTTGATATGTGTTGATCTGACCTTGAAAGACAGGTTGATGTCATGTATAAATGAATGTAATAATCATTATGAAAAGTAATGATATCAGCGAACAATGTAATGATCATTCAATAGTAGAGCAAAAGTGCGAAGAAGTGCAAAAGAGCAGAAGATGTGTTATGAGATTAACCAAAACTATACTCAGGCATGAGGAGATGTTATTTTATCAATTCATGATCTTCTAGATGTAATCTGAATGTTTTTGTAAGATAGTGAGTCTTCCTATAAGGCAGTGAGCCTTCCCTAGGGTTGTAGCCCTTCTTATTTTAAGTAGTGAGCTCTGGGCAGTATGCTTCAATGGATGTGCATTCCCCATTGTAATATTTCACTTACTCTTAATAGGGTATTATCTCATTGTGGGTAGGTTCCCACCATGGTTTTTCCCTTAACTAGGTTTTCCATGTCAAAAATCTTGGTGTTATGTGTGTTATTGATGTGGTGTTGTTTTATGCTTTCATTGTTAAGTATCAGATCTAAATTTATATTTAAGTTGAGATAAGTTTTTGAGAAAACCAATTCACCCCCCTCCTCTCAGTTTTCTGCATTGTTGCGAACAATTGGTATCAGAGTGAGATCCTTCATAAGAAGCTTGACTATTTGAGGTGATCTGGGATGTAGTGCCTCTCCTTAACTCATCTTTTCTTTTTTGATTCGATAGATTATACTGGCATAGTTTAGACTATTTTTGTGGTGTTTTGACTAGATGTTTATGGATTTACCTATATTTTGGATGTTTCTTTATGGATGTTAGACATATTACATTGTGCTAGCATCATAATTACATGTGGATGATGATACTTCTATACTATTGAGAGGATGGATTATTCTATGATGATCCATGCATGTTTATTTCTATGTGTGTATCATGCTTGTTCTATGATTATTGGATATTATTTTATGATGTACTACCCCTAATTCATGATTATGATTCTATGCAATGCATTGTTGTTATATTGTGTGACTATTTGTTTGAGTAGATATGATTTCAGATCACTCATTGCGAGCATGATATGTCACCATGATTCTCTATCACTTGTCTATTTACTTCATGTTTTACATATTATTGTATATGTCATTGTATACATGTTGGTGGTGAGAGGTTTGCAGGTACCAGACATCGACTCCACCTAGCTTCATAGGTTTGAGTGCATCTTATCCCAATGGCAAGTTGATCAGAGTTGATATAATAACCCACCCTATACTCTAGGTTTAAGTTGATTACCCTTGTTATTTTAGAGTCTTGGCGCAAGTCATGGTTAGTGTGTATTTCTTTCTTGGTTTATTCTTTGGTGGTTTGCTTGATGGAGTATGGTAATTAATTAATTGGTTATTTATTAATTAACTAATTGATTAAATTGATTTATATAGTTTTGTTGGAATAATGATATATTTGTCATTAGTGAATACACTTAGTGAAAACACTTATTCGATTTTGAATGGTTACCGAGCTCATCACTCAGTCTATAGCCTATACCGAGCATTCAGTAAAGCTCACCGATTAAACAGTTCAAACCGAGCAGTAAGACTGTCACCGAGCATATGAGACAAACAACAGTTACCGAGAAGTCAGTTCTCACCGAGTCACCAGTGGTTACCGAGTGACACTATATCTACCGAGTCACCACAGCTACCGAGTTCCAAGCTACACTTCGGGACTAGTATGGACCGAGCTTCTACTCTTACGAAGAACATGACGATGCCGAGTACTGTAGTGGATGCCGTGTATCAGAAGATCACCGAGCCAGCTTGAGGAACCGAGTATCTACCGACTCAGTAATATTTTGTTCACCTATGTAAGGCCGACTTAAGAATGAGTTTATGTTATTAATTTGTATGAGGCCGACTTTATGAAATGTAAATGTAATTATGGACGGTATATATATGTGATGTATTATACCATCTGTAGTATGTATGAAAAATGTAAGATGTATGGATATGCAAAATTAAAAAGAGTAGAGCAGAAACTGCATTAAGGCAGCAGACCAGAACATTTTCGCAGAGTCAGTAAAGGAGCAGAATCGACATATCTATCTCAGAAGGAGATCAATACTCAAAGGATCTTATCAGCAATAAAGTTGTAAGTCAAGATCTACTGTTTCATCCTAACAGTTGAATCAGTTTGTAAATCCTTTTACCGGGTAGACTTAACAGTCTTTTGTAAATCTCTTAACCGAGTGCATACTTCATTGTATGTTTGTAAATCCTCTAACAAGGTGGACCTAGCAGTCCAAATTTGCTTCTAACAGGGCAGATCATCAGAAGTGATCATTGTAAGCCTTAACCGACCAACTTTTACTGCAATACCAAAGTTTTGTGGGTACCATCCCCACCCCAGTTTTACTTTCTATTTGGAAGGTTTCTGGGTCACCAAATCTTTGTGTTATGTGTTGTGAATGATTATATTTTCATGCATGCAGTAGATTAAATGAATGAATGGTTTAATATATGCAAGTGCAGAAATGAATTAAAAGTTTTAAGCGTTACTGATTCACCCCTCCCCTCTCAGTAACTTGGTTAGTCCTGAATATTTTCAACAATTGGTATCAGAGCATTGTGGTTCTCAGAGTAAAAGTTTGACAGCTTGAGAAAAGATCAAGACAATGGAGATATTCAGACTTGACAAAGCTATTGAGAATGAAAAGCTAGATCTGGAAATGGCCATAGCACAACTCAAAGAAGCAAGAGAACATCTTTCCCAATCCCTAAAAAGAAGAAAGGAACTAGCAAAAGAAATAAATGATCATGAGTATGTTGAAACAAAAATTGAAGATCTCTTTCCTACAAGTAGTTCAAATGAAGTAGATGAAGCAAACAATGCAATCAAAGAACTCCTAGAAAAAAATGGATTACTGCAAATAGAAGTAAGGATGCTAAGAAGAGAACAGGAAATTCAGTCTGCAAGATTTTGTGAAATCCTGGAACAAAGGAATAAAATGCAAAATGAAATAGAAGGAAGAAACAATGAAATTGTACAGCATGAAGATCTCACCGAGCAACTCTCCAATGCAAATGAAGAGATCAGAATTCTCAAAGAACATAATGAAATTTTGAAAAATGAGCTAGATATTCAAAAGCAAGCAAATGAAAGGATGATGAAATCTCAAACAGACTTGGATCAATTAAATGAGCAAAATCTTCACAAACAAAAAGGTAAAGCTGGTCTTGGTTACAATGAAGAAGGTGAATCTTCCGAGCAAGGTAGCCAAAGAAATCAAAGACCTACATGCAATTACTGTGGTAAGACAGGTCACACATCAAACAAATGTTGGAGCAATGGAAAGACAAGATTCAAAGGCAAATGCTACAGCTGTAATCAGCATGGTCACAAGGCTAGTGAATGCAAGGAAAAACCAAAATTTGAAGGCAAATGTCACAAATGCAAGAAACAAGGTCACAAGGCATCAGAATGTAGAACAAAGACATTCACTCCAGCAGAACAAATTGTCAAAGCAATATTTGGTTGGGATTACAATACCTGGTGCAGATGTCATTATTGTGGAGAATATGGACACATTGGGATGAATTGTACAAGGCATCATCTAAGGAAGAAAGATACAACCATAAGATGTTATACATGCACTGAACTCGGACATATAGCCAAGAACTGCATGAACACAAAGAAGGTTGAAGATGAAAAGAAAGCTAAAGCTGACAACATTCGGAAACAGATGAGACAGCAGTGGGTTCCTAAATCTACCGAGCAGGATAATTCAAGCAATGGTCCTGTCACTCAAGAATTGGGTGACCCCACCATTACAAATTAGATCCATTAAAGAAGATAAGGAACTGCATCTTCAAAGCCTTACCATAAGCAGTTCCAAAATACAAAAGCATAATCGATGAAATCAGTATTTCCGATACATACAGAAAAAGTCACTTACCGAGTTGAATGTTACCGAGCATGGTAAAACTGCAGACCTTACCGAGTTAGGTCAGACATAAGAACACCGAGTTAGGTCAGTCTTACCGAGCAATCGCTAAAGTCATTAAGTCATCTTACCTACCCACTTATCAAGCATTAATGACAGAATTTTAATAAAAAGGGCAAAATCGACTTCATTCTTCACCGTGTTATTTAGCATTCGAAGAGCTTAGGTTTTCAAAGTGCTTAAGGAGATTTAAGACGAATTTGCAGCGAAGGATCTAAAAAGAACTTGTTCCATTCAGCAATGACTTCCACTAGCACCACCAGCAGGAGCAAGGCGAAGAAGACTTCCAATATGTTAGTGAAAGGAGTTGAATGGAGAGCGCTGAACTTCAAACTCGTTCTAGCGATCGCAGAATCACTCGACCCAAGTGGAGCACAGTCCAGAATCCCTTCCAAGGTACTTCTTATCAATGACATTCGTACTCATTTCAAATGCACTATTCAGGAGTTAGGGACTTTAGAAATGGACAATGCCCTAAGTCAGCTATGTGTTGACAAAACCCTAAAACCCGAGCATAGACATTTGGAAATCAAAGGTTTGACCCATATCCCACACCTACCAAGAAATTTTCAAGTGAAATGGATTAGGTATGTATTGAGCGGTGTACATGATGGGCAACTATGGTTAGATCAACCTATCTTAATAACAAAGAAGATGATTCATAGGATCACAGGTTTACCGATGTCAGACAAAGTAAAATCCACCAAAACCCTAGGTCGGGACGAACTGCAGGAGTTAACTCTTGCCGAGTGGGATGGCAGAGGATTGAAAATTAACAATGTATCTGATGTTGAACTTAAATTTGGTATTATTATCATTGCATATAAGCTGTATAGTTCCAGTAGGCTAAATAGTGTGGCATGTGAGGCAGTAGACCTTGCCTACAAGGTAGTAAAGAAGAACATGGATTTTGACCTACCAGAGGTTTTACTAACACAATTCAACAAGAACATGGACAGTATAAGGACATCAAAGAATAATCCATGCAAATTCGGTTCTTTGTTGATTTGTATATTTTTCTATGTACAAAATTTTTTCCCTTCTAAAGGCACAGTAGTATGGAGGAAGGATACTCCAATTTTGTATCAGATAAATGAGTTTATAGCAGAAATAGGTCAGAATTTTGAGACAGTAATGGATAATTATTTTGAAGAATTTAAGGACAAAATGAACAACAGGTTCAGGATTCCTCCTAAGTTGGTAAAAGATTACAAGGATGATATATGTTTCATGGTAGACTGTGATAAAGTTTACATCCAGGCAGCCATACCCCGAGTGGCATGGGTAAAACCATTGCCCTATGAAATTAACATAGATGAAGCAAGGGATATAATAGAAGCCCTGCTAAATGAACCAGCCATTCCCAACACCCCTACATTTGGCACTTATGATGAGGCCAAAGCTAGAATTGAGCTTGAAATCAAGCTTCCAAAGGCCATCACCAGTACCAAGAGAAAGGCAGCTAAAGAAACAGAAGAAATAGAAGAGGAATCAGAAGAGGAAGCAGAAACACCAAAGAAGAAAGGCAAAGTAGTAATCACCAAGCCCAAACTTAAAACTGCAGTGTTCACAAGGAGAAACAGGAAAGGGCAGAAAGAAAGTGAAGTTGTAATCAGGAAACCCCCTCCTACCTTCGAAGAAAAATTGAAACAATTGGAACAAGGATCTGGCATGTCTAACTTCAAGGCACTGAAGTATGAAAGCAGATCAGATGCAGAAAAGATACAAATCGAGGAATTTTTACTGAACAAAATGGGTAAATGGAAATATACCCCAGATGATATCAGTTCTCAAATTCCAAATGAGCTTCTAGTCAGGATTAGACCAAGATGGACTTCAGCAGTGCAAACTGTCAAAGACATTTATGCACAAACCTTAAAACAGTTGTTACCGAACCTGGCATATAAAGAAGTAAAAGAGGCATTAAAGGAGAATGAACACCAAATGACACTTAGGTTTCATACCTTCTTAGTTCTCTCCAAGCAGATAGAAGCAATAGTAAATAATGCCACAATTGTGTGGAAAAGGATATATAATCTGCCAATGCCATCTGACCCCACGGTAACAATTGAGGGTGATAAAGATGATGAAGAGGATGAAGAGGAGAAGGAAGAAGAAGAAGCAGCTGAGGAAGAAGGTGACACGGTAATAATACGTGATGAAGAAGATGATCCTGAACAGGTAGCAGCAGAAGTCATTGCATCTCTTCCTCACTCACTGCAGAAAGGCGTTGCATCATCAGCTTCAGCCAGCAGGATTGTGAGCACAGTAGCTACATCTATTGCTCAATCCTTGCCAATCACCTCTCAGCTCCAGACCCCAACAGTTACCTCATCCACCGAGCTACAGAGCATGTCATTATCTACCAGGATGCAGAGTGTTGCCTCTACCAAGCAACAAGTGACTTCTTCAGTCACCGAGATCACAACTTCTCCTGCAGCATGTATAGTAAGTTTTGCAACCTCTCCAGTTTTGACACATTCTTTAGCACAAATGATCACACCAATCAGCACTCCTGCATGTACATCAATTTTGGGAACAGTCGGTACATCCATGAGTCTTCCTCTAGTAAATCCCATTCCAGTTATAATAGCTACTCCAACCTTATCAACCATTGTAACTACATCAAAAGATAAGGAAGTAAGCACAGAAGTAATACAAAAGACACCTTTAAAACTTCTGCTTACCAGCAAGGCTATAGAGGATGATATAGATCTGGATAAAGAGATTGTCATTCCACAAATAGACCTCAATACTGCATCAATTGATGAAATGAGATTGATTAGCCAGTTGTTAGAACAGAAAGAAAAACAAAAACAACTAAGAAGTGAGAGAGACAGGGAATTCAACATCATAAACGGTGCAAAGACCATTCTCACAGATGCCTTAGGTATAAAAGTTGATCCCTCTCAACACATTTTGCTACAACTCGAAGAGGCTGTGAACAGATTCAATGAGGACTCATCAGGAGAAGAGAAACTGATAGAAAGAACCAAGAAGAAATTTGATAACAAGGTGCTTGAGCACATTGCTCAGCAGATAGCAATAAAACAAGTTGAATTGACCACTATTTTGGCCAAGTTAGAAAATTCTTTTAATAATATAACTTCATTTTGTGCAGAGTTATGTGATGTTACTGAGTTCACAAAAGGAATTAGAGATCAACTGAAGAAAATTGATGATGATCTGAAAGTAAGTGCACAACAGTTGCAGCTTGACCCCAGCTCAAGCTCAACTCACCATTCAAACATCAGATTCCTATTAAATAAGCAATCAGAATTGCTCAGGGAAGATGCAAGGATCCGGTCTACATTGTTAGATATTCAGAATATGATCCTCCCTAACATGGATACAATGCAAAAACACATTATACATTCCAAAACATTGATCCATGATAACAATTTTTCAGTTGCAGAGCATGTAATTGAACTCTCAGCCAAAGTTCAAGTTGCATTGTCTATTTGCACAATTTTGCAAGAAAATTGGGATAAGACCTTGGCTCATATCAAACAAGTACACTCAGAGTTTATCTCACACTTTAATATTTCTCTTTGAGTTATCTATTCTTTGGCATTATTGTCAAAAAGGGGGAGAATATGGAACATATTATTAGAGACAAAGGGAGAATGATCAAGGGAGAATGTAAATAACAATTGGTATAGAGATAAGTGTATAGAATCATATGTATATTCTATGGGGGAGTTATGTACAGTGAGATATACAGGTATATACAACAATCTATAATTGGTATCAATTTTGAAGAATCAAGTCAGCATGACAGATTCATTTTTGTCTCATAAGTGTTTTTGTCACTAATGCCAAAGGGGGAGATTGTTGGAATAATGATATATTTGTCATTAGTGAATACACTTAGTGAAAACACTTATTCGATTTTGAATGGTTACCAAGCTCATCACTCAGTCTACAGCCTATACCGAGCATTCAGTAAAGCTCACCGATTAAACAGTTCAAACCGAGCAGTAAGACTGTCACCGAGCATATGAGACAAATAGCAGTTACCGAGAAGTCAGTTCTCACCGAGTCACCAGTGGTTACCGAGTGACACTATATCTACCGAGTCACCACAGCTACCGAGTTCCAAGCTACACTTCGGGACTAGTATGGACCGCGCTTCTACTCTTACCGAGAACATGACGATGCCGAGTACTGTAGTGGACGCCGTGTATTAGAAGATCACCGAGCCAGCTTGAGGAACTGAGTATCTACCGACTCAGTAATATTTTGTTCACCTATGTAAGGCCGACTTAAGAATGAGTTTATGTTATTAATTTGTATGAGGCCGACTTTATGAAATGTAAATGTAATTATGGACGGTATATATATGTGATGTATTATACCATCTATAGTATGTATGAAAAATGTAAGATGTATGGATATGCAAAATTAAAAAGAGCAGAGCAGAAACTGCATTAAGGCAGCAGACCAGAACATTTTCGCAGAGTCAGTAAAGGAGCAGAATCGACATATCTATCTCAGAAGGAGATCAATACTCAAAGGATCTTATCAGCAATAAAGTTGTAAGTCAAGATCTACTGTTTCATCCTAACAGTTGAATCAGTTTGTAAATCCTTTTACCGGGTAGACTTAACAGTCTTTTGTAAATCTCTTAACCGAGTGCATACTTCATTGTATGTTTGTAAATCCTCTAACAAGGTGGACCTAGCAGTCCAAATTTGCTTCTAACAGGGCAGATCATCAGAAGTGATCATTGTAAGCCTTAACCGGCCAACTTTTACTGCAGTACCAAAGTTTTGTGGGTACCATCCCCACCCCAGTTTTACTTTCTATTTGGAAGGTTTCTGGGTCACCAAATCTTTGTGTTATGTGTTGTGAATGATTATATTTTCATGCATGCAGTAGATTAAATGAATGAATGGTTTAATATATGCAAGTGCAGAAATGAATTAAAAGTTTTAAGCGTTACTGATTCACCCCTCCCCTCTCAGTAACTTGGTTAGTCCTGAATATTTTCAACAATTTTAATAATGTTAAATTAAATTAATAGATTAATATGGTTTATAATAATAAATTAAATAAATAGTTGGTATAAATATTTAAATAATAATGTGTTATTATTATGGATTCCTTTTTGTATTTAATTAATGATTTAATAGCACATTGGTTATCAAGGATTATTTATTATTGATTTTTTTTTTTTGGCAAGGTGGCAATGCCACTTGATATATTTTATTAATAATAAATAATTTTTACAATATATTGAAAAAATTGGTTCAAACTGAGCTCCTAGAGAAAAGAACCAGCAAGAAAAACTCTGGTCATTGCTCATCAACATGATTATAGAAGAGAAGTGGTGAACAATCCTCTAGCCGGAGCTAGTTACAAAATAGAGATCAGCAAAGGAGCATGTAGGCTCTTTTACACATAGGAGCATGCAAGATCATTTTATAGAATAGGAGCATGCAAGCTTATTTACAAAATAAGTTCCTAGGATATCTTGAATGCCCTGCAACAAAGAACTCCTGCAATCAAAATTGACATGCCCCTGCACCAAAAAACAACTGCAACCAAAAAATATATATAGTACAGAATGCAGAGAATTTACAAGAAACACAAGGTTCCAAAACATGAATGACACCAACGACATGAGATTTGTGATCTGCCATTATAGACAAATGCCAAAGGAGAAGAGGTTAATGCAGAAATGCTAGAGAGAAATGAAGCCCAAAATTTTTATGTCATAAATGAAAAGAAAGAGGAGATATATCATAAAAATTGACAAACCAAAAGAAGCAGTGTACAAAGATAATCATGAAAACAACGCTATGTCAAACTTTAAATGACATATGAAGGATAGATTCCCAATGTGAAGATAAATATCTCCATATTTCACACCAGAAGAGAGTACCAAACACACGAACAACATCAATAACAACCAACTCATCATTAATGAATACCAAGTGATGATTAAGTAAAGCAAAGTACCTCAAATCAAAACCAAATGGAATTATGAAAAGAAATACCTCACCAAGAGAAGAGAATATCAACTCGTATAAACAAGCAATCATATAATAAGAAAGATTAAATCCTCAACTCTCTACAGGCTATAATTAATAGGTTTGGGAAGCTCATCAAATCACCCCCCAATCAAGAGGAATCAATAATAGTTTTGTCACAACCCATATTAGCGAGGCAATCAACCAATGCATTACCTTCATGATAAACATGTGAGATGATTAGGTGCTCAAATGTATCAAGAAGAGTCCATATTTGTTCAAGAATATACCAGAAATGCCAATTATTAGCTTTTCTTGCCTTCCAAGCATTAATGACAATAGCTGAATCACCTTCAATATGAAGGTATTTGAAATTCAAATCCTTAGCCAAAAAAAGACCTTCTAAAAGAGCACAAGCCTCGGCCATATTATTTGTGCCAGGAGAAATTGACATAGCTTTTAATGCTAATAAAGAACCCAAATGATCACGAAAAACTATCCCTATTCCTGAATCACCAGGGTTTCCACGAGAGGATTCATCAAAATTCAATTTACAAAAAGGGGCATTAGGAGGATGCCATTTTATGGAATTTTTGTCTACATGTGTTTTCTAAATCCTTGGAAAGGTGGCTGATAAAGGAATAATGATACTTTTCCAAGAAGAGATCATAAAATTGTCCCAAGAAGAGAACTTTGAATTCATGTTAAAATATTTCTGGACATGAGCATTAACTTTCTCAATAATACTTCTTTCCAAAATCCCAAGAACAACCGATAAATTCGATGAGTCGCATCTAAAAATGCACTTGTTTCTTTCCCACCAAATGGCCCATATGACTGAAGAGGGAATTATAAACCACAAACAAGCAAATAGAGAAGATGAATACAAAACTAGCGAAGACTGAAACATGTCCCATAAAGATAAAGGTAAAGGGAATGAAAGAGATAAATTTTGTAGGACAAAATGCCAACAACTACTCGCAAACTCACAATGAAGAAAAAGATGATTGACATCTTTAAGAGCTTTACCACATAAGACACAAGAAAAGGAGGCTGCAATATTAAATTTGACTAAATGATCACTAGTCAAAATTCTATTTTGCAATGCAAGCCAGGAAAAAACACCAGCTTTAGGTAATACTGAGTTATTCCAATAGAACAAAAAGGCACGATGAGGAGCATTTTGATTGGCCATTTGTTGAACAACAAAATATCCTTCTTTAATAGAGTAGTTTCCCGATTTAGAAGGGCACCAAATAAGTTGATCTTTGATGTTAGAAAGGAAAGCCACTCGGTCTTGCAAAACAGATTTAAAATTTTGAATTTCCTACAAGGACAATGGCAGAGTAGAGGGATCCTTCCATGAGACCTTGTGAGAAAATAGATCAACACTATCTACATAATCAACCAATCTAACTCCCCATGATTGAGAAAGAACAACTAAAACAGAAGTAAGATAATCATGCTGCGAAAGAGGAGGAAAGCCATTCCAAGAGTCTTTCCAAAAAAGAATATTCTCCCATGAATGGACCTGCTAGGAGAGAAAATTAGAGACCACTTCCCTACATGAGGTCATAAAGTTCCAAATAGCAGACCCCTGTGGAGGATTAGAAATTGTGAAGATCCTAGCAGGGTTCTAGGAATCCAAATACTTAGCCTGCATAATTTGGCACCACAAATATTGGGGCTTAGTATACATAGACCAAACTAGTTTGCCCCCAAAAGCCCTATTTCTTTTAGATAAGTCATCAATCCCAGCACCACCAACTTGCTTGGAAAGAGACATCTTGGTCAAAGAAATCAGTGGAATCTTTTTATCTTTTGTCATGTTGTTTTTCCAAAGAAAAGATCAAATAATCTTTTCAATTTGGGAGATCACTGATCTGGGAGCTTGAAGAACTGAGATATAGTAATTGGGAATGGCAGATAGGACCGTTTTAATGAGAAGTATCCTACCTGAAAGAGACAACCACCTAGCCTTCCAAGCAGAAATATGAGATTTAAGTCTCTCAATAGCCAAATTCCAAATAGAAGACTTAGCAGATCCCATAAAGAAAGGAATCCCCTAATAGGTAGAAGGAAGAGAGTCTACTGGGAAACCTAAGATATTCACAAGTCTATCAGCCACCAACTAAGGAGTATTAAAAAAGAAGATCTTGGATTTATGGGGGCTAATCTGTTGGTTAGATCCAGTAGTATAAGTATCTAGAATAAATTTAATATGAGTAGCCTCTTGAATAGAAGAAGACCCAAATAAAAGTGTATCATTGGCAAAAAGGTTATGAGTGATTGACATATCAAAGTTAGGAATTAATACCCCTTGCCAAAAGTCAAGATCCCTTTGCTTAGTAACCAATCAACTAAAAACTTCTGCCATAATGATAAATAAGAAAGGAGATAAAGGATCTCCTTATCTAACACCCTGGGTTGAAGAAAAGTATCCAGTGGGAGCTCCATTAATGATGACAGAAAATGAAGCAATAGAAATACAACTCCTGATCCATTTACACTAACTTTCAGAGAAACAAAATTTTATCAAAACTTTGAGCAAAAAAGCCCAACAAACTTTATCATAAGCCTTCATCATATCAAGTTTGACCACAAAAGCTAGGATATTGGACGAATTTATGGAATGTAAAGTTTCATAAGCAACAATTTCTCCCTCATGAGTTTCTTGACCTAGAACAAAACCTCCTTGTTCAGGAGAGATGATATAAGGAAGGAGAATTTTAAGTCTTAAATAAATAGCCTTGGTGGAGATTTTGTAAATAGAGTTGCACAAAGAAATGGGTCTAAATTCAGCAAAAGTTTGGGGATTCTTAGATTTCGAGATAAGGGAAATATAAGTGATGTTAAAATTTTTAATGATATACCCACCCCTCCTAGACTCTTCCAAAGCCATTAATAAGTCAAAACCAATAAAATCCCAACATTTCTGAAAGAACAAGATAGTAAACCCATCAGGACTTGGAGCTTTGTCAGGGGCCATGGAAAAAACAACAGAATGAAGCTCATCTAAAGAAAAAGGCCTCATAAGAAAGTCATTATCCTCATGGGGAACAAGGGAGGGGATAGAATCTAAAAGAAAATCCACGTGATGATCCATGGACAAAGAAGAAAAAGAAGGAGATAACAACTCCTTAAAAAAAGACACCCCCTCCTCTCTAATCTGCCGATCTGAATTAAGGACATAACCAGACTTAGAATCCTTAATACTAAAAATTGTAGAAGCAACTCTTTTAAGCTTGGCTTCAACTTGAAAGAAGGCAGTATTCCTGTCACCTTCTTTAAGCCAAACCTCACGAGACTTTTGCTGCCAATAGATTTCAACCCAGGAGCAAAGGATCTCCCAGTAAGCTTGCAATTTCTTTTGAGCATCATTAGTGGAGGAATTAGTTCCATGTCTAATAATCTCCTCATTAACAACCTTCAAATCATTGGCAACTACCTCTTTTTCATGAAAAATATTCTTAAAGACCAATTTATTCCAAGCCATAATTTGAGATTTCACGAATTTCAGTTTGGAATAAAACTGGAACATCTTAGTCCCATTGCAAAATGGAGCACTTATCCACCATTGCTTTAATAAAGAAAGAAAATGAGGATGAGTGAACCACATTTTCTCAAACTTAAAAGAAGGTCTAACAGAGGGAACATGATCCAATTTATCAAAATTGAGCAAAATTGGGAAATGGTCAGAATCTGAGGAGGTAAGAATCTCAGAAGAAAAGGAAAAGTTGCTCAAATGTAGGTTTAGGGAAATAAGAAATCTGTCAAGGCGAGAGGCAATCTGGCATTTAGATCTCCTATTACTCCAAGTGAAAGAACCATTAGAAGGGAAAATATCAAATAATGCATTGTTTTGTACAAAGGAAGAAAAGTAATTAATAACCTTCTGAGTTGTAGGATTTCCCCCTCTTTTTTCATTCGAGGAAAGGAGAGCATTAAAATCACCCCCAAGCACAATAAAAGAATCATCATATTGTAAAAACAATTCAAATAAGGAATCCCATAAGTCAGTTTTATCTGAAGGAGAAGTCGGACCATAAATATTAAACAAAACAAAAGAGACTTCAAACTAGTTAACTTTTAACAACATTATTATTTATTAATTATTGGTGGTATTTATTTATACCTCTTGATTATTTAATTGAATGGGCTTTTATAACTATTTGTGCCCATGATTTTATGAGTTGTTTATATTAATATTCTCTTTTTACTCTTTGGGTTAATTAATAGATTCTTTCTACCTATCCTATTATTCTATTGGTTATTTTATTAAGTTAATTAAATAGTATTTTATTATTCTTACCTTGGTTTATGTGAAATGTTGATAAGAAATATATTATTTTGTGATATTTTGATTGACTAATATTTTCTATAATTTATGCTTTGATTTTCTATTTATTAGCTTTCCTGTGTATTTTGTTGGGTTAGTATTTTCAAGTATTCTTTTGCAAGTTTGGATTTTGGCTGAGGATTTGGAGATTGGAGATTTCTTGGCTTGCTTGGATTGTGGATTGTGCTTCTTTTGATTTTCTTTTCTATTACTTCTATTATCTAGGTTGGAGAAATCCTCTTCCTATGTATTTCATTTTCAGAAAGATTTTCTACATTGTGTTTTCATGAAAGATTGTCTTCAGGGTTGTTTGGGTGATAAATATTTACTTTATTTAGTTTTTGATAGTTAATATTTCATAGAATGATTATAATATATAGTTTTATAATATAGTTTAGGGAAATAAATAATTGTTTGTATATTTTGATTTTCGTGAATGGTCGACTCTCATTTGTTGTGTCTGTCCATTTTGGTTCTTTGGATATGAATTCTTGTTGGGTTTGAAGGCTAGGTTTTGGTTTCTAGAAGCTATTTGGTTTCCTTGTTTGTTGTGATATTTTCTTTTGGTCCTTTGTGAGTTTTAATGGCTGGAATTTGTTTGTAATTCTTATTTCTAAGTTGAATCTTGTCTTTAAGAGGTTATCATGAGTTTGGAATTTGTGCTCCTTAGTTTCTTATTGTATTTGCATCTCTTTTGATTGAATTTTTGAGATTAAAACTTATTTGTCTGATTTTATTTTCTAAGTCATAAATTTATCTTCCGTTTCTGAGTTTTTGGTCTCTGAGGCAAATGTGCTAAAACAAAGGACAAATGCGCTACTTAATTTAACATATGTGCCAGACATTTGCTCATACATGTGCTAGTCTTCTTGATGTATGCACCATTCTTTAGGTCATATGTGCTAATAGATTGAACATATGCACTATTTAATCAGATGTATGCCCTGAAATATTTTGCAAATGTGCCAATCTGTAGTGCAAATGTACCAATCTACCTATTTCAGTCAGTTTGTTAGTTTGGTTTATTTTCCATATTTTTGTTCTTGTTTTTTGGAATCCAGAGACTGTTTTATAATACTTGAGATGTTCCAGGTCTATTTCATTGATTGATTATTGGTTATTTTGATTACTTGACTTATGTATTTGATTGTCTTGTAGTTGAACTTAATTTTTATATTCGTATATGATGATTTCATTGTTGTTGGATTGCTTGATGCCTTGGTGTGCTAGGTATTGTAATTTTATGAGCTCATGGTTATGTCGAAGTATTTTATGTTATGGATTTCTTTGTTGTTACCCTAAGGTCTAGGTGGATGCAAGGGGAAGAGTAGGCTTCTAAGTGAGTGATTGGGATCATGTGGAGTAGACAACTATGTACTCCCAAAGTCTAGATTCCAAGTATCTCACTATGATGTTTCCTTGTAAACAAGTGATATCAATTAATAGTTCTTGGATGTGGGTAAAATAGTTCATCCTAATAAGATAAGAAAATAATAGGCCCCTTTGCCTCACCCAGTGGCAGTAGACTGAGATAGGATTGGGAAGGCCTTGGTAACCCAGGCAAGCTAATCTCTCTCACTTCATAAAGGTCGAGATGGCTCTGCATTTGTATTGGGATAACTAGGACTGGTACCCAGGTACCCACATGTCACATGTGATGACACTCTTGCTCCCTACATGTAGGTCCTAGCACCTTGAGTCTTGTTTGGTGTTTTTCCTCTGAAGGGTTTGTGTTTGAAGTTTTCGTATTGGTTATATTTAATGCTTATTTTGCGTCCTTCTTGTGTTGGTATTTCCCTTGGTTGTTAGGTGTCAACTTAGATCTAGAGTATGCATTGAATCTTGTGTCATCTCCTAGAATGAGGGGTGGTTCCTTTGGTTCCACATGGTTGGGTGGTTGGTGATTTTGAACCATTGGGATATTCTCCATTGGATGCTCTTGGATGGATGTGGATAGCTTGTCTTCACAACTTTGGATGGATTGTTGTAGCAGATTGAAGTAAATATTTTTAATGGAATTGTATGTATTGATTCATGATGTAATTAAAATGTAAATATAAATATGATCCTTGTTGTGAAGGATATTATATTCATATATGTTGTAATAGTATGTTGGGAGAATTGATGATGTAACTTTTGACATTGGTTCATTAATTAAAATTGATTTATGATATGCTTACAGTCTTATGTGATGTTGGAAATATGATAGATTATCTTATGATTATATTGGATGATAGGAATGCATTAATAATTGGGAGTAGGAACATTTAGTATTGGTGTTTTAAAATGAACTTTAAAGGGGATGGTTAGTAAGCTTATTAGATGGATATAATCATGCTATAGATTAGTGAATGGTCATGTATGCATTGAAAGAATAAATCATGCTAGGAATTAGTATGCATTTAGACTATGGTGTTATTTGTGTTATCATGCTTATTATGTTATATAAAATCCTTATGGTTAGTTTAAGTGATGACGTTGAGATGCTCTAGAGGATGTTAGATATGTTGTGTTTATTTCCACTTGCATTATGTTCTTATGTGAATTTAATTATGAAGGTTAGATATTATTTGGATAATGAATGATTATTGCATTTGATTAGATGATGGTAATGGTTGCATTAGTTTATGTTTAAAAAAAAAATATCTCAATTTGCATGTTAGTTAGTGTATTTCTCTAGGGTATTTTGGCAGGCATTACATGGGATGGAAACCTATGTTTACAAGAAAGATAGTTTGAGATTTGATGGAACAAACTACTCTCTTTGAAAGAATCGGATGAAGTGTCACTTGAGATGCATCAATGAAGACTACTAGAAGATTACTAAGCATACATATACTTTTCCTCATAATGGTCCTACAAATCTGGATGAGATAAAGAAAGTGGAATACAACATTAGAGCCAAGGAAGCATTATTGAGTTCCTTGAATGACTCTAACATGACTAATGTGATGGACTTGCAGACTGCTCATGAGATATGGAAGGAATTGGAGACTTTATATGAAGGTGACAGTCATGTGAAAGTTGCTAAGTTGCAAAGCTTGAAAGGAAAGTATGAGTTGCTGAAGATGGGTGAAGATGAGAACATTAACTCTTTTATGCAGAAAGTGAATTATCTTGTGTTGAATATTGAATATGTGTCGATAGAGTACTCGATGAAACAAAGATTGTAGTCAAAGTGTTGAGATTCTTGCCTCCTTCTTACAAGGCTAAATCTCCTTCCTTTTGAGGAGATCCAAACCATGACTAATGTGACTAGAGACATGTTGGTTGGTAAACTTGTTGTTTTTGAATTGAGTGAGTTTGGTGACTCTCCTCCTAAGACCGAATCTACATTCAAAGCTACTATTTCTGGGAAGTAAAGATATGATCCAGGAGAAAGTTCTACAAGAGTATCTAGATATGAAAAGGATATGAAGGAGCTTTAAGAAGAAGAGAGAGAGCTTCAGGAGCTTGAAGCCCTTATTGGCAGAAGATTGCCTAAAGGTGCTAGTAAGTATGAAGGAAAATTACCTCTTAAATGTTTTTCATGTAGTAAGAAAGGACATTTTGCTTCTAGGTGTCTGGAAAGAGTTTTTAAGAAGCCATACAAGCCTTACAAACCTAAGTATTAGAAGAAGTGTTATTTTTCTATTGATGAAGGTGTGACAAATGATGAATCTAAGAAATGAAATTCAGGAGATGAATGGGTATTCATTGCTATCAAGGAAGATGAACCGGTGACTACTGATTCTGCTAGCTTCATTAATGAAGAGAAAACCTTAACTACTAAAGTTGAAGAGAAAGATGAATGGTTTATTGATAGTGGCTACTCTCATCATATGACAGGTGATAAGAGTAAGTTTGTAAGTATGGAAAATTATGATGGTGTTATTGTTAGATTTAGTGATGATAAAGCTTGTTTGATTTGTGGTAAAGGTTCTATTTCTCTTGATGGTAAGCATAATACTGATGATGTCTTGTATGTAGAAATTTTAAAGAATAATACATTGAGTGTTGGTCAGAGGGTTGATAAGGGATATGAATTGTAATTCAAGAATGACAAAAGTAAGATCTTGAGTAGCTTTGGATTTGAGATTGCATCAGGTGCAAAGACTAAAGGTAATATCTTTCACTTGAATACTGGTAGTAAAATTTATTTCATTGCTCAAATTGATGAAAGTTTGTTATGACATAGAAGAATGTGTCATGTAAATTTTGATTGCATGGTTAAGATAAGTTTCACTCAAGTAGTGAGAGATCTTCCTAAGATTATGAAGCCTACTAATCTATTATGCAAGGAATGTTAGCTAGGGAAGCAGACAAGAGTTACTTTTAAAGGAAACAATGTAATACTAATGGATTGTTGGATCTTGTGCATACTGATTTGTGTGGTCCTTCTAGAGTGAAGAGCTTGCAAGGTGACATGTATTTCATGTTGCTGATTGATGACTATTTAAGGATGACGTGGGTTATATTCTTAAGACAAAATCCTAAGCCTTGGAGAAGTAAAATATTTTTAAAGCTATGGTTGACAACGAGAATGGATTGAAGCTAAAGTGTCAGAGATCTGATAGAGGTGGAGAATTCACTTTCAGTGAGTTTAATGCATTTTGTGAAGAGCATGGAGTAAAGAGATAGTTATTTACACCTAGAACCCCTTAGCAGAATGGGTGTTGTAGAGAGGAAGAACATAATAGTCTAAGAAGCTGTTAGAACCATGATGTTGGAAGGAAATATTTGACATGTGTATTGGAGAGAAGTTGTGAGTACTATAGTTTACACTCTTAAGCGGGTGCATATCAAAGGTGATACTGGTAAGACTTCTTATGAGCTATGGTTTGGTCATGCTCCTACAGTTAGATATTTTAGAATATTTAGAAGTAAATGTTATATTAAAAGAGATGAAGATCTAGGAAATTTTGTTGCTAGATGTAATGAAGGATTTTTTTTGGTTATTCTACTAAGAGAAAAGTGTATCAGTGTTATAATAAGAGATTGAGGAAGATAGTTGAAAGAGCTAATGAGAAAGTTGATGAAGGCAATTAGAGACATATCAGATTTTGTGGATATGACTCTAATGATCAAAATGACATATCAGATAAAGGAAAGAAAGTGCAGACCCGAAATCAAGTTCAGATTGTTCTGGAGAAGTTAGAGAATGAAGAAGAAGGTACAAGTGATAGTGCAGAAGAAAGAACTCAAGAGTCTGAAAATCATCAAAATCCTAAGACTCCTAGGTATGTAAGGTTAAATCATTCAAAAAATCAGACCATAGGAGATAAGAATAAAGGTACGATGACTAGAAGAAGAATTATTGAAGAAATTTGTTTGATTTCTAAGATAGAACCTAAAGATGTTGATGAAGCATGAAAAGATGAAAATTGGGTTAAATCAATGGAAGAAGAACTAAATCAAATTGAGAAGAATAATACATGGATTCTTGTTCCTAGACCTAAGGATAAAAAAGTAATTGGAACTAAATGGGTCTTTCGAAACAAGTTGAATGAACAGGGTGAAGTTGTTATGAACAAAGAAAGACTTGTTTGTAAGGGATATTCTCAAATGGAAAGAATTGATTTTGAGGAAACTTTTACTGCAGTGGCAAGAATTGAAGCTGTTAGATTATTTCTTTCTTATGCTTCTTATAAAGATTTCAAAGTTTATTATATGGATGTAAAGTCAACCTTTCTAAATGGTGAGTTGGAAGAGGAATTTTTCATTGAGCAACCAGATGGATTTCAGTTGACAGGTCAAGAAGATATGGTTTGTTGGCCGAAGAAAGCATTGTATGGATTGAAGCAAGATCCTAGAGCTTGGTATGCCAGATTGGATAAGTATTTGTTGAAGCTTGGATTCAATAAAGGTACTGTTGATAGTAATTTGTATTTTAAGATTGATGAGGATAACATTTTGATTGTTGAAGTTTTTGTTGATGATATTATTTTTAGAGGAAATGGTAGTTTGTGTAAGAAGTTTTCTTTAGAGATGCAGAATGAGTTTGCGATATCTATGATTGGTGAAATAAAATTCTTTTTGGGATTGAAAATTACTCAGTTAGATAAAGGTATTTTCATATCTCAGTCCAAGTATTAGAAAGAGTTGTTGAAGAAATTTGGTTTAGAAGATACAAAGCTAGTTGTTACACCTATGGTAACTGGATGTAAGTTGACAAAGCATGATGACTCTCTGAAAGAAAATTAGACTAGATATAGATCAATGATTGGTGGATTATTATATTTGACTCAGACTAGACCTAATATTATCAATTGTGTGTGTCTTGTTGCTAGATTTCTAGATGATCCTAAGGAATCTCATGTTGTAGTGTTAAAAAAAAAATTTAGATATTTGAAGGGGACAAATGGTTTTGGTTTGTGGTATCCTAAAGATGATGACTTTACTTTGAGTGAATTTACAAATGTTGATTTGGTAGGTGGCATTGATTACCAAAAGAGTAATAGTGGTGATGCATTTTTCTTGGGTAAGAGATTGGTTGCATGGATGAGTAAGAAGCATAATTTCATTTCTTTATCTACTACAAAGACAGAATATATTGTTTCTACTAACAATTGTACTCAGGTAATATGGATGAAGCAAATGTTGAAGGATATTGGAATCATATATGGTGAGCCTATTGCTATATACTATGATAATTCAAGTGATATTAACATTTATAAGAATCTAGTGTTGTATTCTAAGACTAAGCATATATCTATCAAGTTTCATTTTCTAAGAGAGAAGGTTAATGAGAAGGAAATCAGATTGGAGTATGTATCCACAAAGGAAAAAATTGCAGACATATTTACAAAGCCTTCGCCTAAGGATAATTTTGAGTATCTTAGAGAGAAGTTAGGGGTGATTTCCCCTCCTAAGAAGAACTAATATTCATGAACTTGCATCAATCTGGTGGATTTCATAGTCTTATCTTGTGATTTGGATTAATGAGTGAGGTTGTTACTCAGGGGGAGTAGTCAGTGTTGTGGTTCAGATGTTCAAATTTGTAAGCTAGTTCAAAGGGGGAGAAAATTATGATTGCAACTTTGTCATTGATGTCAAAGGGGGAGAAGAGTCATGTGCAAAACCCTGAAGCAATTTGGGGGAGAGAAGCAGAGATTTGAGTTGGTTATCAAATGGGGTGCCGATCCTTGTGATTTTGAGGGGGTTTTTAATTCTTTCTTTGCATTGATTGTTTCTCACATTCATATGTTGCCATCAATGTCAACGAGGTCTATTTTTGGATATTTTTGAGAAATTTTCTGAGTGATGTGTTGGCATTGATGTCAACACAATCCTCTATGTGTTTTAGTGTTGCAATCAGATTAAGTGAGTTGGTTTGGCTAGTGTGTTATAGATGAGATGATCAGGATTAAAGGGTTTTGAGATACTTATCTCTAATTTATTTAGATAAAGTTTTAGATTTCTGCATGAATAACTGATTGAGTTATGAGATATGGTATTGTGGTTTGTTTTTCAGTTGCGTAGTGATGATAGGGTTCAGTAAATTGATGTGTATTATTTGGGTATTATAATATCTTTGGTTTCATATGCATGGGATGTGTTTGGGATGTTTATGTGTGTCCTCAATTGGAGTGGTTCATAATTTGGAGGTCCACAAGTGAATCTTTCAGTTTGATAGTCAATTTTGTTGATATTCTTGAGCTCTGATAGAGAGAAGTTGATGATTCTAGTAATCCGAGTTGGTGCGATTGTTGCAGTGTGATTTACATTGCTTGTGGATGTTTCTAGATCATGTGCTATACATGTTGGTGGTACACATTGATTGATGAGCATGTTATGGATGATTTTTCTAATTCGGTGGTGTTCTTCATGTTCTTAGTCGACATGATGATTGTGGCATGTTGTGGATGATCAAGGCATAATTCTTGGTGGTGTTTCATGTTTGAGGTGGTTGTTTAGGTCCATGCTATGTCTTAGCTGACATTGTATTGGTTTGCATGCATTTTAGCGTGTGATGTTATATATTTGTAATTGTGATGTGTTGAGACAACATCAAAAGATAGGTTGATGTCATGTATAAATGAATGTAATAATCATTGTGAAAAGTAACGATATGAGAGAACAATGTAATGATCATTTAGTAGCAGAGAAGAAGTATGAAGAAGTGAAAATGAGAAGAATATGTGTTATGAGTTGTAGTGTCATAAAATTTTGACCCTAGCAATTTACGGCTGCATTAGGGTCCTCATGCATGCGAACTCGAATCCTCTAGCCTTATCAGAGACTGGAGAGTGCTTGACTTGTGAAAACTACTTCTTCCTTGGCCTCCGCATCACTCTGTCCACACTCTTCCCTAGAGATAGGGGTAGGACAGGGGCGTGGTGCCCCTGTACCTAGCCTATTTTGGGGTAGGACCTTTCTAGTGCAAGCATTGTGGGTTGTGCAGTGAGCGGGAAATCTCCCCAATGTCGACCCATGATGAAATTCAAATCCTTCAAACATGTATTTAATATGCTTTTGTCATCTCATTTGCATAAGTTGGATAGGTTAAAGTTGGATAATATTAGAGTATGCACAAATGACCAAGCATTCTTTTCCAGTATTGAGAATTCTCAAGTCTCCCTTCAAGGCTAGGTGTTGCATTCAAGTCACTGATTCAACCATTGAAGAGGAGATCCCTTTCAACATTCAATTCCACACAAGAATTTCTATCAAGATTGCTACTACAGCCTCCCTTGAGGTCATTTACATGAGGTTACTATTTATAGTAAGTTTTCATTTGGGCACTAAATGGTGTTAAATTCTCCCCAAAGCTTATGGTTGGCTAAATAAGCATTTTGGTAAAGTTACGTTGCAATATCACAGGTAGTTTTAAAGATATTAAATTTTTTTGTTTTGGAGGGGTCTAATGAAAGGTTTAAATTTTATTTTGAAGAATTTAGAGGCCCCCAAATACCTTGAAAAAGTGGTTGTAAACAACATAGAAATTTATGAGGCAATAGAGCACTTCACGAGCTTTTAGATGCTTCAAATGGTTCATCAGTAGGACACATTTTTCTCAAGTTATGGCCTCCGAAAGTTTGTACTCGTGAAATAGGAATTATAAAATACATCAAACACATAAATGAGCTTTTGTAAAGCGGAAAATCACAATCAAACCCTAGTTGCTCTCCCCTCTTCCAACTCCGAGGAGAGAGAAGGGAGATCGCTAGGGTTGATGGTTTTCACTTAAGGGAGACTCTACATTCAAAAGAGGGGTTGAAACCCACAAGATCCAATCCCACACAATGCAAGATTGGATGCTAAATGAGTTTCAAGGGTTAAGAAAGCAAGGCTACCCTCTTTTGTAAAGAATGTTGATAGAAGAATTAAGCTAGGAATGCATAGAAAGTGACAAAGATTCGCTTATAAACTGAGATAGGGATATAGTATGAAGCTGCAGACCTGGAATTAGCAATAAAATGTTGATACGGCGCTGTCCTGCAAATTTGAGCAAAAGTTGTCGGGACGATGGCGCCCGGCGCCACGGTCCTCCGAAAAATCCACGAAACGAAGGGGGATCTGTTCGTCTCTGCATAAGGATTCCAGATCTTCAATTTCAGCCGCGTACCTGCAACCTACACACAGAAAAGCGAAGACGATTGGGGGGTTAGGGATTAGGGGTTTGCCTTTAGGTCAAACCCCGGTTTTGGAATTAACCAAGAAATGAGAAATGTTGTAAATGTAAATGTCTGTAATGTAAAACAAGTACTAATACCTTGTTGTAAGGATGTTTGTATCCTTATGTGCGAAGGTATAGATGTTGTTGTTTGTTGTATTGTTGTATGTAGCATGTAGTAAGTGATCTCCTCTTCAATGGTTGAATCCTTGTCTTGAATGCAACACTTGGCCTTGAATGGAGACTTAGAAGGAATGCTTGAATGCTTGAATGTTTGAATGCTTGAATGCTTGAGTATAGTTTCCACGCTTTTTCCGTCATGTATGTATATGTCCTCTTATGTGAGAGGAAAATATAGTTTATATACTTGCCAATTAGGGTTAAAAGACTGATTTTCCCGACCTTAGGCCGACCAAGAAACAATAATTTCCAATTTGCAAACAAAAAGACCCGAGACCCCATAGGAGACCGGGCCCAAAATAGGCCCAGGGACCAGGGCGTTGGGCGCCATGGTCCTGGGGGACCAGGGCGTTGGGCACCCTGGTCCTGAAGGACCAGGGCACTGGGCGCTCTGGTCCCACCTCCCGGGATAGCAGGGTGCAAAGGAGGTTCAGGCCAGGGTGCAAGAAAAATGCAGTTTTTAGTGTCGTAAGCATGTTTCGGGGTCTCCATTCAGGTTGCGTGTTGCATCACCATCGTGAAGACTGAAATGCAGTCGAAATTGCAAGTGTCGCAATTTTAGGATGCTACATTTAGCCCCCACTTTAGCGGGAGTATGTATGCTCATACTTCCGTTAAAGTACAAGGAAACAACATTGAAAGACTTTCACCACGTCAAGGAGGCAAGATACACCAAGCCCCCAGTGGACTAAGGATCTTATGAATTCGATTGAAAAAGTAAAAGGGAAGATCATGAGGGAGAACCATGACTGTCAGTAGTAAGGTTCCCTCAATATGAGTCATGCAAAAGAAATACCAAAAATTTCCAAGGCAAAGCTAAGTTCGCCAAGAAATTTTCAAGTATTTTGAAAGGATAGACAGGGTGTATGCCCCCCTACGTTAAAGCGATCGCACACGCCTCAACGGGGGTGATTGTTTTAATGTAGTGATACACATAAGAAATGAGAAAGGAAAGGAGCACGTTATCACAAAGATTTAGCCCCCAAGTGTGAGATAAACCCAAGGATAATAGACACAAAACACAAAGCACGAGGTGACTTCGCTTTCCTCAGGGTCAGTATGCTGTATGATAATTCATGTATATATATCATATGTATGTACGCATAATTGTTCTTCATTCCCCAATCAAGGAAGGTCACCTAGAAGAAGGGAACACATGTGTCTTTTGAGTCAACATGAGAGAGACCAAAAGAGATCTCAATGCTTTGCATCGTCCTCAAGTAGACAAAACTAAGGACAACAAATAGAAGAATGAGAATAACATATAGAAAAAGAGAGGGGGAGAGAATCTGCTATGCTAATGTAACTAGTCTAGCACGTCATCTACCCCCCGATCTTGCTGATCAATGTTTCAGGAAGGCAGCGAACACGCTAGAGGAGGAACATCCAACACAGCAGATGGAGCTATCACAAGATCCAAACAAGGGCTATGTTCATGTCTCGAGCCACGTTGTTCTTGTCTAGGAGCTAGGATAAGTGCTTTAGAAAATTCATTAGATAAATGGTTATCAACATCAACAAGTTCATATTCACTATCAGAAGCAAGAGGAGTAACATTTTTATCATGAATAACATTTTCATCTATATCATCATCAAGATTTATAAAAATAGGATCTTTAACTCGCACAGGATCAAGACCATCATGCATCTTATGTTTAGGAGATTTAGGCTCAATTTCCGGCTGAGGAGAAAATGGAATAATGCTTGTTGAAGGTGTTTTTGGAGATTGCAAAGTTTGAGAAGCAGCTGCTTGAGCTCTAAGACGACGCTTTCGTCAGTGTTCACGTGTAGAACGATTTCGTCTAGTCTTAGTAGGAAGTGAAGAAGATTGAGGAGGAGGAATGTGCTCATCCTTATCACTTGGGTGTTTAGGTTGTGGTCTCTTAGGCTGGATAATAGGAGAAGAGGAAGGTCTCTTTTCTCTATAGAAGGAAGGAGGAGGAACTGCTCCATATAAAGGAGGAATTTTTGGTTTAGGAAGAAGACCAAGTCCATCATGACGAGGAGGTATAGGTCTACTTTTAGAAGGTTTATTAGGCATAGACATAGTCACATCCATAGGGACAGGTTGGGAATCTTCTTGAGGAAAGACATTAGTTTTATCTTTCAAAGGAAGAACTTCCTTCTCAAGAATGATAGGAATGTCAAGTTTAGGTGTTCTAGGTTCACTTAAAGATAAGATCATATCTGTTTTCCACTTTTGATAAGATTTGAAAAGATGATCACTTTGCGGAGGAAGAGATTGGAATTGTTTAGGCCAAAAATAATCAATAGGAATGCTAGAAGTTCTTTCAGCTGGTTTAAAGAGACTATGATTGACAGTAACAACTTCACCATTATGGGGAAATTTCAAACACTTATGAATAGGAGAAGCAATAGCTTTCATGGAAGATAGCCAAGGATAGCCAAGCTTCACATGAAATTGTTCGGATGAAGGAATAATAGCAAAGTTCACATCAAGGGATTTGTTATGGACCTCAATAGGTAATGTAATAGAACCAATCGCAGGAGAAGATAATGCATCAAATAATTTCACAATCACATCTATTTTGTCATAGATCACTTGATTCAATTGCAAAGTAAAAAGAAATTCTTCAGTAATAACATTAACCATGTAGGAAGGATCAATAAGCACTCCACGACAAGGTGTATTCTTGACTTTTGCAACTATGTATAAAGGACCATCAAGTGCTCTAATGGTTTCACTATAATCAAATGTGATGGAAGGTTCTTTAGGGTTTTCTTGCTGCTCTACAAAGTTAATCACAATCGGAGTCATAGACACAAGACCATCAGATGAGAGAGAGGAGTCATTAGCCTCAATCGCATTAGAGGTATGAGAAGTATGAGAAGGTAATGGATCAGTAAAAATCTGAAGATTTTGGTTAGGAGGAGCGACAGATGTGTTGCCTTTATCATTCACTCTAGAAATAGAAATAGTATTATTATCAATCAAATCTTGAATTTTACCCTTTAAAGAAAAGCATTTTTCAGTATCATGCCCAGGCTGACGATGAAATTGACAAAAAGCTTTGTTATCAAAATAAGGTGAAGTAATCTTTGCAGGATCAATTTGCCTTATAGGAGGAAGAGTAAGCACATTTTGTTCCAATAACTTATTCATAATACTATGCAATGATTCATTCAAAGGAGTATACTTTCTTTCTTTCTTGAAAAACTTAGAAATAGGAGGCACACCTGATGCTGCATTCACATTGTTGTTGATGGTGTTTTCATTGAATTTGATGGAATCTCTATTCGGTTTAAACTTTCCAAATGGTTGTTGACTGCTATCACCCTTATCACTCGGAGCCATAGGATGTGATTGTTCCATTTGACTCACAGTCAGTTGATAATTGTGAAGAGTGGCACACAACTGTTGGAAAGAAGTAAACTCAGAAAACAGAAGTTTGTCTCGAATATCTTTTTGTAAATTAGAAATAAAGATTCTTTGAATATCATTGTCAGGCACTGGAAAAGAAATTTGAGCATACAAATGCTTATATCTACCAATGAAATCAGTTACTTTTTCTTTAACACCTTGTTTACAATGCATTAAATCAATCAAAGTAACTTTAGGACTTATATTATTTTGAAATTGTTGAATGAAAGCATTTGCAAGTTGTTCGAAAGAAGTAATAGAATAAGAAGGCAACGAGCAATACCATTGTAGGGCTTTGTCTCTTAATGTTCTAGTAAACAGTTTTGCAAGCAACCTTTGGTCATAAGCAAAATCGGTACATATTGTTTGAAAAGTCTTAACATGTGTTAGAGGATCTCCTTTACCATTATAAAGCTCCAAATGCGGGATTTCAACATGTTTAGGAGGGATAGCTCGAACAATGTCAAGAGAAAGTGGGCTCGCAACATCAAATGTGGGCACACTAAACTTAGATTGATTCATAGAGGCAATTTGTTGCTGTAAAGAAGAGACAGTTTGTGCAAGATTGTTAATGGTCGCTTCAGTCGAAGAATTCATATTAGGTGTGTTAGATTGAGATGGAGGTGTTATGTTATTGAAAGAAGGTAGAGAGTAAGGTGGTGGGACTCTATGATAGTCAATCATAGGAGATGATTGGACAGGAGGAACACTACAAGGAGGAATAGAATGGTTAAATGAATTGCCCCCTTGCGTCATGTTCATTTGTGAAGATATAATAGGACCACTCATTGAAGGAATGTTTGAAGAAGTTGGATTGAATGAAGGAATAGGGTTAATTGAAGAAGAAGGATTTCCCCCACGACTGGTGATCACAGGAGGAATGTCTTGTATAGAAGTAGTCATTATGTTTGATGTAAAGGTAGGTATGCTAGCAATAGAAGTTGTCAAAGGAATAGAATGATTAACTTGAGTGGGAGGTTGTGTATAACCTAAAGTTTCAGAGCAACTCTTCATAGGCATCACATTTGAATCCATAATGTGTGCAATATCACGCAAAATATCAATTCCATTCTTATCACTTTGAAGCATACGTTTTAGACCCTCAATTAAAGGAAGAGCTTGACTATCGGGATACTCATGAGACATCCATTGGTGAAAATCGTCAAATTGATTATCCAATTTCGAAAGTTGTTCAACAGAAACCTCATGGAGAGCTTCTTCATCATTAGGAGGATTAGAGGAATTACCCATGTCCTCGTTAAAAAGGCTATTCAAATTAGGTTCCATCTCCTCAGTAGTTAAACCTCGGAAAGACTTAATTCTATAGCTTCGTCTAATGGGAATAGTGTAAGTAGGGCTTATTGTTGTAAAACTCATGCACTAGAAAGGGAGAGAAGATTTTGAATTTAGAGGTAGCAATTTTCAGTAAAACCAGCCAATCTTCTAGATTTAAGCTGTTAAATGCAATCACGACAGTCTCCCGAAATTTCAGAAAAAATGTCCGGGACCGTGGCGCTCGGAGTGCACACGGTCCTTGCAACTTTTTTTGAAATTTGCAGGGATGAAAGGTATGATGATTTTAAAGCTAACCTGAAAAAATTGAGTGATTTTACGATCTGTAGATAGGCTAGATTAAAGTTGCAATCTCAAAATTGAACCCTATCCAGATTGTCAAAAAATGCAAAATTTGAATTTTGAAAAAGAGAGGGAAACTGAAATTTTGAATTTTATGATTTTAGAGGGAATGTCAAAAGCAATGCAAATTTTGAAATTTAAAAATTGACTCAATTTCACGCAAAATTCAATTTTGAAAGCAGAAATCAAAGTTGTTGTAATTAAGCACTTAATTTCAAAAGTCACAAATAGCAAGAATTTGAATAAAGCACTGAAATTTTGAATGAATGCAAACACACTTTTCAGATTTAGGACAGTAAGAACACAATTTTGACACAAAATTTCAATTTCGATGATTTTTGAATGATTAGAAGCCCTAAACCAAGCAATCACAAGACCAACTTTGACTGTAATTTTGAAAGTGTTATAATTGATAAAATCAGCCAAAATTCTGGATTTCAGTAGGAAAATACAATAAGATCTTGCTCCTGAAATTTCAGAAAATATGTCGAGGACGATGGCGCTTGGAGTGCACACGGTCCTCGCAACTTTTTTCCAAATTTTCAGGGATGAAAGATATTGTGATTTTATTGTGGAATCCAAAGTTACAGCTGATTTAGAGATGTTTTGATCAGTGAAATTGTCGGACAAAGGTTGAATCAAGAGGGTTTCAAAAATTAGGGTTTTGACACTTAACCACTTAATTTTCAAAATTAAAGCACAAATATGAATTGATAATTTGTAATAGAAGGGCAGATCTGAAACAATCATTAATAATTAAACATTTCACAAGTTCAATTTTCAAAAAGAAAATTTAGGGCTTTTATGCAATCAACCTCTAAAATTTGCAAAAGATCAAACATGGAAATGTAATCAAGGAATCCAATTTTCAGATCTAATCATGAATAATCAGAAAGGATGTTCACGTCGGGTTCACCAAAATGTAAAGCGGAAAATCGCAATCGAACCCTAGTTGCTCTCCCCTCTTCCAACTCCAAGGAGAGAGAAGGGAGATTGCTAGGGTTGATGGTTTTCACTTAGGGGAGACTTTACATTCAAAAGAGGGGTTGAAACCCACAAGATCCAATCCCACACAATGCAAGATTGGATGCTAAATGAGTTTCAAGGGTTAAGAAAGCAAGGCTACCCTCTTTTGTAAAGAATGTTGATAGAAGAACTAAGCTAGGAATGCATAGAAAGTGACAAAGATTCACTTATAAACTGAGATAGGGATATAGTATGAAGTTGTGGACCTAGAATTAGCAGTAAAATGTCGATACGGCACTGTCCTGCAAATTTGAGCAAAAGTTGTCGGGACGATGGGGCCCGGCGCCACTGTCCTCCGAAAAATCCGCAAAACGAAGGGGGATTTGTTCGTCTCTGCACAAGGATTCCAGATCTTCAATTTCAGTCACGTACCTGCAACCTACACACAAAAAAGCGAAGATTATTGGGGGGTTAGGGATTAGGGGTTTGCCTTTAGGTCAAACCCCGGTTTTGGAATTAACCAAGAAATGAGAAATGCTGTAAATGTAAATGTCTGTAATGTAAAACAAGTACTAATACCTTGTTGTAAGGATGTTTGTATCCTTATGTGCGAAGGTATAGATGTTGTTGTTTGTTGTATTGTTGTATGTAGCATGTAGTAAGTGATCTCCTCTTCAATGGTTGAATCCTTGTCTTGAATGCAACACTTGGCCTTGAATGGAGACTTAGAAGGAATGCTTGAATGCTTGAATGTTTGAATGCTTGAATGCTTGAGTATAGTTTCCACGCTTTTTCCGTCATGTATGTATATGTCCTCTTATGTGAGAGGAAAATGTAGTTTATATACTTGCCAATTAGGGTTAAAAGACTGATTTTCCCGACCTTAGGCCGACCAAGAAACAATAATTTCCAATTTGCAAACAAAAAGACCCGAGACCCCATAGGAGACCGGGCCCAAAATAGGCCCAGGGACCAGGGCGCTGGGCGCCATGGTCCTGGGGGACCAGGGCACTGGGCGCCCTAGTCCTGAAGGACTAGGGCGCTGGGCGCTCTGGTCCCACCTCCCGGGATAGCAGGGTGCAAAGGAGGTTCAGGCCAGGGTGCAAGAAAAATGCAGTTTTTAGTGTCGTAATCAGGTTTCGGGGTCTCCATTCAGGTTGCGTGTTGCATCGCCATCGTGAAGACCGAAATGCAGTCAAAATTGCAAGTGTCATAATTTTAGGATGCTACAACTTTAAAAAGGGAGGGAAACATCATAGGGCATCTAGAAGGGAGATAAGATTGGCTACACCTTATTGGGTGGTTTTAGCCTATGGTTTTGTAATACTGTTTGGCAGCTTCTTGATTGTATCTCCTATATATGAGGTGCACGAGGTAGAGGTTGTGTGTAAGAGTATTAAGGCTATTGAGTTACCTCTGAATCTCTGATGAGTGGTACTTCTGCGAAGAGTGTACTCTGCAAGTATATTCTAATCTATTTTGATTGCTGAATAATATATTGGGCGGCTTTTGGAGTGTGGGGTTTTACTCCCCAAAGGGTTTTCCCCACATAAATCACCATGTTATAGTTTAAATGTTATTATATCTATTTTTGTTTTTTGAAACTGTTGTGATGATTTATACAATTTTTTGCATTACCCTCCTCTCAAGGTTAGTGTAGGAAGTTGTTGCGCTACTTAACTTCCTTACAAGTGGTATCAGAGCTTGATCACCTTTGGTTTCAGTTGTGGGTTGTTGGGTTATTTGAATTAATCCAGATTTGAGTGGGAGCTTGTGCAGAAAACACTTTTGATCTTGTTGCAAGAATTTTCAAATGGCAAGTTCCTCAGGGAAAATAGAGGTGGAGAAATGTAATGGAACAAATTTTGAGATGTGGAAGTTGAAGATGGAAGATCTACTAGTAGATCGAGATCTATGAGATGCTCTTGATGTGAATATCTAAAGGCCCTCGGATCCTACTATGATGGCTCAGTATGATGTTATGTACCAAAAAGGAAAGGGTCTAATTAGATTGTGCCTGACAGATTTGATTCTAATTAATATCCATGAACAAAATACTGCAAAGAAGCTATGGACTAAGCTTGGTGAAATGTATCAACCAAATCTTTATTAAATCAGATATTCTTGAGGAAGAAATTGTATTCATTGAAGATGAAAGAGAGTGGATGAGTTGCAGATCACTTGTAAGCATTTAGTGTGTTGGTGGCTCAATTAGTATCTATCAGTGTTAAGATGAATGAAGAGGAGAAATGCCAGATCTTGCTTTGTTCTTTTCTTGATTCATTGGATTCTCTTGTTATGGCTATCGGTAGTACTTCTATTGTTTTTAAGTCTAAAGATGTGGTTGGTACCCTACTTGGTGAAGAGATGCGAAGGAAGGTATCCCACAGTTTGAAGGAAGCCCTAACTATTCATGGAAGACCTAAGGAGAAAGGAAAGAAGAATGAGAAGCACGATAAGTCCAAATCAAGAGGGAGATCAAAATCTTCTGGAAAATCCAAAGTCATTTGCTAGAATTGCAATAAGCTAGGTCACATCCATAAGGAATGCAAATAAGAAGAAAAAGAAAAAAGTTGATTCTGATTCTAAGTCTAAGAAGGAAGATGGTGACATATTTATTGCATCTTTGATGACTCATGCAGGTAATGATGCCTGACTAATTGACTCAGGTGCATCTTTTCATATGACTGCCAATAGAGATTGGTTTTTTGAATATGAAGAAGTTAATGGAGGTAAGGTGTACTTGGGTGATGATTCACATTTAGACATTGTTGGTCGAGGTAAAGTTAGAATTAGGTTTTCTTATGGTAGAATATAAAAGATTAATGGTGTGCTGCATATCCCTGGTTTAAAACAAAATTTGTTATCTATAAGAAAATTGATAGATGTAGGTGTGCAGGTAGTATTTTCTGAAGCAAGATGTAAGATGATTAAGGGTGCTATGGTAATTATTAGGGGTGTTAGGTTTGGTACTTTGTATAAGCTAGACGCATACACTATTGAGTGTAATGGCACTTCTATAAAAAGTAAATCTGTGGAATATTTGAGGGTTTCACCTTCAGCAGATGGAAATGGCTTCTGGGTACCTAAGGGTGCTCTTTCTTCTGAAGCAAAGTTACTTGCAGATAAGACTATGTTATGGCACTAGAGGCTTGGCCACATTGGAGAAAAGGGTCTAAGGACCTTGAAAAATAAAAAAACATTGTTGAAGGTTTGAATGATTGTAATCTTGAATTTCTCTTTATGTGATCATTGCATTTATGGAAAACAAAATTGTGTTTAGTTTTACTCGAGTTCTCATAAAACTTGTGGTGTTTTAGATCTTATTCATTTTGATGTGTTTGGTCCCGTAGATATTCCTTCAATTGGAAAATCCACATATTATGCGTTATTTATTGATGATTTTAGTAGGACATGGGTATATTTTATAAAGAGTAAATCTAAAATTTTTAGTCAATTTAAAGAATTTAAAGCAATGGTTGAGTTGCAGACTAGAAAGAAAATCTAAAGTTTGAGGACTCATAATGGCGGTGAATTTTGCTCTAATGATTTTGATAGATTCTATAAAGAGTTTGGAATTAATAGACATAAGACAACTGCGTATTCTCCAATGTAGGATGGAGTTGCAAAAAGAATGAACATGAAACTGATGGAGAAGGTTAGGAGTATGTTGAGTGGTGCTAGTCTAGAACAAAATTTTTGGGCTGAAGTTGTTGCCACTATTTGCTACTTGATTAAAATGTCTCCTACATCAGCCCTTGTTGATAAAACGCCTATGGAAGCATGGTCGGGTGACAAGCCTTCATTGAGACATCGTAGAGTTTTTGGTTGCGAGGCATATGCACATGTGCCAAAGGAGAAGCAGATAATATTGGAGAACAAGGCTATGAAATATATCTTCATTGGGTATAGTTATGGTGGGAAAGGATACAAGCTTTAAGACCTTGTTGGATAAAAGGTAATTCATAATGGAAGTGTTGTTTTTAGAGAAATTAAGTCTCCTTCTATTACATTACAAATAGAACAAATGAAAAGCGAAGATGTGTTTCAATTTCCTTCTACACCTGAAAGAGTTGAATCGAGACCCCTAGATAGGCAAGAAGTTGAGAAGAGATCATCTAGCTCTTAATCTTCGGAAGAGGAGGAAGAACCTCCAACTCAGCTTGTTTGAAGGTCTTAAAGACATAGACAACCACCTGAAAGGTATTCACCTGATGATTGGAGATGTATTTTTTCTTTTAATAATAATGTGGATGAACGGAAATATGTAGAAGAGGCATTAGGTATGAATGATGCAGAATCCTGGAAGATTGCTATGGAAGAAGAAATGACAGCTTAAAGAATGATACATGTGATCTTGTACCTTTTCTTGAAGAACAAAATCCTGTTGGTTGCAAATGGTTGCTCAAGAAAAATATTGGTTCATATGGAAGCATTGAGTAGTATAAAGTATTGAGCAGTATAAAGAAATGTTGGTTGCAAAAGGCTACTCTCAGGTTGAGGGTGTTGATTATGGTGGGATATTTTCTCCTATTGCCAAAATAACATACATTAGATTTTTTCTTTCTATTGCCACTGCTTATGATTTAGAAGTTGAGAAAATGGATGTGAAAAATTCTTTCCTTCATGGTGATTTGGAGGAGGATATTTATATGACACAACCGAAGAACTATGTGGTGAAAGGTAAAAGTAATTTGGTCTATAAATTAAAGAAATCCCTGTATGGCCTCAAAAAGACTCCTAGGATGTGGTATCGGGAATTTGATACATATGTGTTGAGTTTGGGATTTGAGCATTCTAAATCAGATCACTATGTTTATTATTAAATTGATCGTGATGATTTCCTGTACATTGCGTTGTATGTTGATGATATGTTATTCATGGTAAAGGGAAAGGTATTATTTCAGAACTTAAGTCTCAGCTTGCTAATAAATTTGAAATGAAAGATCTTGGTACAAAAAAAACATTCTTGGGATGGAAATTAGAAGAGATGGATTGAATTGAAAGATATGTCTAGGCCAGAGTAAGTAGGGGAATTTAGTGTCACAGAGGTTCAACATGTAGGATTGTAGACCATTGTGTGTTACTTTTATAGTTGGAACAAAATTATTTGCTAGAGATTATCCTACATCCCCATCGAAGATGGAAGACATGAGCAGAGTGCCTTAACAAAGTGCAGTTGGAAGTTTGATGTATGCTATGGTCTGTACTAGACCAAACATTGCCCAAGTAGTGGGAGTTTTGTCCAGATATATCTCTAATCCTGGTAGAGTTCATTAGGATGCAGTCAAAACAGTCTTCAGATATTTGAAGGGTACCTCAAAATATTCTTTATGTTATAATGGTAATTCAATTGGATATGTGATTTCCCTTGATATTCATGGTTATGTGGATTCATAATGGGCAGATGATATTGATAGTAGAAGATCCACTCGTGCTTATGGGTTTACTTTATTTAGTGGTGCAATTAGTTGGATGAGTAAGCAACAGGCTATGGTTGCTTTTTCCACTACTAAAGAAAAGTATATGACAACTACTCATGCTTGTAAAGAGGTCTTTTCGCTTAAGAGATTGTGTTCAGACATTGGAATGAAATAAGGAGTAGTGACAATTCATTGTGACAATCAGAGTGTGATCTGCCTAGCTAAGAACCCGACATTTCATGCCCGGACCAAGCACATTGATGTTTAGTATCATTTTCTCAGAGATATGGTTGAATATGGCAGGGTGAAGCTAGTTCAGGTAGAAACTTTGATGAATGTTGGATATTATTTGACTAAGGCTGTGAAAACAAAGAAGTTCAGATGGTGCTCAGAGTCTATGGGCCTCATGGCCCCTAGCAATTGATTCATTATGTTGATACTCCCTTTATTCTTGCAAGGTGTTTGACAAGTGGGAGATTTGTTGGGAAAATGGTGTCTCAACCTTGCATTTACATGAGGTTACTATTTATAGTAAGTTTTCATTTGAGCACAAAATGGTGTGAAATTCTCCTTGAAGCTTCTAGTTGGCTAGATAAGCATTCCGATTAAGTTATGTCTCAATATCACAACTAGTTTTGAAGATATTAAATTTTTCATTTTGGAGGGGTCAGATGAAAAATTAAATTTGATTTTGAGGAATTTAGTGGCCTCTAAAAGACCTAAAAAGTGGGCATACATAACGTAGCATTTTATGAGGTAATAGAGCATTTTGCGAGCTTTCTGGTGCTTCAAATGGTTTGTCAATAGGACACACGGATCTCAAGTTATGGCCTTTGGAAGTTTGTACTCTTGAAATAGGAAATATAAAATACATTAGACACATAAATGAGTAGTAAAAAGGGAGGGAAATGCCATAGGGAATCTAGAAGGGAGATAAGGTTGGCTACACCTTATTGGGTGGTTTTAGCCCATGGTTTTGTAATACCGTTTAACAGTTTCTTGTATTGTATCTCCTATATATGAGGTGCATGAGATAGAGGTTGTGTGTGAGAGTCTTATGGCTATTAAGTTACCTCTAAATCTCTGATTAGTGGTACTCCCATGAAGAGCTTTCTATACAAGTATATTGTAATATGTTTTGATTGCTGAATAATATATTGAGTAGCTTTTGGAGTGTGGGGTTTTTCTCCCGAAAGGGTTTTCCCCATGTAAATCACTGTGTTATGGTTTGAATGTTATTATATCTATTTCTTATTTTTGTAACTATTGTGAGGATCTAAAAAAGATTTTGCATTACTTTCCTCTCAAGGTTAGTGTAGGAAGTTGTTTTGCTACTTAACTTCCTTACATTTGACTCTCTTTCTATCTAGGGTCATTCTTGAGGATCAATGTATTATACCATTGGTTAATGCTATCTTATACCAATAACTTGTTGGTAGTCTCAGATATCTAAGTCATACTAGGCCTAATATTCATATGTAGTAGGAATGTTTTTGATCCTCATGGACTACACTAGAAAGAAACTAAGATGATCGATCACTACCTTCAAGTTACTCTCATATTGGAGATTCATTGTATAATTAGAATTGAGGTTAATTTGGTTGGATACACATATTAAAGTTAGGTGGTGATACTCATAGTACAAGTCGACTTTAGGTTATAGTTTCTCACTAGGTTATAGTTTTAATTTATCATCCATGGAGGTAGAACAGAAGGGATCTTTCAGTACAACTAGTAAGCCTATTTGGCTTGAGGGGATTTCCATTGAGTATGACATTCTATTTAGGAAACCCAAAATTACTTAATTGTGACAACTAGAGCACCATCCAAATATGTAGGAATCAAGTCTAGCACAAGTAAACTAAAAACATAGAGATTCACATGAACTATATTTAGGATCTTACTCATAGTCAAATAATCAACTTAACCTTTTTTTAATATTCAAAGTAGGTTTCTAATACTTTCACTCAATCTTTTATTGAGAGAGTGTCCATTCATCTATTATCTCTTCTTGGGTTACAATTTACTTCAATACCAACATCATCTTTTATGGAGGAGGTCATAGAGTCATCTTCACTTTCTTTTCTCTCTTTTTGGGGTAGATTTTTTATATTCATATTTTCTCTCTTTCTCGAATTTATGAAAGATTTTATTATACTTGGGTACCTCATGAGGTCTAATTATCGATCATGCCTAATTTCTTTGTGCCCACCTAAGCTAGATTAAGGGGGGTTAGTGTATATATTATTTTACACATTGGATATTTCCACATGGCATTAAGCATACATAGGTTTCCTAGTTCGTGGGTGTCAACTCACCACCTCTTCTCATTCTTCAGGAAGTTAAGTCTTCACTAGTCCTAGTTAGTGGGAGTCAAAGCCTATCTTTCTCCACTATTCTTGGTGGTGGCCTCTCTCTCTCTCTCTCTCTCCCCCCCCTATATGCTATATGTACACTCAATTGGGGGTTAATAATATTTGATATTGAAATTCATTTTTTAAATCTCTTTTCTTTCATGTTTCTTATTTTTTGATAACTTGTAGGGATGTGGAATTGTAAATTTTTTTCTTGGTAAATATCAACAATTAATGGATAATGTATCCTTATTAATCTCTCACACACGTGTGAGAATTCTATCTTGGAGGCATTATAAGCCTCCACAACACCATTTAAACTTTTCCTTCATCCCCACTCCTTTTCTCACACATGCATATATATAGAACATGTCAAGTGGATCATTAGGTGGACTCCACTTATGCTCAATTGGAGGAGAAAACAAAATATGGTAAAATGTTCCATTTTTATTGCAGTTAACTTGTATTTCTATTCCTTGATTTTTTTCTTATCTTCACATGAGCTAGAGTTGACTAAATAATATATTTGAAATATTTTTGTACATTAGGGATTAATGTTAGAGTCATCTTGGTTTAGTCAAGATCATTCCCTTATTATCTAACTCATAAGCTATCTTATGATTAAATATTTTATGTTTTGTCATGTGTTGAATTTTTATAGTTTATTAATTAGGGATTGAATTTAATGGTCGAACATATCTCTCAAGAAAATTTTACAATTGAGGCTGAAAAAGTGTTAGGAAAAGGTATGTTGTACACCTTTTATAATGTTATAATTTATTTCAAATTATTTATACTAGTGCACCTAAGAGTTCTAGGGATGTGTACATCACATGTGTTAAATACATTCTTAGCGCTACTTTGTGTTGTACGTAATTTGCGATAAGTAAATATTTAAAAAACTTAGTACCAAAAGTAAATGAGGGGGGAAATGGTGTAAGTTCATTGTATTAGTCACATTGTTTATGTATTACCACTTAGTGATTTTGTACAAACTTATGTCTATAAAAGAAAGAGCATGAGTAGTTGTTTAAGTTTATCTATTTTCCCTGAGGGGCTTAGATATAAGAATATCTTATAGGTTGCACATGTGAGGGCTTGAAGTAGGACATGAGATGTGTGGATACATGCTTGTTCACATGGAGTAGATACATAGAGATATTTTTGTTCCAGAGGTATTGATGGAGACTGTGTAGATGTATTGTACCATAATGATTTGATTGTTGAATAATACACGAATGGAGTATGCTTTTGGAGGTTTTTTTTCTCTTAAATATTTTATAGAGGTATGTGTTGTATCATCTTTGATGGTATATTTTCTATTATTTTGCATGTGAGTTCTAAATACTTATTTGCATGATTTTCTCTATTTGAGATATGTGAAAATTTTCATAGATAGCTATGAATTTCCTTTCAAAAAGATGTTGAAATAGTCAAGTGTGTCCACAATCCCTATGAACCAAAATAAGCTTTCCTTCAGCTCAATTATGATAATTTATAACTTGGTCATAGATGAATAATGGTGGCCACAAGTTCAAATCTAACTATGGTGGATGCAATAATTTGCAAATTTGACAAAAAGAGAAAAAGACAACTTTAGTCCCCTAATCTTACAATTAGTGAATTAAAGACGTTTTTAGATGGTTGATATGATAGTTATTCATTTAATTGACATTTTTTTTATATTGACACTCTAAGACATATGTGTCAGCATGCCTCATGAACTTAGAGTAGCTTGTCTCCAAAATCAAATATGTGAGCACAACATGGGTTTAGATGGTGTGAGAGGAAATAAATTTTGTATGACATTGGTGTGTGTTCTATGTGATGTGTAAGACTTTTGAATATTATAGGGTGTCTTATGTTTCCATGTTTATCTTGTTGAGATAGTGAGGCTCATAGAAATAGTTGTTTATACTATCTTATTATTATTGTTGTTGTTGTATTTTATTTTTGACTATTTACTTTCTATTGAAGTCTCTTTTATTATTTATCTTTATATTATGTAACAATAAATTTAGAATAATTACATCAAGAGGCGTAACTTATAGTGGCAACATGGGGTGGAGTGTAATCTTTAAATAAATAAAATGTTGGTCCAACTTAAACTATTTAATTAAAATTGAACTGTCACATTTCATTATAAACAAATATATAAATAGCAAGTGAAAAATAATGGTAAATGCATAACTTTAAAAACAATTATTTCCAACATAAAAATAAAAGTGTGAAGAGCAGAGATAAACTATGAAGGTCATGTCAAATTAAATAAAATAGGAGAAAACTGCAAAAAGGACATATAAATTATCTAGCACAATTAAGTTATATTTTATTGCATAAAATAGTAATCAAGTTTTGATGGTTGTTTATGTGTTTATGTAATGTTCTACTTTAACTATTTGATAGTAAAATAAAATAGTTATTAGTAAATAATATAGTAAATGAAATTTATGTATTTATGTAATAGTTATTAGTAATAAAAATAGTAAAATAATAATAGAGAAAAATGAGCTCTGCACATCGCGGATGGCTTCGAGTGGGAGAAAATTTAAAAATCATGGACAAAATTTGTAGAGATCGTAGCAAGGCTGGTGAAGGACGGATGACAGATGGCATAATGAGCTATAAGAAGGAGATGGTTTCCATGACTTCAAGTCTCAAAATCCTCTCTCATTTCCAAATAATATTCCTTTGCGCTCTGTAAATTTTGCGCAAAGGCCAATGGGCAATTTTTGAAAATAGGGTCAATAATGGCAGAGAAGTGGTAATATTGTTGAAAAGGACAAGGTTCCTTCATCTTCCCATCAACAAGGCTTCATCAGGAATTTCCCTTCTCCTATTCAACCCAATCAGAAGCCTTTTTGGCAACATGCAAGGCCTGGTCAACACATATTCCCAAGGCCCAATTGGTTCCCCTTTCGATGGTCCAGATGGTTGAGTAGAGACAAATAGACGACGTTTGATATTTGTGAAGATGATAGAGCCCTAGATTTTTAGAATTAGGGGTTTAAATCTCATTAACATGAGAATACATCAGGGTTTCTAGATCGCTTGTACACAAAAAGTGTAGCAGAGTATCAATCAATGGCCAAAGCTTGTCTGACTTTTCCCAATAACGTTCCCCTGCAGACTATGGAGGCATCCTATGACCGAGATAAATATCTCAAGAAGGGAGACAAGGATGTTCTTACATACCCAACCAATATTCCATTGGGAGCTCCCTTTGATCCAAATAAATCATCTCTTCTTGCTAGCCGTTTCAAATCAAATACAACTTTCGATTCATAGCAAAGCTCGGGTTTTTGACACAACGAAACAAGGAAGCTCTTAAGGTGTATGGGTTCAAAATAAATCAACAATGATCCTTGAGACGATTCTCTCAAATAGTGGCAGGGGGATAAGGAAGGCTATTACAAGGTTAATCTACCAGATGCTTCTTTGAATGATCACATTTCTGTATTAGGGGACATAGCTCTTATTGGTAAGCTTTTTAAAAAGCACTTTCAAATTTAAGATTTGAGAAAGTGGGCTTTTCAATTTTGAAATGGGATCAATGACATTTTTTATATTGACAATGGGGAAGGATTTATTATTGCTATTTTTTCCTCAAAATTAGCTAGAGATAGAGTTCATAGGCAGAAAGATAGGTTCTATAAAACCGTCAGTTCATCAACATAACTTTGGGTTCCAAATTTCAACCATAAGCTAACAAAGATTAAATTTTTCCCTATCTAGGTCTCTTTTCCTTCCCTTCCTTTGGAATATAGGGATCTTGAGCTTATTGAAACTTTTGCTAATCAACTGGGTATATTTATAAAAGATGACCAAATCCCATTTGAGCTTATAGAGCTCCTAGTTAGAGTTTCTCTTTTGGTTGGTTTGACTAAACCTCTTCCAAAACAATTGAATATTACTTCAAGATTTGGTTCTTGGGTTTAGAATTAGTAATGGATGATTCCCTCACAGTGAATTACCATTCAATGTGGTTGGGACATTTCACATCACAATGTTCTATTTATGCTCAAGATGACGTTAAGGTTTGTGAAGATTACTCTTCAAATCACCTACTTTGTAGGGCTAAATCGGGTTTCTTCAATAATGCTTCTCCTCATATCCTTGCATCCCATGAAGAAGGTTCTTGATCTAGTAAAGAAATTTCTCTTCATGCTAATGACTTTAATGTTCAGATGTTTTGTAATTTCCTGAATATGCTTTGGTGGGGTGGGTTCTCTTCCCATTATCAAGTTAGAGAGATTAGTCATTCTCCTACTTTGGTAAATTTATATCATTCTTCACTCTTCGAAGCAAATAAGGAGTTCTTAATGGATTTCAAATCAGAATTCATAATGAGGGAGCTTGATAGCATTGTTGAGGCACAATTGACCAAAGTGTGCTCCCAAGTAATTGATGAGGAGGCAGATAGGAGAAGTGATTTTTTTATTCTATATCCTCACTTATTAGTGGATTCTGCGAGGTCTAATGCTTTAACAACAATGTCCAAGTTAGGATTTAATTATTTTTAAGCTAAACTTTGAGGATTTGGATAGTTTGTTCCTTAATATCACACTAAGTTCAGAAAGGATATCAAATGTCTTGGGTCTCTCTTTTTCACCTCAAGAATTTAGGAGAGTCATTGTTCCTAAACATATTTGGATAGGATTTTCTTCTATTAAGAAGCCACAATTATGTTTAAAGGAATCTGAGCATTCAAATGAGTCAGAACTATCACTTGTCCCTACAAGTCTTCATACTTAAGATGTTCTGGGTTCAAACTTGCATCCCATTAAAGCTTATATTTGCCAAACTCATTCCAAGAAAGTAGTTGGGCTTAAAAATACCAAGGGTAAGGTATGGAGGCTGCCAAAAAAGAATAAAATGGCAAGAAAAACAAAGGAAGAGGTTCAAACAGGAATTCGATCCACATTGGATGACAAATTATGCCCTAGGAGAGTGACTGGCCCTCCAGGCCAAATATTAAATCATCTCTTGGAATATTAGGGGTTTGAATCAGTGAAACGAGACTCGCCCAGACTTGACGAGTCTGAGTACGAGTCATGCTTGGCAAGTCCTAAGGGCTCAGACTCGAACTCATCCGAGTCTAGCAAGTAAAATCGCCAGACTCACCGAGTTGGTGAGTTTGGCTCAAACTCGCCAAACTCGACGAATCCTGAGCCCCAAACTCGGCTACTGCCTAGCTTAAGTAAAATGACAAAAAAAAACATTTTAAAAAGGTTTTTTAAAATGAATGGTCTCGTCTTTGTTCACTACAACCTCCACTCGAGAATGAGAAAAATTAGGGTTACAACATGTCAGCCAATAGAAAAATAACACCTAATGCCTTTCTTAAATAATAAGTTTTTTTTGCCTCGCGGGGCACTGCCTCTTGACCCCGCCCTGTATCACGATAGAGAGCGTGCAAGGGGCGCTACCCCTTGACCCCACCTTAGGGGTGCCGCCCCCAAACCCTCGTCGAAAAATATGGGGGGAAACTACATCGATAGAAGTAGGGAAAATTTAACCTCTGAGTCTGACACTGATTGGATCGACCAGGTAGATATAGAGGTTGAGACTGTAGCCATGGCAGAGGAGGAGAGGAGAGAACAAGCACAGAATGGAGATTCCGAGGCAGATAGTGACACGGATGTTCCTGATGTTGGTGAGCATGGCATGGTGTCACGGGGAATGGCCATGGCTATCCAATCATCCAGGACCTACCTTAGACACCTTTGCAGGGGGCCGGGCCAGAGGGTGCTGTCGTGCAGGCTCCTCTGAGCCATAGGCTTGTGGTTGTATTTACCTTTGGTATTTGTTTGAAGAATTTGATGATGATCATATGATGACATGTATTTTTTATTCCATGAGTTTTTTAATATTGTATACATTTGACAATATTTATATATCTATGTTTGTTATTTTCTTCAACTACAATTTGTGTTTATGCTTATGTGACTGATGTATACTTGTGTATGTAATCAAATGAGCCGAGTTTGATGATGTTATTGTGTCTTTAAGGTGTATTCAATAAAGGGTGTCTGAAACAAGTTTTAAATCTTTAAAAATCTCTAATTTTCTTGAGTTTTTCACTTTCTCAAGTCTAGAGCCAAGTTTGATGCCGAGTCACGAGTCCGAGTTGGCCAAGTCGAGTCCGAGCCAAGTCCGAGTCCCATTTCTTTGGTTTGAATGCCCCTAATGAGAGACACCTCATCAAGTCTTGAATTGACAATTGTGGGGTGGATATTGTATTGATACAAGAGACCAAATTCTCAGATGCTCTGCAAGATCAACCTTTTAAGATTTGGAAAAATTGGAAATTCATTTCTTCACAGTCAATAGGCACTTCAAGAGGCCTTGCTATTTTATGGAAAGAAAAAAGTGTTTAGATTACATCTCTACTCAATCAAGCTAACTTCATTCAAGCTGAAGTCACATCTTCAAATGCGTCTTTTAAGTTTTTCTTAGTCTATGGAAGAAATTCAACAATGGGAAAGAAATACTTATGGGACTCAATTTCATTAGCTCTTGGATACTTTCCTGACAAGCCAGTAATAATTGCTAGATATTTCAATGCAATCTTGTCCTTAAAAGACAATGTGGGTGGTGTTATCCCTCCTCTCAAAACTATGCAGGATTTTAATAATGTTATCAATAACAATGCTCTTAAAGATTGTATTCCCACTAATGGTAATGTCACCTGGACTAATAGGAGAAAGGGTTTCTTAAATATAGCTGAGAGATTGGATAGGTTTCTAGTAAATCTAATATGGCTTGTAAATTTTGGTTCACCTCCAACACAAATCATGCTCCTCACTGGATCGGATCACTTTGCAATTCAAATTATTGTCTCTTTCTCCTTGGGTTCAAAAGTTGGTAGCCTCTTTTAAGATAGAGCACATGTGGTTTTAGGATGCCACATTTATTCCATTGGTCAAATAATGGTGGATAAATTCTCCTTTTTTCCATGATCCAAAATATTTCAGTTTTGTAGAAAGCTACAATGGCTTAAATCAAAGATTAAATATTGGAATCTCACAGTTTTTAAAAACATATTTCAACAAAAGAAGAAGTGGAAAATAAAATCAGAGATCTTAATTGGGAGATAGTTTAGAAGGGAATTAATGATCAATCCCTCAAACTCCAAAAGCATTTGAATTTATAGTTAGAAGAAATTCTTCATTTGGAGGAAATATATTGAAGACAATTTAAGTCTCATGAATTGTGGTTGTAGGATGATGATTGAAACACAAAATACTTTAATTCTTTAGCTAAGATGAGGAGAGAAAATAATATAATTACACATATGAAAGACTCATTAGGGAATGCTATTTCTGAAAGAGAGGGTATTCAAAAAGAAGGTGTAATGTTCTTCTTTTCTTTATTTTTTGATGCATCTATTAGGGATGATGTTTTGGCAAACAAATTATTTCAGGTTCTTCAACACATTCTGCAATTAGTAAGTGATCAAGATAATGAGAATCTTATGAAGCCATTTACCATTGAAGAAATTAGACAAGTGGTTTTTTCCATACATATAGACACGGCTCTGTACCTTGATGGCTATAATGGGCCTTGTTTTTCCAAAAGTGCTAGAATTTTCTAGGAGAGGATATCTGGAGAGTAGTTGAAGAGTCCAGAAGAAATGGCAACATGTTGAAATAATTTAATACCATGCACATTGCCTTAGTTCCAAAAGTAGCTTCTCCTTTGTCTTTTGTAGATTTTAGACCCATTACGTTGTGCAACACCATCTATAAATTCATTAATGAATAAATTTCAATTAGGTTGGCGAGGTTGAATCCTAATATAATCTCACAACAACAAGAGGGTTTTTGCCCTAGTAAAGAAACTTCAGAAGAAGCATTGGTGGCACACAAAATAATTCACTTTGTAAATGAACATAATAAGGAAGCAATGGTTGTTAAATTTTATATGATGAAAGCATATGATAAGGTCACTTGGGTTTTTCTCCAACAAGTTATTACCAAATTGGGTTTTAGTTCAAAATAGAGTAAGTGGATTATTTTATTTTTATTTGGAGCCAAATTTTTAGTACAAATCAATGGTAGTGCGAGATGTTTATTTTCATCTTCCCAAGGTGTTAGACAAGGTGATCCTTTATCTTATTTTTTATTCATCATTATGGTTGAGGTCTTAAGTAGACTGATTTTAGCTCAACACTCTTTAGGGATTCAGAAGGGTATTACCATGCCCTAATCACACATCGCAGTCACTCACATTTTGTTTACAGATGACACAATTCTATTTGGGGAACCATCCATGAGGGAAATAAAAGTTATCAAGAAATTTTTAGACCTATATTGTCAAGTGTCTTAACACAAGCTTAATTCTTTAAAGTAAAAAAACTTCTTCTTAAATTGCACTCCCTCTCTGACAAATAGATTATTAGCTGCTCTAGGATTCAAACAAAAATCACTTTATTGCAAGTATTTGGGTATCCCTCAATTTACAGGAAGTAATAAAAGAAGTTTCTGGTTGAATATTATTTCCTCTATTCAAAGTAGAATTGCATCTTGGAATAACACCTGGAAGGATCCTTTTAATTTGAGTAGTGTTGGAAAAAATTCCCAACTATATCATGGCAGTTTTGTTAATTTCAAAAATGGTCAAGGTAGAAATTGAATCTATTCTGAAAAACTTCCTATGGAAAGGTAATAAGAATCCACAAAATAAGATACATTTACTAGCTTGAGAAAAAGTTTGTACTGCAAAGTGTTTTGGAGGTGCTGGGATTCACAATATTGATATGAGAAATAAAGAAATGGGTTCCAAGTTTGTGTGAAAATTTTACAAGAATAGTAATCCTTTATGGGCATCGATATTGAAAGAGAAATATCTAGATTCTGAGGAACAAAACAATTTTTTTACAACTTTGGATCCCCCAAAGGGATCTTAAATGTGGAATTTCATGCTAACATGTAGGCAGTTGTTCCTTCCTAAATTATCTTGGTTAGTTCATGATGGAAACAAAGCATGCGTCTAGGAAGACTCTTGGAATGGTTTCCCCCCTCTTGATACTATAGATAGGTTGTAGGAAAATAAAGAAGTGTTAAAAAGGGAATGAGGAAACAAAGTTAAAGATTAGTTAATAATATTGCAAGAAGTAGGGGTTTACAAGGCAATCAGGAAATACATTTTTAGTGTTCTTGCACCCCATAATCAACAATAATTACTTTTCTCAACATTAAATGTGAGGGAGATTCATTATAAAAATGAAGAATACAAACTCATTTGGTTGCCATCTAAAACAAGATCTTACACAATAAAACAACGATGCAAATATCTTGATCTTAAAGAAATATCTCACCTTTGAGAAGATTCTCTTTTTGTTGGGTGGGCGAAGGACTTCAAAAAGAAGGTTCACTCACTTGGCTTGGTTTAAGAGGGAGAATTTCGTCTAGTGAAAAGTTAGTTTCTTTAGGCATAGCCCAACCATTCCATTGTGTTCTTTGTAATGAAGTTCTTTGAGTCCACAAATCATTTGCTTGTAAATTTCTCTTTTGCAAACCAATGCTGCAAATGGTTGATGAGCTAAAATAATAGCTCTTTTATTCCTATAACTGATAAGTTTTTGCTATGTTTTAAGTTGCATATTGGGATAGTGTTTGAGTCATGGATGTATTAAAGTTTGACTATGTGCATTCTGAATGATAACTAAATGCGTTAAAACCTGTATTGTTTTGACCTAATATTCTTGTTGCCATGCAGATTATCATAGGTAATATCATGTGTGGATGTATAAATGTTATGATTAATGAAAATAGATATATATGTATGCTTGTATGTCCTAACCTTTAAATGAAAGAATAAATAAGTTGTTGCAGAAGCGGTTATTTTAAGCCAGATGGAGAATCACATCATGAAAGTAGTTGGAGACATTTCAAGGTGGTTTAAAATTTAAAATAGCAGAGAAGATGGTGTGCATAAGAATCGGCAAAGGAATAGAGAGGTGATACTAGATTCATTTATGTTTGTCTGCAGCAAACATCAATCTAGTAACCACCACCATGCTATATTTTTGGTTGCAGTTTAGTTGAGTTCCACATTTTCTATGGATTAACTTTTTCTCTTTGCAGTAATAAATGTTTCTACCTAATTTCGTGGGCATGATGTAGATAGTACGAGGGTTGTTATATTTTTCTTATAAATAAATACTGACACCTCTTCTTAGAGGTTAGACTGTGTTTTCCAGAATTAGAAACATTTCTCTTACCTCATGTGTTGTATTCACCTGCTCAGCCCCAACTTGATCAAGAACAAGTTGTTTGACCTAACATGGGGGAAGAATTAGAGGAGGAAGTCAACTCTATCAATCATCTTATGATGATTAACAAAGAATCATTCATATGACTCCACGATGATGATTCTATCCTTTCTAAAATTCTGGCAAATCAGTATAATCTAGAGTAGCAGTCGCATGAGTTAACATCAAATATTATAGCATTGGATTTTCCTGCAGCCACTGACATATTGCATACCTTGTTGTCGCAGGAAGTCTGTACTTCTCATCTTTCTGAGGCAACTCAGGTTGATCTTACTATCAAGGTGGAATTTGATCCAAATAAATGTTTGAATATCAACAATCAACTCACCGAGACTCAAAGGCTAACACTGGTTGAATTGCTCAAATGTCATCAACACGCTTTTTCATGGGATTACAAAGATATGCAAGGAATTGATCCTGCGATTTATAACCACTGTATTTATATCAAAGAGGATTGTAGACCGCTTAGACAACCACATAGAAGAATCAATCTTGCATTAAGGGAGATAGTTAAAGAAGAACTATAAAAATTATTAAATGTTGGGTTATTTTATCCTATATTAGATAGTCAGTGGGTGTTGTGTCTAGTCATAGTTCCAAAGAAAGGAGGTAAATGGTAGTTAAGTGTAGATTACAGAGCTTTGAACTCAACAACTAGGAAGGATCATTTTCCATTGCCATTTGTGGATCAGGTATTAGATTCCTTAGTAGGGAAGCGATACTTTTCATTCTTGGATGGATTTAGTGGCTACAACCAGATTCAAATTGCTCCCAAGGATCAGGAAAAAACTACATTTACTTGCCCTTGGTGAACATATGCATATTTTATTCTTCCTTTTGGGTTGTGTAATGCTCCAACTACTTTTTAGAGAGCAGTGATAAGCATATTTTCAGATATTTCCCAGGACAACATGGAGATCTATATGGATGATTTTACCACTTATGGTTGAAAATTTGAAGAGGCATTGGAGAATTTGAAGAAATTTTTGTAGAGGTGTGAAGACTACAATTTATCATTGAACAGTGAAAAATGATTTATGATGATGTAGGAAGGCATAGTTCTTGGTCATCATATTTCTATAACTGGAATATAGGTTGACCTAGCCAAAATTGAAGTTATTCAAAACCTTCTTGTTCCCACAATGCAAAAGGATGTCCGAAGTTTCCTTGGTCATGCTGGATATTATAGAATATTTATTAAGGATTCTAGTAAAATTGCAGGAGCTTTATATTGTCTTTTGACTAAGGATATGGATTTTGATTGGACTCTCACATGCCATGAAGCTTTCTTGAATCTCAAACATGCCTTGACTCAAGTACTAGTGCTCAAGGGTCTGAGCTAGTCATTGCCTTTTCATATTCATACAGATGCATCATATTATGCAATAGGAGTAGTTTTGGGGCAGATGATGGACAATTTGGATAATACAGTTTATTTCATCAGCAAAAACATGCAGGGACCTGAGCTTAATTACACTATCACAGAAAAGGAGATGTTGGCAGTAATATATGCACTCAAAAAATTTAGGCATTATATCATAGGATATCAAATCTATGTGCATACTGATCATACAAAAATCAGATATCTCATGAACAAGCCTGCAATTATAGGAAGATTGGCTCAATGGTTACTATTGATGCAGGAGTTTGATATTGCATTTGTTGATAAACCAGGTAAAGCTAATGTAGTTGTAGATTATCTTTCTAGGCTTCAATTGTAGGATGATCTTGCAGCTATAGATGATGCTTTCCCAGATGAACATTTGTTCTTGATAAAAGCTCACACTCTCTGGTATGCTAATATTGCAAATTGTTTGGCTGCTAACAAGATGCCTTCTCATTTTTCTCCTAAAAAAAGAAGGTTTCTAGTTGAGAAAAGCTTTAATTTCTCTTGGATTGTTGATTGTTTATTTTATACTGGACCTCACCAAGTCTTAAGATGTAGCTCAATAAACTAGAAAATGTGATAGATGCCAACGAATGGGCAGGCCTACTAGATCTAATGAAATGTCATTGTATCCCCAAATATTGGTTGCACCATTTGACAAATGGGGATTGGATTTTGTTGGACCAATTTATTCTCCTTGCAATGGGAAATCTTATATTCTAGTATGCATTGATTATGTTACAAAATGGGTGGAAGCAAGACCCATGACACATGCAAGTGATGATAAGGTAGCTGAATTTATCTATGAGGAAATATTTACTAGATATGGAGTACCAAGAGAGATTGTTTCAGATCAAGGACCACAATTTACTTCCACATTAATTGCAGCATTGGTTAATGAATATAATATCAGACACATGAAGTCTACTCCATACCATCCTCAAGAAAATGGTCAGGTAGAGGTTACAAACAGGGATTTAGAAGCTATTCTTACCAAGACAATAGTTCTTCATAAGAAAGATTGGTCAAATAGACTTCCTAAAGCCATTTGGCCATACAGAACAACATGGAAGACAACAACTGGTTTTACACCTTTTGAAATGGTGCATGGAAAAACAACCATGATGCCCACTGTGTTTGAGCATAAAACTCTGAGGACAACTTTGCAATTGAATATGACTCTCTCAGAAGCACAAATAGATCGCATCATGCAATTAAATTTTCTAGATGAGCTGAGAAAGATGGCTATCCAGCACGCTGAAATTATTCAACATCAACAAGCTAAATGGCATGATAAGTATATCAAGGAGAGAAAATTTAAATTAGGAGATTGGGTATTGTTATATGATTCCAGATATAATGATACAATGGGGAAACTATAGACACATTGGTTGGGCCCATATGAAATGATGAAGTTTTTCAAAATGGAGTAGTTCGGTTGACAACAATAGACCCAATCAAGTTCAAACTTTTTGTCAATGGTCATCGACTACGCCTTTATCATAAGCCTGCAACAAAAGAAGAGTTCCTACAACAATTTGACAACCAAGAGCAGACCTCCATTCCTGCAGCATCTGCAGGGGATCTTCTTGCCATAGTTCCTACAACATCTAACGGGGACATTCTTGCCACAGTTCCTGCAACATCTAATAGGGACATTCTTGGCACAGTTCCTGCAGCCTCTGAAGAGGGCCTTCTTGGTCCCGAGCCTTAAAATTCCTCTAGCATGCATTCATAATAACTATTTCCATACTTTATGGAAATACCATTCTCTGCTAATAATTTTCTCATCCACCTCATCCCATTTCATTTCTATTTCTGTCACATCATTCACTTCACATCATCTCATCTCATATTGTGAATATCTAATCGTTTTATTGCAACATTATTTGGTACGATTGTAGGTATATGTATTATTTATTTTTCTTTTAATTATGCATTTATTCTTTCATTATGATTATTGCCTGATATGATTTGCATAATCCGCATACCCTTCTCTTTGTCCTTTTTCACATGTGTGGACACGTGTCATCTTAAGTTGTGGGGGGGGGGGGGGGGGGGTTATGGTTTGATTTATGAGTTGCGTAATTATGTGTCCTTGTCAATAATGTGTTTTAATTTTCTTGACATAATTTTTGAATGAGAAATCATATAGCATGAGTGAGTAGTTCATCCTACCACCATAGTTGATGAAAGGTACTAAAGAATAAGTAAAAGATTTTGGAGGATGAATTTTTAATTTTGCAAGATATTTCAGTCTTTTATTTTGTTGTGGTAATTGTTTTTGAAATCCAAGTTAGCCATGGGAGGTGCCCCTATCTATCATGAGCTTGTAGTTCATGATGCTTTGCTGCAAGACAACCAATGTGAACATTACTTCCGAACCAATGTGTGGATTGACTATATTTTGAAATTAACAGATTTTAAAGAGGAAATTGAACATGAATTCATGTGCACATTCAGTGAAGGGGAGCCTTCTATCAAAAGGTTATGAGTTATAGCCATAGAGAAGTGAATAGCCAAAGTCACTGGGTTGTCGTATGATGGAGAACTATTTTCTGAGGCAAAAGATGCAAGAAGTGCTAGGGCAGAGTTTACTCACCCAATTGATGGACGTCCAAGTGTGGACAAGCAAGGAACTAAACAAACATCTCTTCCAGTAGAATGGTTGCAGGTTGAATTTTATGTGATGAAATATATAACATGTGATGGTAGGTACTCCAATGTGCATTTTGTTCATTTTAAATTATTGAGTCATCTGCGACATGGCCGAAGGATGAATATTCCAAATTTCTTGTATCTTATCTCCATTAGTGCAAAGGAAACATAGAGGGGTAGTAACTGTTATGTTAGTCATCATGGCTTTATCAAATTGTTGGTAGAACAGTCTCTTAGAGATGTCTCATAGATGTCATGGGGAGAGTTCAAGGATATCGTGCAGTTTGGAAAAGAAAATGTTCTTGCTATAGAAGAAATTGCAGCTCAAGAGGAAAATATAGAAGAACCCTCATCTCCTAGGATTTTTGTAGTGAACGAACCTCCTATTGCCGAAGAAGCCTTGCCTGATGCAGAAGAAATGGTAATTGAACCAAATATTGAGAAACCCTCCACTCAAACTCAAAGTGGAGTTGCATCTTCTAGAAGGAAAGGAAAAGAAAAAGAAAAAGGTGATGCAGAGGAAGAGACTGTAGAACAACCTCAAGTAGTGCAGGTTTCTCATGCAGCTAAATGGCGCAAAGTAAATAAAAATTTTCCTGTAGCAAAACCTCCTACAACCACTCAGGAAATGCAATTAAGAAGGAATTGACGAGTAAAATGAAAAACTCAAGAAATAGGGGATGTGAGTGAAGTCATTTGTGTGGAAACCTTAGAATTAGGGCATAGAAGTCAGACAGAGGATCAACTGCAAGAAGGACATGGAGCCGAAAGCCTATCAAATTTGGTACATGTAGCAGAGCAGTTTGAAGAACTAGTTGATAAGATCTCAAGCCCTTAGGTAATAGCTCACAGGCTTCCTTCATGTCTCACTAGTTTATCCATTACACTCACATTTTATAGACAGTGGGAGATAGAAAAGACTCGGCTATAGGGGATAATTGATAAGAAACATAAAGAAATTGAAAAGATGGACAATCAAATTATTTAATTGCAAACCAAAGTAGACACCATAGAAAACATGGTTCCTAAGTTAATGCAATGCAGGGCTCCGCCGAGAGTTTATGCTTTATATTTGAAGGAACAATATTTATGTTTCAAACTCAACTGCATTGTTAGGGATCTTAGTCCTTCTTTGGATACTCCGCAGAAATTTTATAATGTTTACTAAAACTCTCTTACAGTCGTTAAGAATTGTTATGTGAATTTTATTTGCATAATTATGCTCTCTCTTCTGATAATGAATGCAATCCCTTGAAGTATATTGGTGATACTTAGTTAAAAGCATTGATGTCATGGATACAAAATGAAATCAGTATGGGAACATAGGCTAGATTGCATAGGAACTTTGAATTTGATTGCCCACTGCCACTCAAAGCTGAGGCTAAAAACCCATGGCATATGTACTATGACTGACAAAAGTTGTTGACTAGACCTGACGTCAAAAGCTAGGGTTTTACCATTGAGAGAGGAAGCATTTCGATAATATGAGAATTTACTTGGAAATGAGAATCAAGTTGCAGTTGAATGTTTGGTTTAGCATTGGAACAGTCTTCTAGAGGACCTCAAGTAGGGTGAACCCCATTCACTACCCAATTATCATGCAGCCATACAAAGAGCTCCCAAGTATATCCACTTGGGTAGGACAAAAAGCAATAACTGGCTACCCTTGATACTTTAGGCACCTATACTTATGTGGCCATTGATGGGATGTAGGGCTACAGACAAACCACATGAAGAGGCTGCGAAGGAAGGCAAGTGGAATAGGCTAGAAAAGATGAAAGGGTTTTATTGGAACTTGTCTACAGGAGGTACAGGACAAGGAACCATAGGTGATTTACGAGTCAGTGCCCGAATAAGGAATTTTCCTCTTACTAGAGGATTAGCAAGATATTAAGTTGGGGGGAAAATGATGAGCTAAAATAATAGCTCTTTTATTCCTATAACTAATAAGTTTTTTCTATGTTTTAAGTTGCATATTGGGATAGTGTTTGAGTCATGGATGTATTAAAGTTTGACTATGTGCATTCTGAATGATAACTAAACTTGTCAAACCCTGTATTGTTTTGATCATAGGTAATATCATGTGTGGATGTATAAATGTTATGATTAATGAAAATAGATATATATGTATGCTTGTATGTTCTAACCTTTAAATGCAGGAGTAAATAAGTTGCTACATAAGTGGTTATTTTAAGCCAGATGGAGAATCACGTCATGAAAGCAGTTGGAGACATTTCAGGGTAGTTAAACATTTAAAACAATAGAGAAGATGGTGTGCATAAGAATCGAAAAAGGAATAGCGAGGCGATACCAGATTCATTTATGTTTCTCTTTAGCAAACATCAATCTAGTAACCACCACCATGCTATATTCTTGGTTGCAGTTAAGTTGAGTTCCACGTTTTCTATGGATTAACTTCTTCTCCTTGCAGTAATAAATGTTTCTCCCTAATTTCATGGGCATGATCTAGATAGTAGGAAGTTTGTTATAGTTTTCTTATAAATAAACACCTGCACCTCTTCTTAGAGGTTAGACAACATTTTCTAGAACTAGAAGCATTTCTCTTACCTCATGTGTTGTATCGGCTTTTGGAAATAATGAATAAAAGCTATGTTATTTTGAGTATATAGAATCATCTTTGAAGTCTGGATACACTCATCCAAGGGGGCCCACTTGGTGAGTATTCCTGTGTGTTTGTTAGATTAAGTTTTCTTTTTGCTACTGTAGGCACCTAAAATTTTCATGTCTAATTAAATAAATATTTTATTTATTTAATTATTTTAAGCCTAAATTCTTCTATTAATTAAATAAATCTTTATTTATTTAATTAATTCATTTATCCTATTCTAGCGTTATTTCTTATTTAAATAAATACATTTATTTATTTAAATTATCCTTTTCTTAAATTAAATAAATACTTTTATTTATTTAATTATCCCACTTCTTCTATTAATTAAATAAATATTTATTTATTTAATTAATTCATTAACCTTTTCTACCTATGACACATGTCATTCATCTCTTAATTCATACACTACCTACCTCTTTCATTATTTTATTATTTTCTTTACCTACCCTCTAATCATAGCCAACCATTTATCTTTTACACCTCTCAATCTTATCCCTCCACTTCTTATAGTGTCTTCTATATAAGGAGATATTTCCTTCATTATCAAACATAATCATTCTATGCATTCTATCAAGCATCCTAGCTTTCCAACTTGCATATGCAATCAAGCCTACTTGCAACCACATTTCCGTTCTTTGTTGAGCTCTTGTGCACATAAAATCTGAGAGCAAATATATCAAGCAAGATCAATGGAGATAGGAAGAATGGAGATTCAAACCCTATTGGACATGTGATGGTATAATCTTTTTGATTTCATTTGATTTGCATTGTCTTAGGTAATCTTCATATGTTATGGTGGATCTTTGCTGTTGTTAGGCTAGGGTTTTGTGGTTGAATCTATTTAGTCTTTCAATATTATCATTGTTGTTATCCATTTTCACCATAAACATTTTGGCACGCCCCATGGGAAATGGATTTTTGTTAGATCTATGTTTTTTGTAGATTTTTCTAACCCTATATTGCTGTTTTGTAAAACAATTTGGAGAATAACCTTGTGCAGCTAGGGTTTTGGACACAAAATCAATATCTTGGAGAGATTTGATCATATCTCACAAACGGCCTCGAAATTTTGGACCAAATATTTTTTGCAAGTTGAAGAAAGTATCAGAAGCTCTCAATCCAAAATTTAGAATTTTCGGAGCAAATTTTCATTTTCTACGATTTTTTTATGATTTTTCATAAAAAATTAATTTTTGAGAGAAAATTAGAGAATTTGTTGGATTTTCTTACATTTTTGGAAATATCTCATAATTATACACACAATCTGTTCTTTGTGATTTTAATTTTGATGCAAAATATTTCCCTAAAAATTGGATCTTTAAAAATTAGGGTTTTTCCTTATTTTGATCAAATCTCACAAACGGCTTCAAATTTTGGCATAAACTTTTTTGTGAGGGTCAAGAAAAGTATCCGAAGGATTGAATAAAAATTTCAGATTTTTTGGATCAAAGTTTCATTTTATATGAATTTTTTATGATTTTTCATAAAAAATTAATTGTGAGAGAAAATTAGTGAATTTTTTGGATTTTCTTACATTTTTGAAAATATCTCAGAATTATACATAGGATCTGTTCTTTTTGATTTTAAATTTGATGCAAAATCATTCCTCAAAAATTGGATCTTTGAAAATTAGGGTTTTGCATTATTTTACTCATATCTCACAAGCTGCTTGGATTTGTTGCAGAAATGTTTTTATGCAGGTTTGGAAGACTGTCAAAACACTCCAGTAAAAATTTTAGATTTTTGGGATTGATTTTTCATTTTATATGAATTTTTTATGATTTTTCATAAAAAATTAATTTTTGGAGCAAATTAGCAAATTTTTTGGATTTTCTGACATTTTTGGAAATCTCTTAAAATTTTACAAGTGTTTTTTTTAATGATGAATCAGATCTTTGAATTGGTCAATAAAATGCATTGTTGAAGGCCCCTATTTCACAAAGTCTTTTGGATCTAAAATTTACCTAACTTGTGTGCTTGCAGGAAGGGGTGATCATTTGAAACAATCAAAACTACTAACAAATATTTGTTGCAGGACCTTGGCAAGGGTTTTTGATCTTTATTGTGTGCCTTGTTCTCATAGACTAACAAACACTTCAATTGGTGCACTAAAATTGAACCATTGTCTTTTGTGTCTTGAGCAATAGGCTCTTTTTGTTTCATCTTTAGAGGGCATGTCTCCCCGTGTGGTCATTAGGACTACTAGTGAGGAGAGAATGACCCAAGTGGTAGCGAGGAAAACCCACCTCTTCCGAACCACTATAAACAACTATATTCATGGTGAAAACTATGGATAACATGTGCTGATTAGTTCATATCGACACCATGTCTCTCCATAAACCCGTTTGATCAAATTTATTTGATCATTTGTAGGGCGTAACCCCTACTGGCTGGGAGCCTTCTGTATTTACAGAGCTGAAAGTGTTGCATGTATGCCCACACGAGCAGATGCCCTTACTAGCATCTTTTTGTTTTAGAAGCCAAAATCCTTCTAGTTGTTGGGGCAGAAGGTTGGACCTCTGGTAGCGGCCCACACACATACGGTTCTTAGTAGAGATACAAAGTTTGCCACGAGGAGTTTTTGTGGGGACTAATGCTTGGCTACCCCGAGAAGTGAGTGCAGAGTGTGGAGCCAGTGGGGTCAAGCATCTAAGTATCTGCTCTGAATAGCGTAGCCTCGGGGGAAACTCCATGTGGGATCAACAACCATTGTCCTGGCCAACCATAAGAATTGTGCTTGTCTTATTTTGAACAATCAAACATTCAAGACCAAACAACAAAACATTGTGTCTTTTGTGTCTTCAAGTGTATGCAAAATATTTTTTTACATCAAACAACACACATTTCTTGGATTCATTTTGAGTCTAAACACTTGCAAACATTGAGTCCTCATCAACATTGTGTCCTTTTGTCATGGAAAATAGTCAAAAATTTCAATTTGGTCACAACAACAACTTCACAAATTGGAAAATTTTACAGTCCAACAAACAAGAGCTATCAGTTTCAGAATTCTTGAGCTTCCTAAGCTATCTCTTCAGGTTTTCATCTAGCATTCAACCTATCTTTGGGTCTCACAAAGTCCATCATTGCTTTACACCTTACATTACATACACATTTTTCTAAACTTGAGTCAAAAGGTCACTTGCTTGTCCTCATCATACTTTGTCAACACACTACATACAACAACATTTTGCTAAGTGGTCCCTCATCAAGGTCTATCACCTTTAGGTCTCATTTGGTCTTACTTAGAGTCAAGGTCAACTTACCTCATTCAGAGAAACTATCATCTCTTTGGAAGCCACACCTACTCTACTACATACATACTTGGTCTTACACTTTGGACATTGCAAGTACACCTCAAATTCATTTACATTCCATCCAAACTCTATCTTCCATACTCTTTCCATTTTCATCTAGTCTCACACATCTTGGTCAATACCTAGTTCATGGTTGAAACTCATTCCCAAAAATCTAGGAGAGAAGGTAAAGAGGCTCAAGAGTCCACAAACATGAGTTCCTATGAGTATTACAATGATGTCTTTTTCAATTCTGATCATACTACATTACCTGACATGGATGCCTATAGAAACATTCCAAATGTTGAGAACATGGACACTATAAACAATAATGATACACACAATGACAATATGGACAACATTTCAGTACATTCAGCAGAAGTGGAAGACTCCATTATGGATCCCTGTTTCAATTGATTGGTTGAGGAAATAATGAGGAGGGATAGACAATATTTCTTACAAATGATGGCAGAAAGTGGAGCCAAGATCCCTCATGATTTTGACATGTCTCAAATAATGGAACATAGACCTTTGCAACAAACTCACTCCAACATGGATCAAAGGAGGCCTAATAGTGGAGGAAATAGAGGACCACATCTTGTGCCTGAATCACCATCATCTTTGTTTCAAAAACCCGAGGTCCCATACACACATGGTCAAGCATATGATACTCACCTTCGCAGACCATTATGGAAGTCTTATGCAGAAAAATATACTCAATCGCATACCAATGCTAAGGATCAACCACCAAAGCAATTGGATATACAAAGGCATGTTCAAAATTTGGATACAAGGAAACCCCATGTCAAATTTGGGGGCAACACACTGCAACAAACTCATGACATGCCTATAGAGTATGGTATACATGGACAAAGCAGATATTCCATTCCTCATCATGACTCTATACCAAGTGGTACATATACACAACATCACTATAGACCTCCTCCATATGAACATGTGTATGATCAATATCATCCATATATGCAATATTCTCCTCCTCCATCCGATGGTTTAGGCATGGGGTATGGTCCAAGAAGTCAGTCTCCACCCAAGAACAATTTGGAACAACAAATCAAGGACTTACAAAAGAAAATGGAGGACATAAATACACCGAAGCCAACTTACAAAATGAGAGAACTATGTCCCTATCCATTTGACAAAATCATTCAAATGCCTCCATTTCCTACACACTTTGTGACACCTAAGTTTGATAAGTATAGAGGAAAAGGGGATCCTAAGGCACACATAAGATAGTTTTTCACAGCTTGCATTGAGGTAGCAGCAGAAGAGACATATTTGATAAGATTATTCCCACAAAGCTTAGGTGATCAAGCTATGGAATGGTTCTCCCAACTTCCACTTGGAATTAAGTCATGGGGTGACTTAGCAGAGGAATTTATCCAACATTTCTCATACAACATAGAGACAGACATATCAGTCACTACTTTGTGCAACACCAAGCAAAAAGATGGAGAATCTTTTTCATCATTTTTACAAAGATAGAGGAATCTAGCTAGCAGATGCTCTTGTGAAATTCTACAAAAACAAATGGTAGAAATGTTCACCTAGAATGTTAACAAAGACATTGGCTATGATCTAAGGAAAGCTTGTTTGTCCACCTTCAAGGACATCATTGAAAAAGGCTTAGCAATAGAGAAGGTCCTAATTGAACAAGGAGTCATTAAGATATTCAAGGAAAACAAAGATGACTTTAAAGGAAAAGATAAGCCAAGATTTTGGAATAAAAACAAGAACATAGTCAATGATGGTGCTGTTGATACCAATATAGTGCGACCCAAAATCATTTTTTCGGGATCAAGCTCTATAAACAATCAAGTGAATACTCAAACAACTTCTAGATCATGAAGGAAGTACACCCCATTGGGAGAACCACTTGAGTCAGTTTTCAAGAAGATAGTGGCAAACAAAGTAATAATAGTTCTATATTTTTCTCGATATGAACCAAAGGTCAAACCAAATTGGTGGAATGATGATGAGTATTGCAAATTTCACAAGAGCAAGGGTCATAAAATAGGAACTTGTCATCGACTGAAGAACATCATACAAGATCTCATTGATAGAGGTGACATTGAGATTGAAGGACACTCATCCAATCAAGAACATGAGATGTTTAAGGAACCATTCCCAAAACATGACAAGGGAAAAGCTAAAGCCATAGATGACCAAACAAACTATACAAGAGCATCCTATAACTACGATTCAACTATCAATCACATTTCAATGGATAATTATGTCTGTACTATTATCATCAAGGACAAAACACCTGAGAATTCTACCCAAAGACCCAAGATCGTTTTGAAAGGAATTGGATCTTCTTCCGAACCTACCTCTAAATGTCATGTTACAACCTGTCGAGGTAAATTCACTTTGCAAGGTGCTCCAGCCAAAAACACCACTTCCTCATCAACCAAGCCTGAGTATGACCTTGTATAATAGTTAGGGAAGACACCCACACTCATCTCCATCCTTGAGCTCTTACGCATATCCCCCGCACATAAAGCCATTCTTGACAAAACTTTGAGACACACTTTCATCCCTACTGATCTGAACATGGACCAGTTTCAAGCCATGGTGGGATACCTTTCTGTTCCACACTCCCTTACATTCACAGAAGCTGACGATGCCTCCGTGAGCCAACCACATAATGCACCTTTACACATTGAAGCCCTCCTACACAAACATCGAATAAAATGAGTCCTGATAGATGGAGGAGCAAGTCTGAACATTTGTACTTTGAACATAATAATACAATTGGGATATTCTGAAAAAGCTGTGAATGCTACAAACAAAATTACCATCAAGGCATATGATGATGAGGAATGTTCATCCAAAGGCACAATCACCTTACCTCTCAGAGTTGGGCTAGTTACAAAAGATGTGGTTTGTCAAGTCCTAGACTTGGATCTCACATACAACATATTGCTAGGACATCCATGGATTCATGAGATGAGCGCAGTCCCATCTACATATCATCGATGTATCATTAGCATATGTGGCTCCAGAATCCTTGAAAGCTTCTACATCAAAGCAAGTAGAGCTCAAAGAAAAGTTCAGTTTTAAAGACTTGGGATGTGGTGAGTATATTTTTCATGTTGATCAACTCCCACTATCTCCTAAGGTATTCAGTCTACAGGAACAATCTATAAAAAATTTGCAAGGAATTGGGTGTGAACCACCTAGTGTTGTGGCTACTAAGTCTAAATGCAAATCTCCTCTAGTGGTGCAAGCATCTCTTGATATCAATAGTCCTAAGAGTGGTTCTAGAGAAGAATCTATTGAGCGTATTGCCAGCCCTCTTGAGAGCTCAAAAAGCCTTACCATTTCATCCACTCATTCCATCTCCACTCCTCTCCCAAACTTGGATCAACAAGAATCACAAAAGCCCTTACTTATTGGGGATCAAAAATCAAGCTTTGAAAGACAAAATCTAAAAGTCAAAACTAAAGAAAAGTCCTTTAGTCCAAATCAAAATCAAAAGCTATTGGACTCTATAAAAATCAAATTCAAGGATAAAAATCCTATAAAGGAAAAGGAAGAAGAGTTGATCTCCCCTAATACCAAAATAACTGGGGGCAAAAATTCTACAATTTCAAGTCAAAAAGCATACTTGTTGATCCTAAGTCTCCATCATGCTATCCTGCTTTCACTTCTTTTCACAATCATAAGCCTTCATCACTCATCTACTTGTTCCACGCATCCTTTCCCTTCTGGTGATACATCATGGACCTTTAATGGAGCTTCCTCAAGGGACTTTGTTATCAGGGATGCCCAAACTTCTTTAGGTGACATGCATATGGGAAAACGTAGTCCACACACTAGTAATTCTATCTCAATTCCTTTATCAAGGAAGACAGTCACTTGAGCTACACATCATTTAGTCAGGGAACAATGCAGTTACAATCATAAAGTCAAGCCTCACACATTTGAGGTAGGTGAGTTAGTTCTCAGAGAAAATCCTAAAAATTAGCAAGAAAGAGAGAAGGAAAAATTCGAACCAATTGGCTTGGTCCTTACATCATTACAACAACATATGGATCTAGTGAATATCAACTCTCAACCACAAAGGGTGAACCTTTGGAGGATCCTATCAACAACATGCACCTTCGCAAATTTTACACATAGTTCTTCAAAGTATCCTAATTCAAATATAAAAAAAAATTCAAAAAATTCAAAATACAAAAAAAAAAATCATAAAACATAAAAAATTGTTACTTGGTGAAAACCTGGCAAACAGGCACCTTGTGACACACACAAAAAAAAAATGTAAAGAAAAAACATTTCATCCAACGATGAAAACCACTTCGATGGTGCCCTGGGCAAGTACCATGGTGAAAACTGAGTCACTAGCGCCATGCATAGAGACATAACTCCTCCCTCCTTCAAGATTTCACTTTCATCCTTTCACTTTTTGCACACACTCACAACCTATCCATTCATAATAAACTTACCCATTCCCATCATGGCTTGTTATTGATCTACCCAGGATCGGTTCGCCATTCATAATAAACATTCCATTTCATCCCTTTCCATCCATAATAAATCAGCTCCTATCTATGGCTAAGGTAAATCTTACGTCTAGTGATGGGTGTGGAACTGAGAGCATCACAGGTTCTGAGGAGTACAATTTCTTCCATTTTTCTTTAGTCTATCCGCGCACAATCCGCAATAAAGAAACATTTGCATCACAATCCACAATAAAGTTTTGTCTTCTTCACAATAAAGTATCAGTTTCATAGATTCAATCAGTTTCAGATGAGACAACAGTAACAATGGACTTCAACAAATCAAATCTTTCAACAGACTCAGACAACATATGGTTCAGTGCTATCTATCCTTTTGTGAAAGTAAAAATTGTGACCACAATCGAATAAGACTTATACAAGTGAAAAGAGACACCAAACTTGAGGACTACAGTGGATGTTGGTGTCGAGTCTTTATTTTCTTTTGATTTTATATTTTTGGTGACATGTCTTTTAACTTTTCCAAGATGTCTCTGACTACAGATTTTATCTCCAAGATGTCTTTGACTAGAAAGGCGAGGATGGGGTATCGTCACCTATTTTTCTTTGCTGTCTGTGGATTGTCTCTTAGTAATGCTATGACTTGTCCAAGGATATGAGGACACTAAGAGTCTAGTATGAACTGGGGCATTCCTTTTTTGTGACTATCTTATCTCCATGCAAACGAGTACAATGACTTTGTAGGTCGAACATATGCTTAGATTGTCATAACCTATTTTGCCATAATAAAGCTCAATGATGATAACGCACAACAAGCTCTTTCACTTTCATATCTTCTATCTTTCATCCCCCTTTCTTGATTGACTTCCATCATCCTTCTTGAGTCTGTGTAGCTCACCATTACATGACTGAGTATAATGACACACCAAAAACATTTGCATTTCATGTAGTTGCACCTGCATTACCACATATTAAGCATTTCATACATACATATAGATATCACAATTGCATCACATCCTGCACACAACACATGTTAGCACATTTTATATTCTCATAATGTAAATAATTATTTGCGTTATCATATTCATTGGCATTTCATACATTCACATTTGCATTGGCATAACATATAAAAACATAAAAGAACAAAAAAATTATTGCATTTCATCGTGTACATATTTGCATCCATATCATAAACATCACATAGAAACATACATCATGAAATATCTCATCACATAGGTACACATGCATATAGCTACCACAAAGATGAATCATCTCATATATACATAATCATAAGTGTCATGATACAATGATGTCAAAATCATATGGCTACAATCACCCGCAGGTGTCTACATCATCATACAAAATGGTACAAAACTGATACAGAGGAACCCACTGATCACTCCTCCCAGCACCGTCATTAGTGCCAATCCTATTTATGTCATGGTATCCCAAGCCACATGTCCAGCCCTCATCTCTAATCTGGGATTCTGAAACACTCATCTCAGGACATCCCTGTCTCCCTCTCGATCATAAGGAACTAACTCCCTATCGATCAATATCCTCAGTATCCTATGCACATCCTCCAAGGTGACTGTCATCTCACCCATCGACAAATGAAAACTGCAAGTCTCTAAGTGCCATCTCTCAGCCAGCGCACCAGCAATCCCATGTTCGCCTGAAACTCAAGCACATACAAAATGAATCGCAGACCTATAACCTCAATCATGGCTCTGTCCTCAAATATCAGCTCTGGTCGTAACCTCTGAGTCGATGGGAATCTCTCTCATGACTCCAACATAGGTAAGTACTCCTGCAGTCAAGCAAATCAATCATGTCAGTCATAGTGGCATTCCTTGTTCATCACAAAATGCTTCTCTTTATCCTAGTGCTTATATTTATCATATGGCGCTATTTATCCTAGTGACACTCATTGTTAATCACAAAGTGTTGTTGTTTATCCTAGTGGTACTCCCTGTTCATCACAAAGTACTACGTTTTGCATTCCCTGTTCATCACAGAGTGTTACTCATATTTTAGTACTCCCTGTTCATCACAAAGTACTATGTCTTGGTACTCTCTATTCATCACAAAGTACTATGTTTTGGTACTCCTTGTTCATCACAAAGTTCCTTGATCTATCCTATCCTAGGGCCTCTACTTGAGTGTATCCTCTTAATTAGTTTCCTAATTGGCAACGTATGTTCTATCATAGAATTGTCAATCCTAGCCCTATCTGCTATTCTAGTCTTCCCTAGAGGACCTACTTGAGTGTATCCTCTCAATAGCTTATCCAATCGACAACGTATGTTTATCACAGAACTGTCGATTCGACCTTGAAGACATATTACTCTACTTGACATGCATTTATGACAACAAATAATGCGACAAAGTACAAGGAGATTTTTGAGGTACTTATCGGCTCTCCTACATCTGCTGGCCTCTGAAATCGGCGAACGCGATCGAATGTATGCACCAATGCCATCGCTATTGACTGTTGCTACTCTATTCTCGCTCTGCACTTTGATCTCTTGGATGTGTGGATGACAATGAGGATGTGTTCCCTCGTGGTCTATTTTATAGACTGCCCTAGCCCTAGCCCTTGTTTCCCGAGTCAGTCTTCTTTATCCCGTGACTCTGTCACTCCATCTGGTCAGTCCACTCTACCCTTTCTTTCTTATCGAGAGATTATTTGTGATCTTTTCAGACATTTTCATCCAATCTCTCGAGGGGGCATATCATTCCCATCTTGAGGCAACTTTGTATCAGTTCATCTTATCTTCTTTGAAACAATGCGACAAGTTGCATTGTCTCAAAGAGGGGCAAAATGTAGGCACCTAAAATTGTCACGTCTAATTAAATAAATATTTTATTTATTTAATTATTTTAAGCCTAAATTCTTCTATTAATTAAATAAATCTTTATTTATTTAATTAATTCATTTATCCTCTTCTAGCCTTATTTCTCATTTAAATAAATACATTTATTTATTTAATTATCCCACTTCTTCTATTAATTAAATAAATATTTATTTATTTAAATAATTCATTAACCTTTTCTACCTATGACACATGTCATTCATCTCTTAATTCATACACTACCTACCCCTTTCATTATTTTATTATTTTCTTTACCTACCCTCTAATCATAGCCGACCATTTATCTTTTACACCTCTCAATCTTATCCCTCCACTTCTTATAGTGTCTTCTATATAAGGAGATGCTTCCTTCATTATCAACCCTAATCAGTCTATGCATTCTATGAAGCATCCTAGCTTTCGAACTTGCATATGCAATCAAGCCTACTTGCAACCACATTTCCATTCTTTGTTGAGCTCTTGTGCACATAAAATCTGAGAGCAAATATATCAAGCAAGACCAATGGAGATAGGAAGAATGGAGATTCAAACCCTATTGGACATGTGATGGTATAATCTTTGTGATTTCATTTGATTTGCATTGTCTTAGGTAATCTTCATATGTTATGGTGGATCTTTGTTGTTGTTAGGCTAGAGTTTTGTGGTTGAATCTATTTAGTCTTTCAATATTATCATTGTTGTTATCCATTTTCACCATAAACAGCTACAATAGATGTTCTAGCGACTGACTGTTCCTGTAGCCACTGGAACCAGATCCTGTGACTATTCCTACAACCAAATCAGACAGAGTAATTCCTGTTTGTCAGCTCTGAACTTAGTTAACAATTATTTAGTTAGAATCTTTTGTAAATGTTAAGATTTCTTGTAGCCATTCAGTTGTTATATTTTCATTTGTTTCTTTCAAATGTACTTAGTTGTTGTAGTAGTGTAGAATGACTATCATAAGAACTTAGTACAGATACAATGCAAACCCATTTCAAGTAATACGTCCTTGGGTTGACAAGTAATGGAACTTTAGTCATGGAGATAATGGCTACTCATAATGAATGATTAATCTTTGGGTTCGGACTTTAGCTCTAGTTATTGTTCCTATTAGCGAGGCAAATAATGGCTTCAATCAAAATTAAAATGGTCAGCTCCTCTTCAAATAGATTTACAGCTAGTTTTTGATTCCTGGTCATCTCTATTTGTTGTCTCTTTCTTTGCATGCATTTGGAATATTGCCCCAGTCATCCTAGTGTGGAATATTTGGTGCGAGAGAAATAGGAGAATCTTTAGAAATGAAGCTAATGATCTCAAATTGGTTATTGCTAAAACAAAGTCCTTAATATCTAAAGAAATCAAGGCTCATGTATCCAATCATAAAAATTTTAGCTCAACATTCTCTTTGTGGGATAGTAGTATATTGTCTGAATGGAATAATTTGACACTCCCTTTTAAAGGAAGTTTAATGGTCAACACTACCAATCGCATTAACAAAAAAGAAATCATATGGAGAGCTCCTACGCATAACTATAACAAACTTAAATTTAATGGGGAATCTAAAGGAAATCTAAGGATATCTAGAATAAGATATATCATTAGAAATCATCAGGGGATAATTATTAATGGTGGTTTTGCAAGGATTCTCAATGACACGAACAATGTTGTAGAAGCTCAAGCCCTTCTTTATGGTGTCAGACTTGTAATTTCCCTAAAATTTAAGAAAATAATAATGGAAGGGGATTCTATGAACACAATTTTAGCCTACATGAATCTAGAAGACATACATACAGCAAGAGGTCAAAGCTCACTTATCACAGTTACAAGAATACACAATCAATCACTGTTATAGAGAAGCAAACTAGGTCGTAGACTATCTGGCAAATCAAGGATGTAATCTACCACAAGGAGAAAAAATTATTTCTGGCAATGACATGCTTCTAGATCCTAAGCTATCCATAAAAAATAAAAAATGACTTTGACATGTCTTTTACTAATTTGTGATATGTTTGTATGTAGCATGTCGTGAGTCTAATTTGGAGGCAAATTTCAAATGTGTGGGTTTATGATTATCTTCACTCTCTAGAAATGTACTTTATGGTTGGATTCGTGTAGATGTTGATGACATCAAGGACAATTCTCAGTGGTTCAAATTAATTCACAAATTTTCTTCTAACATCATGTCCCATTGTAGTGAAGTCCTTATAAATTAAGTCACGTTCCTTTTGTTCATCAACAGATTGTCAGCCGTATAATTGATGATCAGCCCCTGGCCAGGTGTTCAACCTTGATACCTCTTTTTGAAGTTCTTATCTCTTCCATGTGCTAGCTTCTAATTGCGTTTGCTTGAGTTCGTGTTTTCTGTTCTCATCAACTATGGACTTTGGACACTTGGTGCATTTTGTGCATCTCCTTGTTTCATGTGTTTAATGCTCCTCATTTATTCCTTGTTCAACACATGTGTGGGCTCATGCTTTATCTTCTCCCATCTTCCTCTCATTTCCAACATGCCTTGTCTTGCTTCTTGCTTCTTGCTTCCTATGCTTTTTCTTATCTTCACATCACGATGTTTAGAGTTCAGCTGCAAAGAAATTTTTTCATGTTATGGCCGCAAGGGAATAATATCCCATTTTCCTTCCCCATGGATTATTCTATTTTGTGTGTAAATGTGGAAAGTTCTCTGAGGGTAGTGATTGGTGAGGACTAGCTTCTAGTGAACCAATTTGCTCCTCCATCAGTTGTTGTTTCAAGATTTGCAATAATGCTTATGGACCTGTTTTGGTCAAAGGATTTCACTAAACTCCTCATTGGCTCTTTTGTTCATACAACTCTATATTCTTGGGAGGAAGTGAATGATCAATTTTCAAATTACAACATATTTGTGGGTGATCCATAACTGGGTGGCTTCCTGAATAGGTTTGAGGTGCTTCAAGACTCCATTTCTAGGTTGATTATGGTATTTTTATTAATAGACATGTATCATTCATCTGTACCATTTTACTCTTGGATGCATGCATATAGAGAGAAAATCTGGAGAATCCTTGTTTACTTGGGCTGCATATAAGTTTGGTGCGTTGAGGGAACTCATCAAACATCTGTTGGTTGATCCGCATGGGTATCCCTTCTCCTTTCCTCTTCCTGTAGATGCGAATTCATTGGCTTTGAGATTTCTATTGTTATATAACATTCCAAGATGCCACCTGTTTTTTGCTTCTGCTGGCGTTTCATCATTTTTGGGTAGATTTGTAGTTCATCCTTTTTGCTTTCATCAAGTTTGTGGTTTTGCCTTCAAGCTCGACTCTAAGCTGCCGATTGATTTGAGATTGGATGGTTGATCCCGAAGATGGTACATTGTGTGATTTGGTTATTAGAGTTTTTTTGTACATGATCATTTGCTGGGTGGAGATCAAGGTATTTTCCATATGGAAGAATCGTTTGATTTGCAGATATTTTTTGGTTGTGCCACTGTCACTTAGTAGAATATCTTTGCAGTGGGTTATGTTTTGGCAAAGGATGGGATGAAATATGACCATATGATTTATGTTTTATTATGGTTCCTTTTGGGGTTTGATAGGTAACGGAAATCTTTAATTGAGGGTGCTATGTCCCCTTTGTTTTGTTTATATTCATATTGTAATCTATGTAAACTTTTTACATTACTACTATTAATATATTATATTACAGGCTTAGGCCTTTTGCCTCAAAAAAAGAAATTGGTAAATAAAATTTATGTATTCATATAATAGTTATTAGTAAATCAAATAGTAAATAATACAGCACAATGTAATATAAATTTTTTACTTTAACTATTTAATTTAAACAACTAAAACAAACATATTTAGTATAAAATAATAATAAAATTTTGATGATTGGTTATTTATTTTAAAATTTTAAAAATATAATTTGATCAATTATAGAATGATAGTAAAATAAAATAGTTATTAGAAAATAAAATTTATGTATTCATATAATAGTTAATAGAAATAAAATAGTTATTAGAAAATAAAATTTATGTATTCATATAATAGTTATTAGAAATAAAATAGTAAATAATATAGCACATTGTAATATGAAATTTCTACCTTCTCTATCCATATAATATTCTAGTTTAACTATTTGAATTAAGCAACCAAAACAAACACATAGTACAATGGATTAATGTGCTTGATTTATTATTGAAAGGTTATAGATTCAACTCCCATTGTGAATATCAAAATTAACTTGTTTTTCTATTTATTCATTACTAATTCATTTTATTTCTTTTAGTTATCCTTTCACTTATTCACTTTAAGAAATAATTAATCACATAGTATATTGAATTACCGTGTTTGACTTAAAATAAAAGGTTGTGGCTTCAAATCCCACAGGTTAGCAAAGTTAGTTTAGTAATTTATCATTTTAGCTTGGAGAAATTAATTAATTTACTTTTGTTAGTAATATTCTATTTTTTAATTTAGTTCTCCCCTATTATATTACTATCACCAAATGGAGTTGCAACTTTTAACATTGGTGCATCAACAATTCATTCAACTCTAAAAATATTGTTGGCATTATTGGCATTAAGTTTTCATTGATATCAAATTGGTTTGGCAAGCTCACCGGTAAGTAAGAAGTTTGATCGGTATAGGAAGAGCAAGACATATGATGGAAAATGCACATATGAGTAAGCAGACAAAAGGAAGGCTACCAATACACATGAGTTATGTCATCTACTAATTATCAAGCTTACCGATAAGGCACAAACCAAGATGAAGTTTGTTTTGTTATTTATGAAGGCACAATACCGGTGAGCAGAAAAGAGAGGATGTGTTATCAGTATAAAGGATGTTTGTTGGTCATACCAGTGAGGTGAACTAAACCAGTAGTCAACCTTGGTCGACAAACAATGTCAAACCGACATAAGAATTCAAGCAAAGGTGGATGTTGCCTAGCATGACAGCTGGATGCTAGGTGGAGGTATTGCACAGGTCAGTGGAGTGTGCATTGTTGTAGCAAATTTGCAAGTAGGTTGGCTTCTATGAGGAACCCGCAAGTCATGGAGGATGCCAGAGGATTGTGGCTTGAGGAAGGCAATTGGCAAAGGGACTGAGCTAATCTTGTAAGAAGATTTGATCCTCATACTCGTTTGGTGAAGGAAACAACAAAGCCATTAATGGTGAATGACAAAGAAAAGCAAAAAAGCATGGTGCAGACCTCCAGATTTAGAAAACGCACATTGGAATGCGAAGCATTATTGGTATTGATCATTGTCATGAAGATCATCTCCCTGTAAAGCAGATTGAATCAAATCTAATAAGGTTTGAGTTAGAGAAGGAAAAACCTAACACAACATTGTTGAAAGCAGTTTTAGGGGGGAATGTCAGTTTATAAATAGAGGAGCTCGAGATAGAATTGATTGATGCTTGATGAGAAGAAGGGGAGTGAAGAGAGCTTGAGTGTAGAGAAGAATCATCTCCCTTAGAATTTATTGTAAGAAAGTTACAAAGTGAGTTAACAAGCAAACCGGTGAGAAGGTTTCACTAGTAGTGATAGAGCACTGGTAAACTATAGTAGGTCTAATAGTTGAGCTAACCGGTGAGGTGTGATTGATCAAGAAGGAATCCAAGTGTGACATAGTGTGTTGTGTGACTGAGAGTGAAGGAAGAATAGCCAAAAACAAAGAGAGTAATCTCATAACTGGTAGTGTGAAATCCAGTGCAGAAGAGAATACTTTTAATCGACAAAAACCTATTTGATGAGGAGTTGTAGAACTCATTTGCAACCAGAAGCTATAACTGTATGAAAATTGTATTTTACTATACATCACCAAGTTGGAGCTTGATGTAGGGGTTGGTTCTCCTTGAGTTGGTGCCCTAAATCAGTAGGGGTTGGTGCTCCTTGGGTTGGTTCCCTAAATCTTAGTAATTCAGTGTTTCACTTGTGAGGCTGGATTGGAGTAGTAGTCTCCAGCAACATTTCTTACTGAGGTTTTTCCCATATTGGGTTTTCCTCGTACATCTGGTGTTCTGGGTTGCATTTATGTGTTTGCTTCTTTGGTATCCTCATTTTTCTTAACTGGTTTGACCATTTAGTGCTTAGGATAATAATTGTTATTCTAAGATTGCTTGAAAAGGAAAATAATTTAGGAACCACTAATTCACCCTCCCCCCCTCTTAGTGATACTTTATGTTCAATAATTGGTATCAAAGCATAGGTTCCCGGTTGATTTAAAACCTTGGGTAGATTCTGGACTTAGAACACAATGGAAAGAAATGAGTATGATTCCTCAAAAGCCCCCTTGTTTGATGGATCCAACTATGCCTTTTGGAGAAGAAGAATGAAAACCCATATTTCCTCCCTTGTTTTTGATGTGTGGATGTCTTTCAAGAATGGGTATGCTGTCCCTAGTGCTCCTCCCACTGATCCAAATGCCAAGAAGGAGTATGAGAACAATGAAAAGGCCAAACATGCTATCCTGAGTGGGTTGTCTGATAATGAGTTTTAAAAGGTCATGCACTATGCATCTGCCAAGGAGACTAGGGATAAAATGAAGAGGTTATTTGAAGGAGATGAAAAAGTCAAAGAGGCTAAGATACAAGCACTAAGGGGCCAACTTGAAGGAATCAAAATGAAGGATGAAGAAAAGATTGCAGACTACCTTCACAGATTTGATGAAACTTTGAACACCATTAGAGGACTTGGAGAAGAAATTGTAGATGAGATTCTTGTCAAGAGGGTACTTAGATCTCTCACACCTAAATATGATACTAAGGTGTCTACCATAGAAGAAGACAAGGATTTGATGACCTTCACAATGGATGAGTTCTTTGGCTCATTGATAGCCTATGAAATGATAACAGCCGGTGATACATCCTCAAGGAAAGAGGTAGCATTCAATTCCTCCAAGAAGGACAAAGAAGTGATTTATCATAAAGGGTCCAGTGAAGACTCTGATGCAGAGGTAGCAAACTTTTTTAGAAAACTCAAAAGAGGGTTTGACAAGTATAAAGGAAAGCTACCACTAAAATGTTTTAACTGTGGTAAAGTTGGACACTTTGCTGCAAAATGTCCATTTAATAAAACCAATGGAGATGAGTCAAGAGGTTTTAGTAGATCTGTTGGTAAAGATAAAGAAATAAATGTCTACCGGCAAAGAAGAAGAGGCTACCGGAAGCAGAACATCCTCTATACTATTGAGGATGATGCCACATATGAAGAAAGTGCATTAGAAGATGACTACCATGAGAATGACATAAAATTTAGTCTCTTTATGGCACTTGATGAACCAGTAGGAGAAGAGGAGGAAAAAGAGGATATTGAGGCTAAGTGGATTTAGAAGGAGAGCTTATAAGTTCTCTTTAGGAGCTAAGTAAAACAAGAAGAGAACTCAATAAGTTGAAAATTACTGTAGTAGATGAACAAGGTCTCTTGAAGCAATTCAGGGATGAGTCAAATCAAGTTATATCTGACTTAAAACTGTAGTTGGAAGAAGCCAAGAGGATATGTGAAGTTAAATCCTCTAATTTGATAAAGAAGGAAAAGGAGCATCAAGATATGGAAGCAGAAATAGTGAAGCTTAGAAATGAGCTTGAATAAAGTAAGGAAGAAATAAAAGTGAGAAGGAAATATGAAGGCAACATTGAAGCATTAGACAAGATGTTGAGCAAACATAAGCAATCCAAAGATACTGGTGGCTTAGGATTTGATGAAGGTCAAAGTTCAAACAAAAAAGACACATCTAGTAAGGAGATACACTTCACCTCTTCCATGGAAGGTAAAGAGAAGAAGACATTCACAGTAAGCAAGGATACCGGGAAGAAAACATATGCAGATGTTGTGAGAAATTGCCACAAAAACCGGTATACACAAGCAATGAATCGGAGGCCACACTCATTGTACTGACATGTAGATCCAAGGAGAAATGGAAAGGTTGACCATAAGATTCACAAGAGTCAACAACATGAAGGGAAGACCCCCAATGAGGCAATTGTTCATAGGACCAAGGCAACCTAACCGGTATGATTCAAACCTTCATGGTTACTATTATCGGTGTAACAAATTTGGGCATAGAATAGATTATTGTAGATTAACCAATAAGCCCACTATGAGTTATGAAAGCAGAAATCCTTTTAATGCACTCTGGGATATGAATGTTGTCTATTATCAGTGCAATGGATATGGTGATAGGAGTTTTGACTATAGAAAGAATAAGCCAGTGCCCTACAATAATTTTAAAGATTCATCTTTAAGTGAAAATGTGAAATGCTATAAATATCAAGAGTTTGGACATATAGAAAAGTTTTGTAAAAATAGGAAGATCAAGTAGAAGAAGACAAATCTTGATCAAGAACTGGTAGTTGAACCAGAGCATAAAATAACAGCTGACAAGAAGGAGGAAACCAAACTAGTATGGGTTGAAAAAGAAAAGGACAAGGTAGAATCAAGTTTGATAGTGCAGACTTCCTTACATATTGAAAGGAAAAATTTATGGGTTGTAGATAGTAGATGTTCCAACCACATGACTAGTGATAAAATGAAAAATATCAAGCCTGAAGACTGGAATGGTCGTTTATTAAGATTCAAAGACAACTCATCCATCAAAATAAATGGAAAAGATACTCTAAATATTGATGGAAAATTGAAGGCACGTGATGTATATTATGTAGAAGGCCTAAAGTATAATATACTGAGTGTGAGTTAATGTGTGACAAAGGTTATAAATTCACCTTTGACTCAACTGGTTGTCAGATAAAGAAAGATAGTACCGATAAGGTTGTGGCAAAAGGAAAGAGAAAAGATGGAAATGTTTAGAATCTAAATGAATGCTATAAGTCCCAATGCATGATGGTACAGGTTGATGAAAATTGGTTGTGGCATCGAAGATTAGGCCACATAAACTTTGATAGCGTAGTTGCAGTAAGAAGAAAGGGGTGTGTAAGGAATATTCCACCCATCATCAAACTGATAAGCACATTTTGTAAAGAATGTGTAAAAGGGAAGTAGACTAAGGTGAGCTTCAAGACAAAAGAGTACGATACCTCAAGACCACTTGAAATTGTGCATACAAATCTATGTGGTCCAACTAGGACAAGATCTCTTACAGGTGAAAGATATTTTATGCTCTTTATTGATGATTATTCAAGAATAACATGGGTCACTTTCTTGCAAGATAAAGCACAAGAATTTGACAGTTTCAAGATCTTTAGGAAGATGGTGGAGAAGGAAAGTGGGTGCAAGCTAAAATATCTAAGATCTAATCAAGGTGGAGAATTCACATCAAATGAGTTTGAAGATTATTGTGAAAGACATGGAATTAGAAGGAAATACTCAACCCCTAGGACACCACAACAAAATGGTGTGGTAGAAAGGAAGAACTTGACAGTCAAGGAGATGACCAAAACCATGTTAAATGAGGCAAGTATAGCAAACACATATTAGAAGGAAGTTGTTCCAAGTGCTACATATACTTTGAACCAGGTTCAACTAAGAACAAACAATAGAATGACACCTTATGAGTTGTGGTATGACCGGAAGCCATCAGTCAAATAATTCAAAGTATTTGGAAGCAAGTGTTTTATCAAGAGAGATATAGATGGTCTAGGTTTTTTTGACTCTAGGAGTGATGAAGGAATCTTCCTTGGTTACTCTTATAACAACAAGGCCTACAAATGCTACAAAAAAAGACTAAGAAGAGTTATTGAGAGTATGCATGTAAGAGTTGATGAGGATATGCACAAAGGAAGTCAATCACAGGTGAACCAATATGATGATTCTGATGATGAAGGTGAGGAATCTCAGTCAGACAATGAACTAGAAGAAACATCCAAGAAGGCTCCCAACTGGTATGTGCAGTTGAATCATTCGGGAGAGAAAATTCTAGGAAATAAGAGTGATGGTGTGTAGACTAGAAGAAGACTTGCTCAGAATGATGAACACGTCAACTTCTGCCTCATGACTGAAGTAGAACCTAAAACATTCAATGAGGCTAGAAAAAGACAAGAATGGATGGATTCCATGGAAGAAGAACTGCAACAGATTGAGAAGAACAAGACTTGGGAATTAGTCCCTATACCCGAAGACAAGAACATAATTGGCACTAAGTGGGTCTACCAGAATAAGATGAATGAAGAAGGTAAAATTGCTAGGCATGAAGCTAGACTTATGTCCAAAGGATACTCCCAAGTATAGGGCATTTAATTTGAATAAACATTCGCACCGGTAGCTATATTAGAAGCAATGATGGGCTTAACCTAGTTTGCTCACACTTCACCTAGTTGGTGTTGCTCAATCCCACCAACCTCTCCAGGTCTAGCTATGATCCAATACCTCCAAGTCCTTCTCAATCTCTTCTAGGGCTTTCTATTTTCCAATCTCAAGGTATTTGCAACAAGTGTTTAACTAGGAACCCAACCATTACCAAGTGACTTCCATATGCTCAATTTTGCTATCTTGACAACAACTTGTAAAATTTACCCCCATACTATTGTGAGTCATTGAAGAGGTGTGGAGATAGAATTTAACATGGAATTAATTCCATTTGGGTCCATTTGTGGTTTGCATTCATTATCTTTCCTACCGATTTCAACATTTTGCCTAGAAATAGGGCTACAAGGAATGAGCCCCTATTAGGCCTCCAAAATTCAGTTTTTGAGGGTTTAGACGAAAACGGTCCAAAAGACCCTGCAACAAGGTTTGTTTTTCTTCAATCATTCACCTATCCCAAAGATATTTTAGTGGTTTTGGTTTCCCAACTTGCCGTACAATGCCCTAACCCAAAAATGAGGATTTTGAAGGGTTTCTAGGCCTCTTAACCGACATCGACTGATCAAATTAGTGAAATGAGAATATAAAATTCTTTTCAAGGCTTCTCCTTGCAATGGAAACTCTGTATGGACTTCATGGACCTCTCCAAATGATTTGGTTGTGGTTTTGTATTCACCTCTGCACTATGCACTCAAATTTCACCATGTCTTCTCTAGCCGGGTTGCTCCTGGACTCGCCTAGAACAAGGTGATAACCATATCAATATTCACTTCCAGAAATATTCCCTACATATATACATTGTACAAGTGGTTTTCTTCCATTTACCAACAGGCCGTGATGGTAGCACGAAGGGATTTTATGGGGCAACCATTTTGCAAGAAATTGCTATTTGCAAGCCAAAACTGGTTGATTGGAAACAAAACAAAGAAAACACCAATACACACTAACTACAAAGATTGAAAATAAAACAAATGACACTCAAACACAAAAAAAAGTTTAATCCATAAATGGATCAATGGATTCAATCCATTATCATTCACATTTTATGCAAAATAAGACCAAAACTATGATAGCAGTTTGAAAATGAGTAGTTTCAGATTGTTAATCTTGCAAAATCAAACTTTCAACCTTGGTAACCATGCAAGAGGAGGTTTAAATAGTCTTCCACATGTTTGGAGGCATTCTATGGCGTTGTGCTATCCCTAACTCCACCACTAAGGACTTTTTAGGACAAAAGTTGTCATGACAACTTTTACAACTTTCCACTTTTTGCTTTGCTAACCTATGCAACCTATTTCAAGTCATTACTCATAACTTTTTAAGCATTCTTAAGACAATTCTATACCTCTAATTCTCATACCAAGTTATGCCACTTTTGACCATCAAGAAGGCTAATCTCAACTACTCAAGCTACTACCTATTCACAAAGTGCAAACCTAGGAAGAAAACCAACTCAACTAGGCCTACATTTGACTCAAATTAAACATCACACTCACTCCTTGGACCCTCCTAGAGTCCTTATTAGGAACCTGACTTGGCTAAGGCCAGTATAAAGCCAAAATTATGAAAGGACTATAAGCCTAAGTCCTAGGTGCTCCTACACCATTCTCCCAAACAAAAGAAAACTAAGTCACCTCCTTGGGGATCAGATTCTGATCAATGCCTAACTTCTTAAACTTTGTCGCAAGCACCTATGTAGCTTCAGCATCATCTATACCCTGGCACTTGATTAGGTGCTCCCAATAGATTTGGTGTCTTGTCTTCTTAGCTATCCTTGAACTCAATACCCTTTCAGCCTTTGGATTTGGTCTTGCTGGTATTTAAAGGTTATTTGCATCATCTAATACCTCTGATTGACTATAATCTGAACCTTGAATTGGTTGTTTGTAAGAAACTAAGTCTACTATGTTGAAAACCGGTGACAATCCTATGTCACTAGGTAGGTCCACCTTGTATACATTTTCTCCATACTTGGCTAGAATGGCACATGGACCCAACCTTCTGATTTGCAACTTATTAGGTACTCCTTTCTATAGCCTTGCTTTGTTTAGATGCACCATGATAAGATCTCCTACTTGGAATTGTAGGTTCTTCCTTCTCTCATCTACTATTTGCTTGATCTTACTTGTGTTCCCCATCAATGCTTGCTTGACTGATTCATGTACCTCTTTCATTGACTGAGAAAAGTCTTCTGCATATCCCCTTCTTGTTGATGCATTACCTAAGTCCCTTAACTCCAATATACCCTTTGGGTGAACACCATAGACCACTTCAAAAGGACTCTTGCCAATGGTTCTATTTGTTGTATCATTGTAATTATATTCATCTTGTAGTAGCACTTGATCCCATGTCTGACCATACTCCTTGGTAAGGCACCTCAATAAGTTTCCCAAGCTCCTATTTACCACTTCGGTCTGCCCATTTGTTTGTGGATGGTAAGCTGATCCAAAAGAGAGATTGGTGCCAAGCTTTTGCCAAAGTGTCTTCCAAAAATGACACATGAACTTTGAGTCTCTATCTGAAATGATGCTCATGGGTAAACCATGTATCCTTATCACTTCCTTGAAGAACAAATGAGCTATTTGGCATGCATCATGAGTCATCTTGCAAGGTACAAAGTGGGCCATCTTACTAAATCTGTCCATAATGACATAAATGTTGTCAAATCCCTTCTTTGTCCTTGTTAAACCTAACACAAAGTTCATACTAATGCACTCCCAAGATCTATTTGGTATGGGAAGAGGTTGGTATAAACCGTCATTTGAAGAAGTGCCCTTGGCCTTTTGACAAACAATACAAGTCTCCACATAATATTTCACATCTTGATTCATCCTAGGCCAATGGTAATACCTTTGAACCAACTATTGAGTCTTGTTGACTCCAAAATGACCACTAAGGTTGCCATTATGCTTCTCTTGTATGAGATTTTCTCTCATTGACCCTCTAGGCACACAAATTTGTCCACCTCTAAACAATAATCCATCTTGCAAGGTAAAATCTGAATACTCATTATGAAAATGATTTTGGTATTATTTGCACAACTTGTAAGCATTTGAGTAGTCTTCATCATCCGGTTATAGGTCTCTAAAACTGTCAACACCTATGCTCCTTAACTGAATTTCTTGGATTGTCAAAAGTCTTTTGCTCAATGCATCAACAACTCGATTTAACTGACCTTTTTTGTGCTTGATTATGAATGTGTCGGCTTGCATATACTCCACCCACTTCATGTGTTTGTGACTAAGTTTTTCTTGTGAGTTTAGAAATCTCAAAGCTTGGTTGTTCATATAGACTACAAATTCCTTAGGAAGGAGATAGTGTCTCCACTTCCTCAAAGCCTACACTAAAGCATATAATTCCAAATCATATGAGGATTATTTCCTCTTTGCATCACTTAGCTTCTCACTATGGAAAGCTATTGGTCTTTCTTCTTGACTTAGGACAACACCTACTGCAACATTTCATGCATCACATTCCACTATGAAGAGTTTCTCAAAACTAGGCAACACTAACACCAGTTGAGTAGCTATCTTCTCCTTCAATTTTTCAAAACCTCCATTTTATTGTTCATTCCACTAAAAGTTTTCCTTCATTCCACCTCTAATAGTGTGCAACATTGGTGGACATATAGCACTGAATTGCCTAATGAACTTCCTATAGTACTGAGCTAGTCCATGGAAGCTTCTCACCTCTGTTGCTGACTTAGGAGTAGGCCAGTTTACTATGGCTTCAACCTTGCTAGGATCCATCTTGAGGTTTCCTTGAGACAACACAAACCCAAGGTAAACCAACTCCTACTTAAGAAATTCACACTTGTCCAAGTTCATGGTTAGCTTCTCTTCATACAATCTTTGTAGCACATTTTGCAAATGATTAAGATGATATGCCCTATCCTTACTGAAAATGAGAATATCATCTAAATATACAACCACAAATTTACCTATGAAGTCTTTCATCACCTCATTCACGAGTCTCATGAAGGTGCTTGGAGCATAAGATAGGCCAAATAGCATTACAAGTCATTCATAAAGACCCTTTGTTGTCTTGAATGTTGTTTTCCAGTCATCACCCTCCTTAATTCTAATTTGGTGGTATCCACTTTTAAGGTCAATCTTGGTAAAGTTTTTGGTTTCCCCTAAACAATCCATTAGGTCTTCTATTCTAGGAATTGTAAACCTATATCTAATGGTGATGCTATTTATGGCCCTAGAGTCAGTGCACAATCTCCAAGTACCACCTTTCTTTGGGGCTAAAATGGTAGGTACAACACAAGGAATAATGCTTTTCCTAATTACTCCTTGGTCTAAAATCTCTTGGATTTGTTTAGAAATCTCAACATTTTGTTGGGGAGTCATTTTGTAAGTTGCCTTGTTAGGTAAGGATTCTCTGGGAATAAAGTCTATTTGATGGCTTATGGCTCTTTTAGGAGGTTAGGTGGCTGGTTGTCCATCGCTCACTATTCCTTTGAACTTCTTCAATAGGTCTTGAACCTCTATTGGCAAATCTGGCTGCTCTTTCTTGTCTTCCTCTTTAGGATTCATCACTAATGGAAACCCTATACCTTCACCTTTCTCAAGTGTCTTCAAGAACTATTTTTCATTCACCAAAAGAACATTAGAACCTGCTGCCCTCTTTTCACCTTCCTCAAGGATAGATTGGATCTTGAATGTGACTCCATCTTTCTTGAATGAGTATGCATTCTTGGATCCATCATGAATAGCTTGTCTATCAAATTTCCATGGTCTTCCTAATAGAAGATGGCATGCATCCATGGGTAAGACATCACATAACACTTTGTCCTTATACCCCCCAATGGTAAAATCCACCCATGCTTGCTCATGACTAGGACATGTTGGCCTTTGTTCAACCAAGTGACTATATATGGTTGTTGCGAGGTATCCTTTGAAATTTAAGCTTACTCACTGCCTCTTCTAACACAATGTTGTTTGTTGACCCTAAATCAATGATCACTTTACAAACTTTGTCCATAATCTTGCATTTGATCCTAAATAATGACCTCCTTTGGCTAGGCTCTTCTTTGACAGGTTCTTTTATCAAAGTTCTTCTTATCATAAAGTTGTCACCTACCTTTGATTCTAAGGCAACCTCTGAAGTCTTGCTGCTTGAAGTCTCTTCTTGAAGATAGTTCACTCTCCTTTCACTACTTTGTGATGATGATCCCTTCTCTGGACACCTATATGCTGGATGACCAAGTTGGTTGCAGTGGTAACACTTCATTGTTGAAAAATATGAGGAAATTATACTTGTCTACTAGTCCTTCCTCTAAAACCATTGTTTGACCCCCTTCCTCTATTGAATCCTCCTTTACCAGTGCCACTTTCTTGTTGCTCAGTGAGTTTAGACTCACCTTGTGTTCTTTGTTATGAACTTCCTCCAAAGCCTCCCCTATGGCCTCTGTTTTCTTTTCCTCTACCTCTGCCCCTATTACTACTTGAATCATGTTTTCTTTTCAGTTTTTTTTCCACCTTAAAGGCAAGTCAATAGCTTTGATGAACTGTCTTTGGGCTCATTAGATTGATTTCCTCTTGGATGTTCCACTCTAGTCCATTTAGGTACCTAGAAAATTTGAGACTTTCTTCTTCCACCGCATGAGATCTAAGGATAAGTTTGTGAAACTCTTTTGTATAACCACTTACATCAAGATCTTTTTGTCTTAGGTTTTGTCTCTTCCTATGAATCTACACTTCATTGTCATTAGGGAGATAGACTTCTTTGATTTTGAATAACATCCCTTTACAAGAAGAGATGAGTGTTTTACCCATTTTCTTTCTCTCGTCCTGCACAAATTTCCACCATGTGAGAGCAGCTCCTTGTTACTACTTATCAAATTGCCATTAGTTTTATATTCAAAGTCATACTATATACTCTAGTTGGTTAGCACTACCAGATCATGCAGTCGATATAACAGAGAAGTAGGTATGCATAGTCTAGTTGGTTACAGAGGAAAGTAGTCACAGAATGCAGTATACACTGAGTGGTCTACTGAGTATCTTTTTATAGCTATTGAGCAATAAAGATGACACACCAAGTTGATATTCATCGAGTGAAATGTGCTACAAGATACATTGAACTTGGAAATGCATATGAAAACATGTTACAAGATCGAGGCACATCTAACCGTTATTACATTGGAAATTGCACCAGAAGATTGTGTATGATTACAAGGACAACCTAACCAATGAAATATTTTGTATAGTTATTCATTCAATAAATCTTGTTTGTAAGATCGAAGCAATAAATTGGATCACCGTTTTAAGAGATCTATTTATATAGCATGAGTTAAGAGAAAGGTGTGTGCATGCATGAATGAAAGAAGACCGTTATAGAGACACAGAGGTCATCGAGAAGGTTTTCAGTGAACACTCGAAGAACAGAGTAAACAGAAGGGTTTACCAAGTTACCATATGGGTTACCGAGGAATGCTATAAGCAAGGTAATCTTATTCTAAGCACATAGAATCTGCTATAACATTTCAGATGTAAAGTTGTAGATATTTGTAATGATTTTATTATAATCTTGTGAAGTTGAAAGAGAAACCTTTAACAGGGTAAAAGACTCTAATCAAGTCTATAAATTGTAAAGCCTCTAACCAGGTGCATCATTTAGGTTAAATGTTGTAAAATCCTTTAGCAAGGTAGATCTAATAGATCTTGTTACTCCTAATAGGGTAAGCTATCAGAAATAGCTAAATGTAGCTCTAACCGAGCATTCTTTATTATTGCAGTAGTGAAGTTGTGGGTGCCATCCCCACCATAGTTTTTCTCTCTAACCAAGAGTTTCTACATAACCAAAATATGTGTGTTATGTAGTGAATCATGTATGAATGTTATCTATTTGTTTTAACTTTATTTTATGTTACTGCACTATTCTTTTTATGCATAACAGTAAAGTTATTATTCAAGAAAATTTTTGGAGTACTGATTCACCCCTCCCCTCTTAGTACATTAGCTTTCCATATTGGGCCTAACAATTGGTATTAGAGCTTGAATCTTGGAAAAGGGTTTAACTACCTAAAGAGAAAGATCTTATCAATAGAAGGCTACAAACAATCTCAAAGGATTGTATATCTGCAAGAAGAGCTAGATCATGCTAATCAAGTGATTGCAAACATGCAAAGGCAAATGCAAAAATCTCTGAAAGTAAGAAGAAGATAGTCTGATGACTTGCAGGATTCTCAAGAGTTAGTGGAACAAATTGAGACATCATCTAAGAACAGTATATCTGAAGAAACTGAAGAAATGATTGGAGTGTTGAAAGAAAAGAACAAAGCATTGGATGATCAACTAAAAGCAATGAAAAGAGAACATGAACATTTCAGTACACAGATGACTGAAAATCTAGATGCATTAAGGACAGCTGAGGATAAAGCAAGAGATCTAGAAAGACAGAAACAACAACTTGAAGTCTTAGTATTTGATAAAGATGATGAAATCATAAGGTTGACTAGGATTCAACAAAATATGACAGATCAACTGGGTTATGCACATCATGAAGCAATTTTGAGGAATGATGAAAATCAAGCATTGAGACTTGAAGTATCAACATTGATCAATGAACTTGAAACAGAGAAGAAATCCAAAGAAACATTGAAGAAGAGTTATGAAGCATCAAAGATGTTGGATGGGCAATTGAATACAAGAAGACCCAACAAAGATGGAGGACTTGGTTACAAAGGAAAAGAATCTACCAAGAAAGGAATTCATACTACCAAGAGAGGAGAATCATCTAAGCAAGCTAGAAAAAGGAATAACATCAAAAGAAAGAAGCCTATTTGCTACTACTATGGAAATCAAGGTCATACTGCCAACATATGCCAAATCAGAAAAGGTAAGCAACCGAATATCACTAAGTCCAATGATTATTGTTACAATTGCAATAAATATGGTCACACATCTAATCAATGTATGACAAAGTCTGTTAACAACTATCAGAAGGCAAAATTCAAAGGGTTTTGTAAAAACTGCAATAGATATGGACATAGTACCGAGAAGTGTTGGTTTAAGAAAAAGAACTACATGTGGTCTGCACATTGAGCAAACACTAGAGGTTACCGAACTCACACAAATCCTTACCGACAATATGCAGCACTACCATGGGATTACAACACAAGGATATGGTGCAAATGTTGTAGAAGATATGGGCATATTAGTGCCAACTGTTTTATAAGGTTTGGAATGAACAACCAAAGATCATGGAGAAATCCTGGTATGGCATGTTTTCATGGTCACAAAGCTGGACATTTAGTTGGAGATTGTAGAGATCAACCTAGAGGAGACACTGAGGAAATAAAAGAAAAGTTAAAGATGATTTGGAAAAAGAAGGAAATCATGTCAAATGAAGAAAGCACCTTACCTATAGAGTTAGGTGCTCCTATTCCAAATTAATCAGTAAAGGTATGAAGGGACTGCATTCTCTGAAAGTTAAAATCATAACAGTTCCTATTCTATTATGTACTAAATCCAAAATCTGCATAGCTAAGATGCATTAGTAAGTTTGAAATTCTATCAAAAGTACTTTATAGGAAACCTATCAAGTTGGTGTATACAGGAAGCCTGTTAAGTCGGTAAATGAAGGAAATTTGGTTACTCGGTTAAAACAAAAAAAAAGGAGTAAATCGATTAAAGGTGAATCGAGTGCATTTAATGTTTTGACCTAACCCGCATGGAGCTTGATAAGGTATTTTGTGTACTTAAAGGTATTTTCATGGTCATTTTCATTCACCAAGTTTTCAAGAGAGCAGAGCAGAGTGAATCAAGGCGATCAAACCTCATTCAGAGTGAATCCAAGGTATTTACATCAAATCTCATTGCATTGTTAAACTGGTTTTCCGATCTTATCAAATTGCTATTATCTACTGAGTGTGAAGCGTCTGCCATTTGTAAACCATCAAACCCTAAGGATAGTTTGGTAGTTTTATCTGAAATTTACAAATGGCACCCAAGATCCAAGATCCCATAGTTGTCAAGAATGTGGAGAAGCCCTCACTGAAATACACTTTGACTCCTAAAGTCGCCTCTGAAACAGATGACAAAATTGCCTTTTCACTCATCTCGGATCGAGTCTTGTTAGTCAAAGATGTTATATTCTTCACCAAATGCTGTGTTGAAGAACTTGGTCATGTTGAGATAAAAGACACATATGATGAGCTATGTACCGATGGTAAAATGGATAGCAAGTACGAGCATATCAAAATCAAGGGATTGACTGAAGCCCTAACTTATCCCTCTGTGTTCAAACCCCAATGGGTTAAGTTTGTCTTGAGTAGAGTTCATGATGATTTTATGTGGCTAGAAGAGCAACCATTCAAAATCACTAAGGAAATCATTCATGTGATCACCGGGTATCCTATCTATGACCATGCACGAGCACAAAAGATGATATCACAGAAGGAGTTAATCAGTTTAACTGGAGTAGAATCTGATTACCGAGGACTGAAACTAAACAATGTCACTAATGCAGAACTTAAGTTTGCAATTAGAGTAATTGGTTACTGTTTCTTCCAATCTGCAAGGGAAAACAATGTACCCTGTGCCACAATTGACTTAGCCTATAAAATAGTGAAAAAGGGAATGAAAGTTGATTTATGTGAAGTGCTACTGAAGAAATTGTTTGAGAACCTGAACACAATAAGGAAGCCAAAAAAGAACAACTCAGCAAATACACTGAAGTTTGCTTCACTTCTTGTATGCATGTTTTTCTACTTTGAGAATTTCTTTCCCTCAGTCGCTAAAGTAGTTTGGGAGCTACACCGACCAATCACCCATCAAATTAATGATTTTATCAAGAAGTTGGGAGATAATTTTAATGATATCATGGATGACTACTTCAGCAAATTTCAAGAGAAGATGCACAACAGGTACCAGATTCCACCACAGCTGGTAGAGAAATATAAGGATGATATATGTTTAGAGGTAGACACCGATTACTACTATGTGAATGCTGTGGAACCAAGGATTCAATCTTTGCTACCAATGGGTTATGAGATTGACTATAATATCACACAACAACAAATTGATGCATATCTTACACTGCCAAGGCATGCTACTGAACTGAGATATGGAACTTATGAAGAAGTTAAGGAAAAGGTGAAAATGAGCATTATAGTACCTAAAACTACAAGAAAGGCTACAAAGATGATAAAGGTTTTATCTGAGAAATTCAGAGAAGAATCCTCCTCTACACCTGTCAAAGGCACTCTTGCCATTACCGAAGAGGAATCTGAAGCTCAAGAGACAACAATAACATTGAGTACCGAGTTGCCTAAGGGTAAAGTTTTGAAAAGAAAGAAACTGGACACTACAATGGTCGTACCGACTCCACCAACAAAGAGACCTAAGACTAGAGCATCAGCTGCATCACCAAGTAAGAAACAAAAGAGTGTTATTGTTCCCAAGGTAAAACCAAAACCTACAAGAAATATACTAGAAGACTCATTTTGGCAAAAGAGTCTAGTGATACAGAATCCGATGATGCAAACAAATTTCAAATTGTAAAAAGCAAGAAGGTAAATATTCATAGTGTTGAAAACTTTTGTGCCAATCTTAAAGAATATGGTGGATTTGCAGGATTTAGATATGTCAAGTATGAGACTAGGAATAATGATGAGAAGTGACAAATTGAAGAAGCTGTCATTTGCACACTTCTAAAGTTTCGGCTAGCTCCATTAGAACTAGTAAAGTAACTTCCAAGTGAATTGTACTTACATATTGATAACAGGTGGAAATATGCAATGGACTCAGAGAAACAAATTAGAGAAAGAAGTCTAGTCCATCTATTTCTAATATGTCTATAGCAGAAATAAAGGAGCATTTGACAACCTACAATTCTAAATTTCTTGTCAAATAGAGAGCCTTAAAATTGATGAATGGGCTATGCATTGATGTAGAAAATGAGACAAAAGCCAAGTGGCAAGAAATCTTCAAAATAAAGGATGTCGGTGAACAATTTCATGTTGAAATTGTTGATGTCACCGAGCAAGATCCTGATGTCACCGAGCAAGGTCCTGATGCTACCGAGCAAGACCCGACTGACACTATTAAAATTGATGATGTCATGGATGCAGAAGCACCAGAGCAGGAAATGATAGAAGGCACTACCTATGCAAAACTTGTATCTAGAGAATCTGTGATAGTAAAAGTTTAGCCTTATCCACTGGTCAAGCCACCTATCTCTACTGAAGCACCTAAGGATACAACACAAGGCACTGAAGGTCACAAGTCTGAAGTAGTAGAAGGTACAACTAAAGATCAGACCTCTCAAGCACCATCAAGCACTGAGAATGTAGCAGTTGAGACCCCCAGTACTGAGACACCCAAGGACACCACAACGGCTACAAGAATAGACCAAAGTGTTGCATCTACCGAGCAACTTACCGAGGGTCAACAAGCCTCAAAAGCAATTGTCTTGGTACAACCAACCAAAGGTAAAGTGAAGAAAGTGAAAAAGCATAGTTTTAAAGTTGACTTGACTAAACCGATAGTGTTGCCCAATGTGGATATCTCAAAATTAAAGGGGCAAGCACTTATTGATTTCGGTGAACTATGCAAAGCAAAGGCCGAATAAGAAAAACAAATGGCCATTCAAAAGAAGAATAAAGTACTACAGAAGGTAAAGACACTACTAACAGAAATGCTACCATTAGCTATAGTGTCAACCGATGCAGCCATCCACATTCAATTGGATGAACTCCTTAATCAAATAGAAACATCTGGAGTTGATGCATCTGAGTACTTGAGAAAGCTAAAAGACAAAAAGCTTACTACAAAAATGATAGAAGAAGTACAAAAAGCTCTAGCTATTGGTAAAGTCAAGCTTGTCAAATTCATTGCTGAGTTGTCCCCTCAACTCAAACATATTCTTTATTTATTTCAGAAACTTTGTACATTTTCCTTATTCATTAAAGATATCAAGAATAAAACTGATGCAATTGAGAAAGAGATCACCGATCTCTCAAATAAGTTGACCACAGAGCCCAATTCAGTTCAGAATCTTTATACCAAGCTTCAATAGCTCATGGCTCAACAGTTAGAACCCAGAAATGAAGAGCATAAGATGAAGATGGATATAATGACACTCTAGACATTATTCCTTCCTCATCTTTCATCAGTTCAAGAACAAATTAACCGAGCTACACGCCTATCTACTACATAAGAGGGAAGCACTCTCGATGGCTTAATATCACTATTGGCCGATATTCAAGCACAAAATTCTTTAATGGAAAGTGTAAAGGATGCACTCTTTGTCGCACTCACCGATGCCCGAAAGAAGTATAAATCTATTTTTTATCAGTTACCTCCCCCGGATGGAAATTAAGTTTTTGATGTTTATCAAAAAAGGGGAGTAATACTACATAAGGAGAGTAATATACTATATTTAGGGAGTGATATAGTTTTGATAATATAGTTTTGAGTATTGTATACAAGGGGAGTATACAGACTATGCAGAGCAAGCAGAGCACACAAGCACAGAACCGAGCATACAAAATCAAAGTTATGTATAGAATAATTATAAGTGGAGTATATCTGATTATACTATTTCATTGAGTATTGTATATATTGTCAAGTATAGTCATTTTGTAAAATATATAGATTTTTGAGTTATGACTTTGAAAGTAGTTTTTGTCAAACATCTCAACTAGTGTCAAAAGGGGAGATTGTTACTACTTATCAAATTGCCATTAGTTTTATATTCAAAGTCATACCATATATCCTAGTCGATTAGCACTACCGAATCATGTAGTCGGTATAACAGAGATGTCGGTATGCATAGTCTAGTAGGTTATAGAGGAAAGTAGTCACAGAACGCAGTATACACCGAGCTGTCTACCGAGTATCTTTTTATAGCTACCGAGCAGTAAAGATGACACACCGAGTTGATATTCACTGAGTGAAATGTGTTACCAGATACATTGAACCTGGACATGCATATGAAAATGTGTTACAAGATCGAGGCACATCTAACTGTTATTATATTGAAAATTGCAACAGAAGATTATGTATGATTACAAGGACAATCTAACCAATGAAATATTTTGTATAGTTATTCATTCGATAAATCTTGTTTCTAAGATCAAAGCAATGAATTGGATCACCGTTTTAAGAGATTTATTTATACAGCATGAGTTAAGAGCAAGGTGTGTGCATGCATGAATGAAAGAAAACTGTTACAGAGACACAGAGGTCACCGAGAAGGTTTTCAGTGAACAGTCGAAACAGAGTAAATAGAAGGGTTTACCGAGTTACTATATAGGTTATCAAGGAATGATATAAGCAAGGTAATCTTATTCTGAGCACATAGAATCTGCTATAACATTTCAGATGTAAAGTTGCAGATATTTGTAATGATTTTATTGTAATATTGTGAAGTTGAAAGAGAAACCTTTAACAGGGTAAAAGACTCTAATCAAGTCTATAAATTGTAAAGCCTCTAACAAGATGCAACATTTAGGTTAAATGTTGTAAAATCCTTTAGCAAGGTAGATCTAACAGATCTTGTTACTCCTAACAGGGTAAGCTATCAAAAATAGCTAAATGTAGCTCTAACCAAGCATTCTTTATTATTGCAGTAGTGAAGTTGTGGGTGTAGCTAGGAATTCGAAAATCATCAAAGAAAATCAAAATATTAATCTAGCTCAATCACGAAAGCTCAAATGCAATGATCAATCCTAAACACACTCAATAAAGACATGAAAATGAAACATTCAAAACTAAAGACTATGCAAACCAAATGTAGATCTAAATGCTTCCTTCATGTGGCTCCATTGTCCTTCTTTCTTCTCCAAATAGCATTTGTTTGTGGATCTCACCTTCAAGTGCATACACATGAGATGAAAGCAAGTAGACAAGATATTGGCGCAAGAGTACTCGAAGTGTGATTGATTTGACAAAGTGATTAAAAATTCGATAATCTGATTATTCGATAATGTGATTATTATTCGGGATTGAAGAAATTCATCCAATTTATAGACAAATTGGAGAAATGATCAAATTAGCATGATGAGATTCAAATGGAAATTGCAAATCAAGGATGTCAATTATGACAATTTATGACAAATTATGCACTTTCTATGCAAGAATAATTGATTGATGATTTATGACAAAATTATGACAAATTTCTATGTCAAAATTGATTGATTGTCAATTATGACAAATTATGACAAAATGAAATGTCATTCCCATGAAATTAGGAGAAAAATAGGAGAGAATTGAAATTAGGAATTAGAAAATTAGAAAATTAGAAAATGAGGAAAATTAGGAATTAAGAAAATAATGGAAATTAGGAAAATTAGGAATTGATGAAAAATTAGGTAAATTAATTAACAATTTGTCATTTATTAATTAATTCACAAAAAGAGGAATAATTAGCCAATTAAATGAATATTTAATTGCGATGAGAAAACTTAGGATAAATAAATAATTTATTAATCCTACAGGAAGAAAATGACAAGCAAGGTTAAATGATTAAATCACGAAACCCTAGAAAATGAATTAACAATGCAAGGACGACAATTAGGTCTTGATGAAAGATAATTGACTCGATCATGATTCTGATTAACAAAGGACCAATGTGATAAATGATTTGATTGATAAATGCGCCAATTGACGAGGAACAATGACTAATTGATCCAAATTGACATGATTGAGAAGGACGACGATCGATGACAAATCAATCACAAAATGACAAAATTGACAAGAGGACAAAGATCGATGTCAAAATAGATTGCAAGATGACAAGATTGAAAATGACCATGATCGATGACAAATCGATCGCAAAATGACAAGATCGAACATGACAATGATTGATGACAAATCGATCGCAAAACGACAAGATTGAAAATGATAAGGATTGATGACAAATCGACCGCCAGATGATAAGATTGATAAGAGGACAAAACCCTAATTAGGATTGACGATGTCCAAAATGATGACAAATGAGCACGCACATTGATGCGACAGGATAAGATCGATCAAAATCATGACTGAAGAATGTTGTCGACAAGACCAAATTCGAAAGTGAGATAAATGAAGAATATAGAGGAATGACTCGATGCTCACAAATGATAAAAACCAAGTGCGAATCATGGGAGAAATGTTAATGCGACACAAAAACCTAAAATGAGGCAATGCGCAAATGTTAAAGTATGACTTCGCAAGCATTGACCATTTTTAGACGTCTACATTTTGCCCCTCTTTGAGACAATGTGAGTTTAAGCATTGTTTCAAACAACAATAATGAAAATGCCCCAGACAATAACAATGACGTATGCATGCCCCCTGGAGGAATTGGCCGGAAACATTCAGAAAAGAGGCCAATTGATCGATAAAAATGATAGGATCGAACGGACTGACAATCGGAGATCGGATGCATGAAGGACAAGCAATTGATGGTGCAAAAGACCACGATCAGCATAAGATGGAGAGGGTGCACGTCCATCTATGCACTGACAAAAATCTATAAATGAGACCAAGAGAGTGAAAATTGCTCATTTGCACTAGCTAAAGAGGAGAATTTGTTGCTCTGGAAAAGGACACTTGCAGAGAGATGGCGAACATTCCAATGGCGGATCACCTTGGAGAATGTGTACGCATGTACAGACGATCAGATGATGCGAGAGCAGCGGTATGTATCTCGAAAACCCATATTTTCAATTTCATGAATTTGACTTGCTTGCGGGACATTGCGGGGCCCACAGGGAATGCAAAAACTAACTTTTGTGCTTGTGTAAGGTGAATCTTGCGCTTGTGTGAGGTCTTCTATGCTTGTGTGAGGTATTCTACACTTGTGTAGGGTACACAGGCGTAGGTTATGTTACACAGGTGCAGGAGTTAGCACATAGGCGTAGTTGTGCATTGGTAACTCAATTTTGGTCAAAAATGGTATGCAAATGATCCGAAAAGGGGGAATAAGGGTAGGATAGGTCAAAATAGATAAAGAACACCCTGATTTGGATATGAAACAAGGAAATGCAACCTGTAGGAACAAATCCTAAAAACTGACAAAATGTGCCCCAATTGTGATGCAGAGTCGACAGTATCCATTGATCACGCGGGAGAACCGACCTGACTGCTTCATGTTACGACATAGACTCAGGAGCATGGACAAAGATACATTAGCAGGACTTGGGATATACTATGTCACATTCATGCCCGAGATTAGGGCAAACACAGGACTACTTACTGCATTGGCAGAGCGATGGCATTCAGAGACCTCCTCATTCCATCTGGCGACTGGAGAGGTGACTGTGACACTAGAGGATGTATGGCGCATCCTCCACATTCCGATACATGGGGAGATGATAGATTATGACCCAGTGACAGGGAGAGATGTGTTATGCAAACTATTTGAGTGCAACCCAGATGATCTGGATATCGTTGAGAGGGAGATTGGCTGGGAGACCATGGCATCAGAGTACGATCGACGATATGTGGTGATAGTCGTGGTGATAGCATGCTTACTAGTAGGAGACAAACGAGGACATGCATTCCCGATTGGATGGGGAAGAGTGTTAGAGCGGATGGCGATAGAGGGGATGGTGTATACATGGGGACCATGTGTACTGGCTATGCTATATTTTCAGTTGCATCAAATAGCGTATTAGGGAGTGCAGACTTTGAGCTGTGGAGTCACATTGCTACAGGTATGGGCATTTGAGCACATAGCCATATGTCGACCGATTACAGAGAGATAGGTAGTACCACATTGACCATATGTGTACTGCTATGGGGAGCACTGAGACAGGGTCCATTCGGATACATATTGTATTGGCGACATGAGCTAGACAGATTGAGGGAGTTCACATGGAGGCCATATCTTGATTGCTCGAGATGGTCAGATGATAGGGATGAGCTACTGTATTGCAGACAGGAGAGGTACCTGATTGGGCGACCAGTGAATCACCAGAGAGTGATTGAGATGTACCTGCTAGAGAGAGTCAGACGACAGTTTGGAGAGAGATAGGATGTACCTAGAAGGATGGCACACTTTGCCCAATCTCATAGAGAGACGAGTTAGTGGGGGAGGATGATTCAGCCACACATAGCATACGCTGACTTCTCACAGCTACAGCAGAGACAGTAGGATTGGAGATCAAATGTGGTAGATGCTAGGATGATAGAGGAGTATGAGAGATGATTTGCATGATGACGGCCAGTGCCATTGACTGATCCTGATATTCCAGTACCTAGGAGACAAGAGGACTTCCCACTCGCAGGAGAGGAGGAGGGAGATGATGAGGACAAGGAGGATGAGGGTGGGGATGAGGATAAGGGGGATGACAAGGATGGAGATGAGGATAGGGATGACAAGGATGAGCCAGACTCAGCCAATCAGGAGGCATTGCAGGATATACCCATAGAGCCGGAGACAGCTAGCATAGAGGAGATGGAGATGTGCAGGGCTACCATAGTGAGTTAGCAGGATCACATTGTGACATTAGAGAGATAGAATGCCATCTTGAGGATAGAGCATGAGTAGTTCAGAGTAGAGATAGCTAGACTCACAATGGCTCAAGATACAACAATAGCTCAGGCACATCGAGAGGAACAGAGAGTCAGTGAGTACATTGGGTTGATTAGGGATGCTAGTGCACGGGAGATGGCACGGATGCTGGTAGAGACCGGAGAGGAGATACACCATTGGAGGACACTATATGAGGGTGCCATTCCACTAGAGCAGAGAGCAACTTCATGCTGAGCACGATTAGCAAGGCATGCTCCCGGAGGTCATTGAGCAGCATGGGGGTGAGTGGACCTATGAGACCACCACAGCTAGGACCAGGGGCAGGAGGGACATCATCCATGAGACATGGCAGGGATGAGGAGGATAGAGGGAGCACCCAGTGACAGAGGCATGTGCTCCTTAGGATAGATAGATGTAGTTTGACATTATGTAGTTAGCCTACAGGCCATACTGAGGACAGACAGTCCAATTTTGTACTCCGATATTATTTTGATATGTGATATGATATGCATCGATATGATGGGATGCAATGTGTTATGACTGATAGTTATTTTCCATGTATGGATGACTTATGCACTATTGATGTATTATTGTGGAACATGTATGGATATATTTTTTTGTATTTTTGATGCATTTATAATATGAAATGGATAAATTGCTTGATGTGATGCTTGATGTAATGCAAATGTACTAACCAAATGGATGCAGGATGCCGCATATGTGTTTGGGGAAATCAGAGCACTAGACTGAACTGACTATCTGAACTAACGGAAGAAATGTTAGTAAGAAGAAAATGAGACAGAGGAGAGTTAGAGACGAAGAAAAACTTGCTTTCAGTAATGCACTTTGTAGGTGAGAATCTTTATTTTAATATAGCAAAATGGATGCGTAGCATCATGGCATTGAAGGCCAGAGCTGAAATGCAACCCTTTTTGCAATAGACACATCACAGACAAAAAACAATCACAACAAAAAAAAGAAAGAGACCATGAACCATCCCGGTCACTCTAAATCACTCAATGACATCATTGAGCAACATAGGAACATGATCGAAGATAAATCAATAAAAGATAAGATGCACAAATTCAAACAAATCAAACAAACATCTTGATCTTCATTATCAAAAGTTGAAAGTGTTGAGAAGACGATCATGTGGTCTAGTTTCAGGACATGTGGTACCTCGTCTAAGACAGGACACAGTCTAGTTACGAGTATACCACACCCTGTATAAGACCCATGATAGTAGGAACAAGGACAAATGACTTTGATGCTGATATTCGATTGATATGACAATTGTGATCAGTTTGATTGTTTGGGTTTGATTGAAAAAGATCATCTGTTAACGCATGATTCCATTAAAGCACAATGTGATTGCATGTCGTTGGATGTATACTCAGTGATCTGTCTATGCACAAAAGGGATAATTTTTGTTTTGCTTTTCGAGTTTTTACAATTTTTTTGTGTTCATTTTTTCAGGACTTTATTTGACTTTTTTTGGGGATTTTTTCAGGACATTTTTCAATTTTTAGGATAATTTCAGGACATTTTTCAATTTTTTTTGTTTTTATTTCAGGACATTTTTCAATTGTTTTGTTTTTATTTCAGGACATTTTTCAATTTTTTTTATGATTTTTTTTCAGGACATTTTTCAATTTTTTTGTTTTTATTTCAGGACATTTTTCAATTTTTTTGTTTTTATTTCAGGACATTTTTCAAATTTTTTGTTTTTATTTCAGGACATTTTTCAAGTTTTTTGTTTTTATTTCAAGACATTTTTCAATTTTTTTTATGATTTTTTTTCAGGACATTTTTCAATTTTTTTTGTTTTTATTTCAGGACATTTTTCAATTTTTTTGTTTTTATTTCAGGACATTTTTCAATTTTTTTTTAGGACATTTTTCAATTTTTTTGGATTATTTTAGGACGTTTTTCAATTTTTTTGGATTTTTGCCCCCAATGTCTAGCAAGGCAAGGAATATGACAGGTGAATGAACAGGCTTTCTAAAATGATGGTGGATAGAGGGAAGACAAAGGCCTTTTATTATGGAGACAATACAGATGCAATTTTCAAGGGCTATTGCGTGATGGGACAAGAGACTGGATATGACAATGTAAAGCAGTGACATGGCATGAGGGACATGTCAAGAGGTTTTTGAAACCATGTTTAAATTTTGTGTCCTTATGTCAGATCAAGATCAAGGAATGAAAAAGAGTGTATGGATAGTGATAAGATATGGATAGGATAAGCAAGACCAAGAATGGATAAGGGACATGGACTGAAGGTCGAGATAGGATATGGGATAGTGGCAGAAAGTTGCAATAAGCTAGGGAATATGGATGAAAGGTTATAATAAGCAAATGGATAAAGACCAAAAGCTACAAACAAGATGCATGATGCTCATGAAGATCCTCAGCCTTGTCAAGATCAAAGGTGGAAAGGGAAAATGGACATGAGGGACAATAGGATAATGGAGGAGTAATGACAGGGGTTAGATAGGATAATGAAGGGCAATAGGATATGAAGGAGGAAACCTACCCCCAAGTACGGTATGCAAGAAGTTCATATATCACGCATGACGCCTATTTGCCAGGTTTTCACCAGTGGACGAATTATTTTTCTTTTTTTTTTTTGTCTTTTTTTTTTCAATTTTTCACTTTTTTTGATTTTTTTTTGTATTTTGACTTTTTCAATAGAAGATGGACACATGATAGGTGATGGAAGAAGGACTCAAGCGTCTTTTTTTTTTTTTGGACAGTAGCCTTGAAAAAAAATGGACCATGACCTTTAAAAGTATGCTCAAAGACGTTGGTAGGATAAGGACATGGAAAATAAGATGAAACTAAGGCAAGGGTTTATGTAAAGGATTGGATCAAAGGGATCGAAGGATGGAAAATATGCATTGGATAATGGATAGGGTATTGGAAGAATTGGGCTTCATTGGATGGAAATGAAGGCAAGATCAACATTGGCACACACCTTGAGGGGTGATGGACTGATGGAGGACAAATTTATTTTGGATATTGAGATTTTGACGAAGGAACGACTATGGATTTTGGGACATAAGGGCCCAAAATGGATGAAGAAGGTGGTGGAGAAATAGACTTGGAAGGTTTGGATGGAGGAATAGCAATTTTAGATGCCAATCTGGGTTGTTCTTTTTGTGATTCAAGGAGCTTCTTGGGGATCCACATGGTTTTTGATTTTTCATGCTTTTGTGGTTCCTTGGAGTGCATTGCTTGCACAAGGGATTTAGGAACCCATATATATTTTGACTTTGCTTTATTTTGCTCAGTGGGCCTTTGTGGCCTTTTGGATATATTTTTTTCTTTATAGATCATATTGTTCTTTGTTTTGACATGTCGATTATATTGGACATGTTGATCCTTGAATACATGTGGATTTTTAGACTTATGACTTTTATACTTGGCATCCAAATTGCTTGGAGGAGGAAAGGAATGCATGGATGGATATGAATGAAATGGAGTTCTTTTGGATTGATGAAATTTACTCAAGGATGTGTGCCTTTGCTGACCTTGCATAGAGGACAAAGGGATATAAGGACCTAAGATGGATGGAAGGGATGATGGGAAAGGGATATGTTTTGATTTTGATGGAGGGATACCAACGTCTTGAGAGTGAGTTGTGTAGACATGACCCTTAACATTTTCTTTCATATTGAGGAGTTCTTTCTTGTGAAGGTCTACCCCTTGGCCTTTATGAATATCTTGACTTGTAGGATACTCTTTTCTTTGGGAAGAAGATGCGAGTCCATTATGAGGTGGATATGATATGAGAGAAATAATGAGATCTTGAAGTGGATTGGATTGCACCAAAGTGGAAGAACCCATTATGCATGTCGAGGGTTCATGAACATCTTGCACTGACATGTTGGAATCATGAGGGGGATTAGGATCATGAGGGGGACTAGGATTGTGTAGTGGACATGGTTCAATGACAGGCTCTTCAAGAGATGGAATGGGAAAAATAATGGGATCATCAAAAGAAATGCGATCTTGGAGTGTGTATGGAGCATTAAGACAAGGAGATGGAGGAACAAAAGAAACAATTTGATCTTGACAAGGAGGAAGATCATTGGAATCCTCTTTAAAGGTTCTTTGCTCTTGACTTTTAATGGAATCATCAGCAAAAATGGAAGGGATATCTTGATCTTTTGTAGGAAGTGGAATGTCAATGGGATTTGAAAGGATATTGTGTTCATGAAATAGAAGGGGATCGTTTGGGATTGGATGGACTGGGATATCTTGGTCTTGCTCAGGGAATGGAGTGTCAATAGGACTTTGGATAGGATGGACAAGAATAGGGGAATCATCATGAGTGTCTGGGAACATGGGGTCCTGGTCAACAATTGGATGGGATGATAAGGTTTTGAGATCTTGATCTTGATCTATTTCAAGACTCATTTCTTCATGCTCTAAATTATCCTCTTGACATGAGGTTGGACTTTGGATATGCATGGAGGATTCTGACAAGGAATCAATGCTTGAACATGAGGAAGAGGGACTTCAAATGGGGTCCTCTAAAATAGGTAATGGCAATAAAGTGCATGGTTGCATTGGGTCTTGTATTTTTGAAACATGACAAGGATGTGCATCATGAATTGGATTATCTTGGCAATCACCTATGGATAGCCCTTGGGTAATTTCATCCTTGGGTGTATTATTTGATGAGGACCATATGGAAGGTTCTTGTGAAACTTCTAAAGGTGTAGGGATAGATGCCACTGGTGAGACAATTTGTTTGCGGGGGGATGAGGCATTGCTAGACATTGGTGTATGATTTTGATCTTCCTCAAAGAACTCACTTGGTAATTTTCTTAAGATCATTGCAATAAAGCCACCTTTCTTTTGAGGTTTTGACATAGTTGTATCTGGAATTTGAACTTGTTTGGCAAGGAGTTGGTTCTAATCTAATGTCATGTGTTGATATTGGACTTGGTTCAATTGTTCTGACATGTTTGAAACTTGGGTTGGTGTGTGCTACAACCTTTGTTTTTGAATGTTTGGTTGTGGTTGTTGACATTGATATTCCACCATTGGTTGAACCATTTGTGGACATTGTATAGTTGGTTGGACATATTGTTCAGATTGGACCATTGGTTGTATTGGTTGTATATGTTGAACAATTGGTTGTATTGGTTGAAAATCTGATTGATAGTAAACACCTTCTTGTTCTTGTTGTGGAGGCACATAATGTTGAAATTGATGTTGTCTCTTTTCTTGAAATTGTTTCATCATCTCTATTTGGGAGAGGAGAGTTGGTATGTCTGATCGTTCAAGAAGAGATCTTACATCAATTGGCTCAATCTTTGGATTTTGACCTAGAAATTTTTGAAACATTTTGGACATTTGTGATCTATTCTTCTCAATGTTTTTCACTCTTTGTTCCAATATCTCCTCTTCTTGAGCTAGTTTCTCCTCTAGTTTTTGTATTTGGACATTTGTTTCATCATAAAGAGTTTGATTGATATTGCCTTGTTTTTGGGTTGGATATAATTGTGATTGCATTGTCGGTTGATATGTCAAACTTTGTTGCATCATTGGTGCCTGGAACCTTGTTTCAATAGACATGTCACTATGCAATGTTTTTGGGATTTTTTATTTTAAAAGGATGATGCATGATATGATACTAAATGCAAACTAAATAGATGAAAATGAAATCTATGGCAAGAATACAACCTATGTTTTTGGTTGTTTTTCAATATTTTGACAAACTTTTTGGATGCAAATCTAAAAGAGACCCTTAGGAAATTGAAATGATGTCTAGACCTCAAAGGACAATAGGACCAAGTGGCAAAGGACAAAATGACAATGTCTCCCCTAATATGCTTGGATACTAAGCTAGGTTTGACAAAAATGATATTGATGACAAAAGGACAAAAGCTTGATAAGGTCTAGACTTCCTAACAATGACTTAGGGTTTATCAAAGATTTGGATTACTCAAGTATGACAAAACCTAGCTTTGACACTATATGCAAAGGGACAATTACTATGCAACTGACCCTAATATGATATGATAATGACCTAAGCTTAATGAAGAGACCTAGGGTATGCAAATGCAAATGTATGACAATGGTATTACTCTAATGCAAGAGGACATATGCAAACGGATGACCCTTATTGACATGCAAAGGAGTATGACTTAAGATGAAACTTAACCTTGATAGTTGACAATGACTTTGCAAAATGCAAACCTAAGATGAGCCTAAATCTAAGTGACATGAATGTTGAGACAAGATTTTGAACAATGTTTGACAACCATGTTTGGAGGTGTTTTGAACTTTGTTGGATGAAATGTTCTCGTGTTTAACCTTGTTTTGAAATCAATTTGTCTTGCTTTTTGAAATGAGATGTAATTCAACTTTTTGACAAGTAAAGAGGACAAGATATTTCAACCTAGACTCAAGACAATCATGCTCATTCACACATTTCTTATGGTAGGCAAGGACATTAGGTACTTGAGAGGTAGACTCATTATGGGATTCAAGGAGAATACATAGATGCTTGACCCCATGGGCTCCCCTCCATGGCACTCAATTCTCAAGGTAGCCAAGCATCAGTCCCCATGGAAATCTCCCCATGGCGAATTTAGTATCTCTTTCAAGTATCCGAACTTGTCCTTCTCAAGCAACTAGAAAGGTTTTTGGCCTCTAAAAACAAGGTGTTTAGTAAGGATTTCTGTTAAGTGTTACTCCTTTATGTCACGCAAGAATGATTGAGACATTAAGCCCACCAAGATACCAAACAAATGTAGTTGCACAAGCATGATTTAGACCGTGAGGTCCTACTTAGACGTTGATATGAGAAAGAGTTCAAGGGTCATCACTTCCCAAGTAACTACAATTCCCACGTAACCCTTCCTTCAAAGCTTTCGCTCATCAGGTATTTGTTTATAGTGAGTTAGAATGCCAAGGTATTCTAGCCATACTCACTTTGGGTCATTCCCTTCTCACGATTATCACTTGCTTGCAAAAGCAAATGGTCGGGAAGGCAGGCCCTCTAAAGGTGACACTCAATCAAAAACATGAGCATGGTATCAAAGATCTGGATTTCTGATCACCCTAAGAAGGATGAGAGCATACTCTCCTACTCCAATGTCAAACTCAACAATCAAAGCAAACATACATTCATTCCATCCTATTTGGAAATCATACTAGGTGCCTAAATATTAATTGCAAACACAAAGTTTAGTTGTAGTCCAAGGCAACCTGCAAAACCCAAGTCAGAAGTTTGATATGTTTAGTCTTTGACTATCAAACCTACATAAAATGTGTTAGGAGTTTCATTTGTTGTCTTTGCCATGCGTAATGCCAAGGCGTTGCACAAAGAATTAGTACCATAAACCCAAAAAGCAGAAACAGAATGCCAAACAAAAATTTGCAAGTAAAAACACTACCTTTTTACCTCTGTTTCTGGACTTACACAAGCGCAGAATGTCTTACACAGGCACAGGATGTCTTCTTACATAGGCGCAGGAGTACTCACACAGGCGCAGGAGTACTCACACAGGCGCAAGAGTACTCACACAGGCACAAGAGTACTCACATAGGCACAAGAGTACTCACACAGGTGCAAGAGTACTCACATAGGCACAGGAGTACTCACATAGGTGCAAGAGTACTCACACAGGCACATAAGTCTCCAGAAAGCCCTGCATTACCCTGTTTCTTGGGTTTTTGGCTTGCAAATCAATTCAAAAGCACTCAAAAGCATGATTAGGGGGTTAGTTCACATCAGGTTCACCAATTAATGTAGCTAGGAATTCGGAAATCATCAAAGAAAATCAAAATATTAATCTAGCTCAATCACGAAAGCTCAAATGCAATGATCAATCCTAAACACACTCAATAAAGACATGAAAATGAAACATTCAAAACTAAAGACTATGCAAACCAAATGCTTCCTTCATGTGGCTCCATTGTCCTTCTTTCTTCTCCAAATAGCCTTTGTTTGTGGATCTCACCTTCAAGTGCATACACATGAGATGAAAGCAAGTAGACAAGATATTGGTGCAAGAGTACTCGAAGCGTGATTGATTTGACAAAGTGATTAGAAATTTGATAACCTGATTATTCGATAATGTGATTATTATTCAGGATTGAAGAAATTCATCCAATTTATAGACAAATTGGAGAAATGATCAAATTAGCATGATGAGATTCAAATGGAAATTGCAAATCAAGGATGTCAATGATGACAATTTATGACAAATTATGCACTTTCTATGCAAGAATAATTGATTGATGATTTATGACAAAATTATGACAAATTTCTATGTCAAAATTGATTGATTGTCAATTATGACAAATTATGACAAAATGAAATGTCATTCCCATGAAATTAGGAGAAAAATAGGAGAGAATTGAAATTAGGAATTAGAAAATTAGAAAATTAGAAAATGAGGAAAATTAGGAATTAAGAAAATAATGGAAATTAGGAAAATTAGGAATTGATGAAAAATTAGGTAAATTAATTAACAATTTGTCATTTATTAATTAATTCACAAAAAGAGGAATAATTAGCCAATTAAATGAATATTTAATTGCAATGAGAAAACTTAGGATAAATAAATAATTTATTAATCCTAGAGGAAGAAAATGACAAGCAAGGTTAAATGATTAAATCACGAAACCCTAGAAAATGAATTAACAATGCAAGGACGACAATTAGGTCTTGATGAAAGATAATTGACTCGATCATGATTCTGATTAACAAAGGACCAATGTGATAAATGATTTGATTGATAAATGCACCAATTGACGAGGAACAATGACTAATTGATCCAAAATGACATGATTGAGAATTATGATGATCGATGACAAATCAATCGCAAAATGACAAAATTGACAAGAGGACAAAGATCGATGACAAAATAGATTGCAAGATGACAAGATTGAAAATGACCATGATCGATGACAAATCGATCGCAAAATGACAAGATCGAACATGACAACGATTGATGACAAATCGATCGCAAAACGACAAGATTGAAAATGATAAGGATTGATGACAAATCAATCGCCAAATGATAAGATTGATAAGAGGAGAAAAGCCTAATTAGGATTGACGATGTCCAAAATGATGACAAATGAGCACGCACATTGATGCGACAGTATAAGATCGATCCAAATCATGACTGAAGAATGTTGTCAACAAGACCAAATTCGAAAGTGAGACAAATGAAGAATATAGAAGAATGACTCAATGCTCGCAAATGATAAAAACCAAGTGCGAATCATGGGAGAAATGTTAATGCGATGCAAAAACCTAAAATGAGGCAATGCGCAAATGTTAAAGTATGACTTTGCAAGCGTTGACCATTTTTAGACGTCTACAGTGGGTGCCATCCCCATCACAGTTTTTCTCTCTAGCCAAGAGTTTTTGCGTAACCAAAATATATGTGTTATGGAGTGAATCATGTATGACTGTTATCTATTTGTTTTAACTTTATTTTATGTTACTGCACTATTTTGTTTATGCATAATAGTAAAGTTATTATTCAAGAAAAGTTTTGGAGTACTGATTCACCCCTCCCCTCTTAGTACATTAGCTTTCTATATTGGGCCTAACACTCCTCTCATCCTAGACTTGGCCACTTTAACTCTTTGGGCTTCATTTATGCCTTCACACTCAAAATGGTTCTCCATTCCCTCTATCCATTCTAGAACCACTGCTACTTCCATCTTACTAGTAAACAATGGCAATCCTTCTAGTGATTTACCACTTAAGGCCTTCAATGCCTTTAGGAAAGGTTCTTGTTCTAAGATAGGATCAGGTTCAGGTACTTTGTCTATCTCTAACACCTCTTTACCCTTCCCTTTTGCTCCTTAAACCTTTACTAACACTTCATCTGCCTTGGTTTTGATCTCACCAAGCTTACTTTCCAATTCAATCGACTTATCCTTCATGAGTCTATTTTATTCCTCTTGATCATCCACTTTCTTTTCCAAATCTACATTGGTCACGATGGTTTTGTCTCCTACAGATTCCACTGACGACATCTACTCACCTAGCCCAAACCTTATAGGCTTTGATACCAATTTGATGGGGTTAACCTAGTTTCCTCACACTTCACCTAGTTGGTGTTGCTCAATTCCATCAATCTCTCTAGGTCTAGCTATGATCCAAGATATCCAAGTCCTTCTCAATCTCTTCTAGGGCTTGTTCTTTTCCAATCTCAAGGTATTTGCAACAAGTGTTTAACTAGGAACCCAACCATTACCAAGTGACTTCCATATGCTCAATTGTGCTATCTTGATAGCAACTTGTCAAATTCACCCCATACTATTGTGAGTCATTGCAAAGGTGTGGAGATAGAATTTAATATGGAATGAATTCCATTTGGGTCCATTTGTGGTTTGCATTCATTATCTTTCCTACTGATTTCACCATTTTGCCTAGAAATAGGGCTACAAGGAATGAGCCCCTATTAGGCCTCCAAAATCTAGTTTCTGAGGGTTTAGAGGAAAATGGTCCAAAAGACCCTACAACAAGGTTTGTTTTTATTCAATAATTAACCTATCCCAAAGAGATTTTAGTGGTTTTGGTTTCCCAACTTGCTGTACAATGCCCTAACCCATAAATGAGGATTTTGAAGGGTTTTTAGGCCTCTTAACCGGCAGTGACTAATCAAATTAGTGAAATGGGAATCTTAAAGTCTTTTCAAGGCCTCTCCTTGAAATGGAAACTCTATATGGACTTCATGGACCTCTCCAAATGATTCATTTGTGATTTTGTGTTCACCTCTGTACTATGCACTCAAATTTCACCTTGTCTTCTCTAGCTGGGTTGCTCCTGGACTCGCCTAGAACAAGGTGATAACCATATCAATATTAACTTTCAGAATTCCTCCCTACATATATAAATTTTACAAGTGGTTTCCTTCCATGTACTAATAGGCCGTGATGGTATCAAAGAGGTATTTTATGGGGCAACCATTTTACAAGAAATTGCTATTTACAAGCCAAAACTGGCTGATTGGAAACAAAACAAAGAAAACACCAATACACACTAACTACAAATCTTGAAAAGAAACAAATGACACTGAAACACAACAAATAACTTCAATCCATATCTGGATCAATGGATTCAATCCATTATCATTCACATTTTATGCAAAATAAGACCAAAACTATGATAACAATCCAAAAATGAGTAGTTTCAAATTGTTAATCTTACAAAATCAAACTTCCAACCTTGGTAACCATGCAAGAGGAGATTTCAATAGTCTTCCCCATGTGTGGAGGCATTCTAGGGCATTGTGCTATCCCTAACTCCACTGCTAAGAACTTTTTAGGCCAAAAATTGTCATGACAACTTTCAAAAGTTGTCATGACAACTTTTACAACTTTCGAGTTTTTGCTTTGCCAACCTATGCAACCTATTTCAAATCATTACGCATGACGTTTTAAGAATTCCTAAGACCATTCTATACCTCTCTAATTCTCATACCAAGTTATGCCACTTTTGACCATCAAGAAGGCCAATCTCAACTACTCAAGCTATTGCCTATTCACAAAGTGAAAACCTAGGAAGAAAACGAACTCAACTAGGCCTACACTTGACTCAAAGAAAACATCACACTCACTCCTTGGACCCTCTTGGAGTCCTTATTAGTAACCTGACTTGGCTAAGGTTAATAGAAGCTGAAATTGTGAAAGGACTATAAGCCTAAGTCCTAGGTGCTCCTGCGCCAAGCAATTAGGATGTTTCTAGCCTTTTTTGCCTACAAGGGTTATAAAGTGTATCAGATGGATGTAAAATCTGCATTCCTAAATGGAAATTTGGAAGAAGAAGTGTACATGGAGAAAATAGAAGGGTTTTTTCTACATGTTGATGAAACATTTGTGTGCCAGTTGAAGAAGGCCCTGTATGGCTTAAAGCGAGATCCTAGAGCATGGTATTCAAGATTAGATCAGTACCTGAAGGAGCAAGGATTGAGAAAGGGGAGTGCTAACAACAATTTATACATAAAGAAAGATGGAAACCACATGATCATTGTGATTGTGTATGTAGATGACATTATTTTTGGAGGCAATAAGGACACCCTTTGTAAAGAATTTGCTGACTAGATGCAATTAGAATTTGAGATGTCAATGCTTGGTGAATTGACATATTTCCTTGGTTTGTAGATATTACAGCAAGATAAGGGAATCATTATCTCCCAAACCAAGTATGCAAAGGATAGGTTGAAGAAATTTTGACTGGAGAATTGCAAACTAGTAAGTACCCCCATGGTGACTAGAATAAATTAAGAAAGAATGGTGACTCACCAGTGGTAGATTAGATATTGTATAGATCCATGATAGGTAGTCTATTGTATCTAACCAATTTTAGACCAGATATAGTACAGCCAATGTGCATGGTGGCCAAATTTCAAGCTACACCAAAGCAGTCACATATGAATATAGTTAGCAAAATTTTTAGGTACCTACAAGGAACACTCAATTATGGATTGTGGTACCCTAAATAAGGGGATTTCATCTTGGAAGCATACATTGATGCTAATTGGGTAGGTTGCATTGATGACTGGAAGATCACAAGTGGTGGTGCAATCTTCCTAGGTGACGGGTTGGTCTCATGGCATAGCAAGAAGCAGGATTCAATCTCCTTATCAATTGCTAAAGAAAAATACATTGGTGATGCTACATGCTGCTCTCAAGTGCTTTGGATGAAGCAAACCCTCAAAAACATACAAGTGGACATCAATGATCCTATACTCATTTGGTGTGATAATTTGAGTGCTATGAACATAGCAAAGAATCCAGTAATGCATTCCAGGATAAAGCATATAGCCATCAAGTATCATTTTCTCAGAGAGAAGGTTGAAGGATAGGAAGTAAAGATGGACTATATCCCTACTAGAGAACAAGTAGCAGACATTTTCGCCAAATCATTGCCGATAAGCACCTTTGAGTACCTAAGACACAAGTTGGGAGTTGTGTCCCCTGCCTTATGCAATTAAGAAAAGAAGGATTTAAATGGTTAAGGGGGAGTTCATAGCAACATCTATAACTCTTGAACCACATCTTAGTACCAGCTGCAGTCACTAGTAGCAGCGTAAGGGGGAGACAAGTATGGATCAAAGGGTGAGTGTTACCCTTTGTCATTGTGTCAAAGGGGGAGAAGTCTATCAGTATGATGTGTCTTGTAGTAAGTTGACATCAATGCCAAAGGGGGAGATTGTTGGCACTATTGGCATTAAGTTGTCATTGACGTCAAACTAGTTTGGCAAGGTCACCAGTAAGTAAGAAGTGTGACCGGTATAGGAAGAGCGAGACATATGATGGAAAATGCACATATGAGTAAGGAAACAAAAGGAAGGTTACTTGTACACATGAGTTGTGTCATCTACTGATTATCAAGCTTACTAGTTAGGCACAAACCGGGATGAATTCTATTTTGTTTGTTATGAAGGTATAGTACTGGTGAGCAAAACAAAGAGGATGTGTTGCCAGTACAAAAGATGTTTGTTGGTCATATCGGTAAGGTGAACTAAACCGGTAGTCGACCTTGGTCGACAAAGAATGTCAAACTAACATAGGAATTCAATCAAAGGTGGATGTTGCCTAGAATGACAGCTGGATGCTAGATGGAGTTATTGCATAGGTCAGTGGAGTGTGCATCGATGTAATACATTTGCAAGTAGGTCGGCTTTTATGAGGAACCCACAAGTCATAGAGGACGTCGGAGGATTGTAGCTCGAGGAAGGCAATTGTAAAAGGGATTGAACTGATTCTGCAAGAAGATTTGATCCTTATACTCATTTGGTGAAGGAAACAACAAAGCCATTAATGGTGAATGACAGAGAAAAGAAAAAAAGCATTGTGTAGACCTCCAGATTTAAAAAACGCACATTGGAATGTGAATCTTTGTTGGTATTGATCATTTTAATGAAGATCATGTCCCTAAAAAAGAGATCAAATAGGTTCAAGTTGGAGAAGGCAAAACCTAACATGACATTGTTGAAAGCAGTTTTAGGTGGGAATCCTAGTTTATAAATAGAGGAGCTTGAGATAGAAATGATTGATGCTTGATGAGAAGAAGGGAACTGAAGAGAGCTTGAGTGTAGAAAAGAATCATCTCCCTTAGAATTTATTCTAAGAAAGTTGGAGAGTGAGTTAACAAGAAAACCGATGAGAGGGTTTAATCAGTAGTGATAGAGCATCGGTAAACTATAGCAAGTCTAACAATTGAGCTAACTGGTGACGTGTGATTGATCAAGAAGGCATCCAAGTGTGACATAGTGTGTTGTGCGACTGAGAATGAAGGAAGAGTAGCCAGAAACATAGAGATTAATCTCATAACCGGTAGTGTGAAATCCAGTGCAGAAGAGAAGACTGTTAACTGGCATAAACCTATTTGATCAAGAGTTGCATAACTCATTTGCAACTAGAAGCTATAACTATATGAAAAATGTATTTTACTATACATCACCAAGTTGGAGCTTGGTGCAGGGGTTGGTGCTCCTTGGGTTGGTGCCCTAAATCTTTGTAATTTAGTGTTTCACTTGTGAGGCTGGATTGGAGCGATAGTCTCCAACAACATTTCTCACTGAGGTTTTTCGCATATTGGGTTTTCCTCATACATCTGGTGTTGTGGATTGATTTTATGTGTTTGTCTTCTTTGGTATGGTCATTTGTCTTAACCGGTTTGACTATTTAGTTCTTAGGATAATAACTAGTATTCTAAGGTTGCTTTGAAAAGGAAAGGAATTTAGGAGCCACTGATTCACCCCCCCCTCTCAGTGATACTTTGTGTTCAACAAATACCTCTTGTAGATTTTGTTGAATTAGAAGGAACAAGTCTTACGACTCTCCAAGAAGAAATTCAATATATTAAATACATATTGATTGATAAAATGAGTTTTATTGCACAAAATTTGGTACAAACTATTGATTCAAGACTACATCAATCTTTTCCTCAAAAATCAAACATGAGTTTTGGTGGAAGATCAATTATTTCGGTAGGAGATTTGTGACAACTACCTCATGTTAGTGACAAATCACCTTATTATAGTTATGTATGTGAAAATTATTATGGGAAGAGTTTAAGATAGTTGTTGCTTTGAATAAGGTGTTAAGGTAGGAAGGTGAAAGCAAAGACCAACAAAGGTTTCACCAATTACTCAGAAATATTAGAGATTCACATCCAACTATAGATGATTAGAAATTATTGATGACAATAATAGATGTTTCATTACATCCAACAATTAAGTAGGAGTTTGATAATATTATTAATCTATTTGGGTAAGTGCACAAAGATGGGGAACCAAAAAGGGGTCCTAAGATGCCACTTTTTTTCTTTTTTTTTCTTCTCAAATTAGCAGTCTATACTTCGACAAGAAAATGAATATAGTTACACTCAAAATATGAGGATGTAGCAAGAACAAGAGTTGTAGTGCTCCAAGTCTACTTTCTAAACTACTATTTTTTTTGAAAATGGTGGAGATTAAGGGTTTAAAAAAAGGGGGGCACACAAAGTAGTCTGGTTTTTTTCCAAAAAAACATAACATAGCATCTGGTGTGGGCCCCTTAAAATGTCAATTTTTTAATGAAATTTTTAAAATCGCTCCAATGAGAAACTAGTTAGCACCATGTAGTTTATGCTAGATTTTTTGGCTAATTTTTTAATAAATATATGAGTTTTTAGTAATTTTCAAAGTGGACACATCCTGAAAAATAGAAATTCCAGCATGTTCCCCACAAAACTTTGCGTAAACTAATCAAAAATTAATTTAAAAAAAATTGTGTAGAATGGAGTCTAGTTTCTAAAAAAGTAATTTTTTAAAATTCAATAAACGAGTGAAAATTTATGGTTGAAATATGACATGTTGGTTTTTCACAAAAAAAAGACACACTGACAAAACAAGTTATGGATGAAGACCTTAACATTATCAAAATTTGAAAAGAATTATATGGCTGAAAAGAGAAGAGAGAGCTTGATGATTGTATGGCATTTTCTTTTATTGTATTGAAACACATGCAAACTTGATGTAGAGCACGAACCAAAAAGCTAGAAAATTTTCAATATTTGTTGGAAAGCATGTCTTAGGCCTCAAAAGGGCATCGAAGCCTTTGGGTTGGATGCCCAAGGAAAATCGAAGCCTTTGGCTTGGTGTTTTCCAAGGTAACACATTTGGCATACGCCAAATGTATTTGATAGAAATTTTTCATCTTAGAAAACACAAAGTGTTCTCTCTTTTGAAACATATAAATAAAATATTTTATGTATATATTGTCAGGATGTTTGAGAGTGGTTCCAGATCTCTAATAGTTATAATGTAGATTCTGATGTTTAGAGTATTCATATAAATTTCAGATTTAGTCATATTTCAGTAATCAACATGCTTGTATCAACATGATCTCTCTGCTCTATTTTCTGCATTCCCCTTTCTCTTCCTTAACCCCTACCTCTCTCTCTTAGGTCTCTTCCTCTCTACTTCCTTCCCTCTCTTAGGTATCTCTCCCTCTCTTTCCCATCATCCTAACCCACACTCTCTCTTTGGTCTATCCCTCTCTTTCCCTCTTTCACTTGGGCTCTCTCTTTGTCCCCCTCTCTCATGTATCTCTATCTCTCACTCTCTTCCCCTCTCTTAGGTGTCTCTCTCTCCCATTCTCTCCCTCTCCATCCCCCTCATTTTCTCTTCCTCTCTCTTCCTCTCTCTCTCTCTCTCTCTCCGTCTCACTCCCTTACTCTTTCTCTCAAGTCTCTCTCTCTCTCAACCTTTATCTCTCTATCTCTCTCTCTCCTCCTCTCTTAGGTGTGTCTCTCTCCCATTATTTCTCTCTATTTCCCTCTCTTCATCTTGTTCCCTCTCTCCCTTTCTCTCTCCCTCTCTCTCTAACTCTCTTTCCCTCACTTTCACTACAATTCTTTCTCTCTTAAGTATCTCTCCCTCTCTACCTCTATCTCTCTATCTCACTCTAGTTAGGCCCAATATGGAAAGCTAATGTACTGAGAGGGGAGGGGTGAATCAGTACTTCAAAACTTTTCTTGAATAATAACTATAGACACCTAAAAATGGTCAACGCTTGCGGAGTCATATTTTAACATTGGCGCATTAACATTTCTCCTATGTCACGCACTTGGTCTTTATCATTTGTGAGCATCAAGTCCTTTTTCTACATTCTTCAGTTTTTCTCACTTTCGAGTTAGGTCTTGTCGATAGCAATCTTTGATCATGATTTTGGTCAATCTTGTCAATCTCTTATCAACTTGTCAATCTCATCGTTTTACGATCGATTCATCATCGATCCTTGTCCTCTTTGATCATGTCAATTGGCACATTTATCAATCAAATCATTTATCAATCCAAAATCATGATCAAATCGATATCAATTATCCTTTGTCAAGACCTAGTTGTCATCTTTGCATTTCTAATTCATCTTCCAAGGTTTTATGATTTATTCATTTAAATCTTGTTTGGCATTTTCCCTCTAGGTTAAATATTTTATTTATTTATCCTAGGTCTTCTTGTCACAATTAAATTATTATTTAATTGGCTAATTAATTCCTCCTATTTTTGTAAATTAATTAATGAATGAGAAATTATTAATTAATTTACCTAATTTTCATCAATTTCCTAATTTCCAAGTCATTATTTCCAACTTAATTTTCTAATTTCTCCTAAATTCCTAAATGTCTATTTCTATTTCAAAATCTTGTCATAAATCCTTGCATAGCAATTTGTCATAAATTGTCATAAAATCCTTGCATAGCAATTTGTCATACACATGTCATAATTTTGCTATTCTTGATTTGAATTTCCATTCGAATCATTATCATGCTAATTTGATCATTTCTCCAATTTATCTATAAATTGGATGAATTTCTTCAATCAAAGCCCCTTGATTCTTGACCCCGAATCAGACTATTGAATTTCTAATCAATTTGTCAAATCACACTTCGAGTATTCTTGTGTCAATTTCAATCTTGCTTTCACAATTAGGTTTATGCACTTGAAGGTGAGATCTACAACAAAACTATTTGGAGAAGAAAGAAGAACAATGGAGCCGCATGAAGGGAACATCTGGTTTGCATAGTCTTTTTGAATGTTTTATCTTTATGTCTCTATTGAATGTGTTTAGGATAGATCATTGCAATTGTGCTTTCGTGATTGGGCTAATGATTAGTTTTTATATCGTTTGTGATGATTTCCTATTTCCTAAGCGTACATTAGTTTTTGAGTGCTTTCAAGTTGATTTGCAGGCCAAAAACCCAAAAATAAAGTCGTGCAGGGTTTTCTGGGGACTTCTGCGCCTGTACGAGACAATCTGCGCTTGTGTAAAAAAAAAAAAAAAACTGTGCTTGTGTAAGGTAACCTACGCCTATGTAATCTTGCACCTGTGTTATGAGTTCTGCGCCTGTGTCCTGAGTTCTGCGCCTGTGTAAAGTCCTTAACAGAGGTAAAAATGCAGTGTTTTACTTGAAAATTGTCTTGTTTTTGCATTCTGTTTTCTGCTTTTTTGGTTTTTGGTACTGATTATTTGTGCAGAATCTTGGCATACGCATGGCAAAGACAAAAAATCAAACTATTAACATGTGTTATGCAGAATCGATAGTCAAAGAATAAACACCTCAAACTTCTAACTTGGGTTTTGCAGGTTGCCTTGGAGAAACAACTAAACTTGGTGTTTGTCATTAATGTTATAGAAACCTAGTATGATTTCTAAATAGGTTGGAATGAATATGTTTTTTCTTTGATTGTTGAGTGTGACATTAGAGTAGGAGAGTATGCTCTCATCCTTCTTAGGGTGATCAGAAATCCAGATCTTTGATACCATGCTCATGTCTTTGATTGTTTGTCACCCTTAGAGGGCCTGCCTTCCCGACCACTTTGCTTTTGTAAGCAAGTGATAATCGTGAGAAGGGAACGACCCAAAGTGAGTACGGCTAGAATACCTTGGCATTCTAACTCACTATAAAAAAATACCTGATGAGTGAAAGCTTTGAAGGAAGGGTTACGTGGGAATTGTAGTTACTTGGGAAGTGATGACCCTTGAACTCTTTCTCATATCAACATCTAAGTAGGACCTCACAGTCTAAATTGTGCTTGCGCGACTACATTTGTTTGGTATCTTGATGGGCTTAAGGTCTCAATCATGCTTGCGTGACATCAAGGAGTAACGCTTAATAGAAATCCTGACTAAACACCTTGTTTTTAGAGGCCAAAAACCCCTTCCAGTTGCTTGAGAAGGACAAGTTCGGATACTTGGAAGAGATACTAAGTTTGCCATGGGGAGATTTCCATGGGGACTGATGCTTGGCTTCCCTGAGAAGTGAGTGCCATGGAGGGGAGCCTATGGGGTCAAGCATCTATGTATTCTCCTTGAATCCCATAATGAGTCTACCTCTCAAGTACCTAATGTCCTTGCCTACCATAAGAAATGTGGGAATGAGCATGATTGTCTTGAGTCTATGTTAAAATATCTTGTCTTCTTTACTTGTCAAAAGTTGAATTGCATCTCATTTCAAAAGCAAGACAAATTGATTCAAAACAACGTTACACATGAGAGCATTTCATCCAACAAAGTTCAAAACATCTTCAAACATGGTTGTCAAACATTGTTCAAAATCTTGTCTCAACATTCATGTCACTTACATTTAGGTTTATCTTAGGTTTGCATTTTGCAAAGTCATTGTCAAGTACCAAGGTTAGGTTTCACCTAAGTCATACTCCTTTGCATACCCTAGGTCTCTTCATTAAGCTTAGGTCATTATCATATCATATTAGGGTCACTTGCATATTAATTGTCCCTTTGCATATAGCCTCAAAAACTAGGTTTTGTCATACTTGAGTAATCCAAATCTTTGATAAACCCTAAGTCATTTGTTAAGAAGTCTAGACCTTGTCAAACCTTTTCTTTTTATGTCATTATTGTCATTTGGTCAAACCTAGCTTAGTATCCAAGCATATAGGGGAGACTTTGTCATTTGTCCTTTGAGGTCTAGACATCATTTCAATTTCCTAAGGGTCTCTTTTTAGATTTGCATTTCAAAAGTTTGTCAAAATCTTGAAAACAACCAAAAACATAGTTTGCATTCTTGCCATAGATTGCATTTTCATTTATTTAGGTTGCATATCATACATTATCCTTGAAAAATTCCAAAAGTATTGCATTTGCATAGTGACATGTCTATTGAAACAAGGTTCCAAGCACCAATGATGCAACAAAGTTTGACATATCAACCAACAATGCAATCACAATTATATCCAACCCAACAACAAGGCAATATCGATCAAACTTTTTATGATGAAACAAGTCTCCAAATACAAAAACTAGAGGAGAAGCTGGCTCAAGAACAAGAGATTTTGGAACAAAGAGTGAAAAACATTGAGAAGAATAGATCACAAATGTCCAAAATGTTTCAAAAATCGCCAGGTCGAAATCCAAAGATTGAGCCAATTGATGTAAGATCTCTTCTTGAACGATCAGACATACCAGCTCTCCTCTCCCAAATAGAGATGATGAAACAATTTCAAGAAAAGAGACAACATCAATTTCAACATTATGTGCCTCCACAACAAGGACATGAAGGTGTTTACTATCAATCAGATTTTCAACCAACACAACCAATGGTCCAATCTCAACAATATGTCCAACCGACTATCAAGTATCAACAACAAACTTAATGGACAACTCAGTATCAACAACAACAACCAAACATTCAAAAACAAAGGTTGCAACACACACCAAGCCAAATTTTGAACATGTCAAGACAATTTGATCAACATCTAGTTCAAAATCAAAACATGACATCAGACCAAAACCAACTCCTTGCAAAACAAGTTCAAATTCTAGATACAACTATGTCAAAACCTCGAAAGAAGGGTGGCTTTATTGCAATGCTCTTAAGAAAACTACCAAGTGAGTTCTTTGAGGAAGATCAAGATAATATAATTATGTCCAGTAATGCCTCATCCCCCCACACGCAAATTGACTCTCCAGTGGCATCTATCCCTATACCTTTAGAAGTTTCACAAGAACCTTCCATATTGTCCTCATCAAACAATACACCCAAGGATGCAATTATCCAAGGGCCATCCATAATTGATTGCTATGATAATCCAGTTCATGATGCACATCCTTGTCATGTTTCAGAAATACAAGACCCAATGCCACCATGCACTTTATTGCCATTACCTGTTTTAGAGGACCCCATTCAAAGTCCCTCTTCCTCATGTTCAAGCATTGATTCCTTGCCAGAATCCATCATAAATGTTCAAAGTGCATCCCCTTCATGCCAAATCATTGATTCCTTGTCAGAATTCCCCATGTATATCCAAAGTCTAACCCCATGTCAAGAGGATAATTTAGAACATGAAGAAATGTGTCTTAAAACAGATCAAGATCAAGATCTTGAAACCTTATCATCCCATCTAATTGTTGACCAAGACCTCATGTTCCCAGACGCTCACGATGATTCCCCTATTCTTGACCATCCTATCCAAAGTCCTATTGACACTCCATTCCCCAAGCAAGATCAAGATATCCCAGTCCATCCAATCCCAAATGATCCCCTTCCATTTCATGAAAAAAATGTCCTTTCAAATCCCATTGACATTTCACTTCCTAAGAAAGATCAAGATATCCCTTCCATCCTTTTCGACGATCCCATTAAAAGTCAAGAGCAAAGCACCATTAAAGAGGATTCCAATGATCTTCCTCCTTGTCAAGATCAAATTATTCCTTTAAATCCGCCACAAGATCCTTTTGTTCCTCCATCTCCTTGTCTTAATCCCCCATATACACTCCAAGATCGCATTTCTTTTGATGATCCCATTATTTCTCCCATTCCATCTCTTGAAGAGCCTATCATTGAACCATGTCCACTACACAATCCTAGTCCCCCTCACGATCCTAATCCCACTCATGATTCTAACGTGTCAGTGCAAGATGTTCATGAACTCTCGACATGCATAATGGGTTCTTCCACTTTGGTGAAATCCGATCCACTTCAAGATCTCATTATTTCTCTCATATCATATCCACCTCATAATGAACTCGTGTCTTCTTCCCAAAGAAAAGAGTCTCCTACAAGTCAAGATATTCATAAAGGCAAAGGGGTAGACCTTCACAAGTAAGAACCCCTCCATATCAAAGAATATACTAATGGTCATGGCTACAGGGCTCACACTCAAGGCATTGGTATCCCTTCAAAGTCAAAATCCAAATGTCCACTTTCCCCATCATCACTTCCATCCATTCTAGGTCCCTATATCCCTCCATCTCCTATGCAACATCAGCAAAGGCACACATCTTGGAGAACCTTCCATCCATCCCACAGGCCTCCATATCATTCCCATCCACACCGACATTCATTCCCCCCTCCAAGCAATTTGGATGCCAAGTATAAACGTCATAAGTCTAGCAATCCACATGTATTCAAAGGTCAACATGTCCAATATAATCGACATGTCAAAACAAAGAACAATATGATCTATAAAGAAAAAGAAATATCCAAAAGGCCACAAAGGCCCACTGAGAAAAATAAAGCAAATTTAAAGTCTATATGGGTTCCTAAATCCCTTATGCAAGCAATGCACTCCAAGGAACCACAAAAGCATGAAAAATCAAAAACCATGTGGATTCCTAAGCGGCTCCTTGAAGCACAAAAGCCTAAAGAAACATCAAAATTGGCATCCAAAATTGCTATTCCTCCATCCAAACCTTCCAAGTCTATTCCTCCATCACCTTCTTTATCCATTTTGGGCCCATATGTCCCAAAATCCCAAGCTATTCCTCCATCCAAATCTCACAATCTGAGATCCATTTTTCCTCCATCAGTCCATCACCCCTCAAGGTGTGTGCCAATTTTGATCTTGCCAACATTTCCATCCACTGAAGCCCAATTTTTTGAATACCCTATCCATTATCCAATGCATATTTTCCATCCTTCGATCCCTTTGATCCCATCCTTTGCATAAATCCTTGCCTTAGTTTCATCTCTTTTTCCATGTCCTTATCCTACCAACATCTTTGAGCATACTTTTAAAGGTCATGGTCCATTTTTTTTTTAAGGCTACTATCCAAACAAAAAGACACTTGAGTCCTTCTTCCATCCCCTATCATGTGTCCATCTTCTCTTGAAAAAGTCAAAATATAAAAAAATAAAAAAAAAGTGAAAAAAAAGGCAAAAGAAAAAAAAAAATAAAGAAAAAATAATTCGTCCACTGGTGAAAACCTGGCAAACAGGCGCCTTGGGCAAGTACCATGATGAAAACCTGGCAAACAGGCATCATGCGTCATCTATGAACTTCTTGCATACCGTACTTGGGGACAGGTTTTATCCTATCATATCCTTTTGTCCTTCATTGTTCCATTATCCTATCGAACCCCTGTCATTACCCTTCATATCCTATTGTCCCTCATGTCCATTTCCTCTTTCCACCTTTGATCTTGACAAGGCTGACGATCTTCATGAGCATCATGCAGCTTTTAGTCTATCATAGCTTTTGGTCATTTATCCATTTGCTTATTATAACCTTTCATCCATATTCCCTAGCTTATTGCAACTTTCTGCCACTATCCCTTAGCCAATCTCGATCTTCAGTCCATGTCCCTTATCCATTCTTGGTCTTGCTTATCCTATCCATATCTTATCACTATCCATACACTCTTTTTCATTCCTTGATCTTGATCTGACATAAGGATGCAAAATTTAAACATGGTTTCAAAAACCTCTTGACATGTCCCTCATGTCATGTCACTACTTAACATTGTCATATCCAGTCTCTTGTCCCATCATGCAATAGCCCTTGAAAATTGCATCCGCATTGTCTCCATAATCAAAGGCCTTTGTCTTCCCTCTATCCACCATCATTTCAGAAAGCCTATTTATTCACCTGTCATATTCCTTGCCTTGCTAGACACTGGGGGCAAAATCCAAAACAATTGAAAAATGTCTTGAAAAAATCCCTAAAAATTGAAAAATGTCTTGAAATAATCCCTAAAAAAAAAGTCAAATAAAGTCCTGAAAAAAAATAAAATAATAAAATAAAATTTCAAAACATTAAAATCCAAAAACAAGCATTTTGCAATAAATATCCCCTTTGTGCATAGACATATCACTGAGCATCCCTCCATCGACACGCAATCCAACACTATGCTTTATAAATCATGCGTAAACAGATGAACTTTTCACTCAAACCAGACATTCAAACTGATCAGAATTGTCTTATCAATCAAACGTCAGCATCAATATCATTTGTCCTTGTCTCTACTATCATGGGTCTTATACAGGGTGTGGTATACTTGAAACCAGACTATGTCCTGTCTTAGACGGAGTACCGCATGTCCTGAAACCAGACAGCATGATCATCCTATTAGTGCTTTCAACTTTTGACAATGAAGATCAGGATGTTTGTTTGACTTGTTGGAATTTGTGCATCTTATCTTTTTATTGATTTATCTTCGATCATGTTCTTATGTTGCTTGATGATGTCACTGAGTGATTTAGAGTGAACGGGATGGATCATGGTCCTTTTCTTTTTTGTTGTGATTGTTATTTGTCTGTGATGTGTCTGTCTTTTGCAAAAAGGGTTGCATTTCGGCTCTGGCCTTCAATGCCATGATGTTATGCATCCATTTTGCTACATTAAAAATAAAGTTTCTCACCTACAAAATGCATTACTGAAAGCAAGTTTTTCTTCATCTCTCACTGTCTTCTGTCTCATTTCTTCTTACTAACATCTCTTCCGTCAGTTTGGATAGTCAGTTTGGTCTAGTGCTCCAATTTTCCCCAAACATACATGCTGCATCCTGCATTCATTGGTTAGTACATTTGCATTACATTAAGAATCATATCAAGTCTTTTATCCATTTCATATTATCAATGCATCAAAAACACATAAAAAAAAAATACATCCATACATGTTCCACAATGGTACATAAACAATGCATAAGTCATCCATACATGGAAAATAACATTAGTCATAACATATTGCATCCCATCATATCGATGCATATCATATCATATGTCACAATAATATCAGAGTACAAAATTGGACTGTTTGTCCGAAGTATGGTCCGCAGGCTGACTACAAAATGTCAAACTACATAATGTCTACTGTCTGTCGTAAGGAGCATGTGCCTCTGTCACTGGGTGCTCCCTCTGTCCTCCTCATCCCTACCATGTCTCATGGATGATGTCCCCCCTGGTCCTGGCTGTGGTGGTCTCATAGGTCCACTCACCCCCATGCTGCTCAATGACCTCCGAGAGCGTGCCCTGCTCTCTGTCCTCGATCATGCTCGATATGAAGGTGCTCTCTGCTCTGGTGGAACTGCACTCTCATATAGTGTCCTCCAATGGTGTATCTCCTCTCTAGTCTCTACCAGCATCTGTGCCATCTCGTGTGCACTAGCATCCCGAATCGACCCAATATACTCAGTGACTCTCTGTTCCTCTCGCTGTGCCTGAGCAATTGCTACATCTCCAACCGCTGTGAGTCTGGCTATCTCCGCTCTAAATTGATCCTTCTATCTCTCTAAAGTCACAATGTGATCCTACTGACTCGCTATGGTAGCCCTGCACATTTCCATCTCCTCCATGCTAGCTGTCTCCGGCTCTATAGGTATATCCTACAATGCCTCCTGCTCGCCTGAATCCCCCTCATCCTCATCCCCATCCTCTTCTCCAACATCATCATCCCCATCCTCATCTCCGTCATCATCATCCCCATCCTCATCTCCATCATCGTCATCCCCCTCATCCTCATCCCCACCCTCATCCTCCTCATCCTCATCATCTCCCTCCTCCTCTCCTATAAGTGGGAAGTCCTCCTGTCGCCTCAGTACTAGAATATCCGGATCTATCAATGGCATTGGCCATCGTTGTGCAAACCATCTATCATACTCATCTGTCATCCCCGCGTCCTCCACATCTAATCTCCACTCCCACGGTCTCTGCTGTAGCTGTGAGAAGTCAGCATATGCTATGTGTGGCTAAATCATACTCCCCCACTGACTCGTCTCTCTATGAGATCGGACAAAGTGTGCAGTCCTCCTAGGTACATCCTGCCTCTCTCCAAACTGTCATCTGACTCTCTCCGGCAGGTAGAACTCAATCACTCTCTGGCGATTCATTGGTCGCCCAATCAGGTACCTCTCCTGTCTACAATAAGGTAGCTCATCACTGTCATCTGACCATCCCAGACAATCATGATATGGCCTCCATATGAACTCTCTCAGTCTGTCTAGCTCATGTCGCCAATATAGTATGTATCCAAAAGGACCCTGTCTTAGTGCTCCCCCATAGCAGTATACATATGGTCAGTGTGGTACTACCTGTCTATCTGTGATCGGTCGACATATGGCTATGTGCTCAAATGCCCATACCTGTAGCAATGTGACTCCACAGCTCAAAGTCTGCACTCCCTGATATGCTATCTGATGTAGCTGAAAATATAGCATAGCAAGCACACATGGTCCCCATGTGTACACTGTCCCCTCTATCACCATCCACTCTAGCACTCTTCCCCATCCAATAGGGAATCCATGTCCTCGTTTGTCTCCTACTAATAGGCATACTATCACCACATATCGTCGATCGTACTCTGATGCCATGGTCTCCCAGCCAATCTCCCTCTCTACGATATCTAGATCATCCACGTCACACTCAAATAATCTACACAAAGCATCTCTCCCTATCACTAGGTCATACTCTATCATCTCTCCATGAATCAAAATGCGCAGGATATGCCATACATCCTCCAGTGTCACCGCCGCCTCCCCAGTCACCAGATGGAATGAGGAGGTCTCTGAATGCCATCGCTCTGCCAATGCGGTAAGCAGTCCTGTGTTTTCCCTAATCTCGGGCATGAATGTGACATAGTATATCCCCATTCCTACTAAGGTATCTTTGTCTGTGCTCTTGAGTCTATGTCATAGCATGAAGCAGTCAGGTCGGTTCTCCCGCATGATCAATGGATACTGTCGACTCTGCATCACAATTGGGGCATATTTTGTCAATTTTAGGGTTTTCTCCTACGGGTTTCTTTTCCTCATTTTCATGTCTAATCAGGGTGTTTTTCATCTAATCTGACCTATCCTACCCTTATCCCCTTTTTCTGGATCATTTGCATGTCATTTTGACAAAAATTAGGGTTTGCATTGCACAATTGCGCCTGTGTCAGGTAACCTGCACCTATGTCTGGTAACCTGTGCTTGTGTCTGGTAACCTGCGCCTGTGTCTCCCTACACAAGCATAGAAGACCCTACACAAGCGCAGGATTCACCCTACACAAGCGCAGGAGTCCTTTTTTGCATCCCCTGTGGGCCCCGCAATGTCCCGCAAGCAATCAAACTTCATGAAATTGAAAACATGGGTTTTTGAGATACATACCGCTGCTCCCGCATCGTCCGATCATCTGAATGTGTGTACACATTCCCCGAGGTGATCCGCCATTGGAATGTTCACCATCTATCTGCAAGTGTCCTTGTCCAGAGCAACAAATCCTCCTCTTTGGCTAGTGCAAATGAGCAAATTGTCACTCTTTTGGTCCCATTTATAGATCTTTGTCAGTGCATAGATGGACGTGCACCCTCTCCATCTTATGTTGGTCGTGGTCTTTTGTATCTTAATCATTCTCTCCCTCTCCATCCCCCTCATTTTCTCTTCCTCTCTCTTCCTCTCTCTCTCTCTCTCTCCGTCTCACTCCCTTACTCTTTCTCTCAAGTCTCTCTCTCTCTCAACCTTTATCTCTCTATCTCTCTCTCTCCTCCTCTCTTAGGTGTGTCTCTCTCCCATTATTTCTCTCTATTTCCCTCTCTTCATCTTGTTCCCTCTCTCCCTCTCTCTCTAACTGTCTTTCCCTCACTTTCACTACAATTCTTTCTCTCTTAAGTATCTGTCCCTCTCTACCTCTATCTCTCTATCTCACTCTAGTTAGGCCCAATATGGAAAGCTAATGTACTGAGAGGGGAGGGGTGAATTAGTACTTCAAAACTTTTCTTGAATAATAACTTTACTGTTATGCATAAACAAAATAGTGCAGTAACATAAAATAAAGTTAAAACAAATAGATAACAATCATACATGATTCACTCCATAACACATATATTTTGGTTACGCAGAAACTCTTGGTTAGAGAGAAAAACTATGGTGGGGATGGCACCCACAACTTCACTACTGCAATAATAAAGAATGCTCAGTTAGAGCTACATTTAGCTATTTCTAATAGCTTACCCTATTAGGAGTAACAAGATCTGTTAGATCTACCTTGCTAAAGGATTTTACAACATTTATTCTGAATGTTGCACCTGGTTAGAGGCTTTACAATTTATAGACTTGGTTAGAGTCTTTTACCCTGTTAAAGGTTTCTCTTTCAACTTCACAATATTACAATAAAATCATTACAAACATCTGCAACTTTACATCTGAAATGTTATAGCAGATTCTATGTGCTTAGGATAAGATTATCTTGCTTATAGCATACCTCGGTAACTCATATAGTAACTCGGTAATCCTTTCTATTTACTCTGTTCTTCGACTGTTCTCTGAAACCTTCTCGGTGACCTCTGTGTCTTTGTAACAGTCTTCCTTCATACATATATGCACACACCTTTTACTCTTAACTCATTCTGTATAAATAGATCTCTTAAAACAATGATCTAATTCATTGCTTCTATCTTACAAACAAGATTCCTCGAATGAATAACTAAACAAAATATTTCATTGGTTAGATTGTCCTCGCAATCATACACAATCTTCTAGTGCAATTTCCAATGTAATAACGATTAGATGTGCCTCAATCTTGTAACACATTTTCATATGCATGTCCAGGTTCAATGTATCTAGTAACATGTTTCACTTGGTGAGTATCAACTCGGTGTGTTAACTTTACTGCTCAGTAGCCATAAAAAGATACTTGGTAGACAACTCGGTGTATACTGCATTCTATGACTGCTTTCTTCTGTAACTGACTAGACTGTGCATTCTGACTTCTCTATTTATACCGACTACATGATTCAGTAGTGCTGACCGACTAGAATATATAGTATGAATTTGAATATAAAAACTAATGGAAACTTGATAAGTAGTAACAATCTCCCCTTTTGACATTAGTTGAGATGTTTGACAAAAACTACTTTCAAAGTCATAACTCAAAAATCTATATACTTTGCAAAATGACTATACTTGACAATATATACAATAGTCAATGAAATAGTATATGCAGATATACTCCCCTTATCTTTATTCTATATATTACTTGGATTTTGCATGCTTGGTTCTATTATGTGCTTTTATGCTCTTCTTTCTCTACATGCTCTACTCGGTATACTCCCCTGTATACAATACTCAAAACTGTATTACCAAAACTGTATCACTCTCCAATTATATTACTCCCCTTATGTAGTATTACTCCCCTTTTTTAACAAACATCAAAAACTTAATTTCCATCCGGGGGCGGTAACTAATCAAAAAGAGATTTATACTTGGTTTAGGCATCAGTGAGTGCGACTAAGAGTGCATCCTTTACACTTTCCATTAAAGAATTTTGTGCTTGAATATTAGCCAATAGTGATATTAAGCCATCAAGAGTGCTTCCCTCTTGTGTAGTAGATAGGCCTATAGCTCAGTTAATCTGCTCTTGAACTGATGAGAGATGAGGAAGGAATAATGTCTGGAGGGTCATTATATCCATCCTGACCTTATGCTCTTCATTTCTGAGTTCTAACTATTGAGCCATGAGCTGTTGAAGCTTAGTATAATTTTTTTGAACTGAATTAAGCTCGGTGGTCAACTTAGTTGAGAGATCGGTGATCTCTTTCTCAATTGCATCAGTTTTATTCTTGATATCTTTAATGAATAAGGAAAATGTACAAAGTTTCTGAAATAAATAAAGAATATGCTTGAGTTGAGGGGACAACTCAGCAATGAATTTGACAAGCTTTACTTTTCCTATAGCGAGAGCTTTTTGTACCTCTTCTATCATCTTTGTAGTAAGCTCTTTATCTTTTATCTTGCTCAAGTACTCAGATGCATCAACTCTAGATGTTTCTATTTGAGTAAGGAGTTCATCTAGTTGAATGTGGATGGCTACATCAGTTGACACTGTTGCTGAAGGTAGCATATCTGTTAGTAGTGTCTTTATGTTCTATAGTACTTTATTCTTCTTTTGAATGGCCAATTGTTTTTCTTGTTCGGCCTTTGCTTTGCATAGTTCACTGAAATCAATAAGTGCTTGCCCTTTTAATTTTGAGATATCCACATTGGGCAACACTACCGGTTTAGTTAAATCAACTTTGAAACTATGCTTTCTCACCTTCTTCTCTTTACCTTTGATTGGTTGTACTAAGACAAGTGCTTGTGAGGCTTGCTGACCCTCGGTAGGTTGCTTGATAGATGCAACACTTTGGTCGGTTCTTGTAGCCATTGTGGTGTCCTTGGGTGTCTCGGTACTAGGGGTCTCAGCTATATCATTTTCAGTGCTTGACGGTGCTTGAGACGTCTGACCTTTAGTTGTATATTTTGCTGCTTCAGACTTGTGACCTTTGCTGCCTTGATCTGTATCCTTAGGAGCTTCGGTAGAGACAGGTGGCTTGACCAGTGGATAAGGCTGAACTTTTTCTAAGATAGATTCACTAGATACAAGTTTTGCATAGGTAGTGCCTTCTATCATTTCCTGCTCCGGTGCTTCTTCATCCATGACATCTTCATCAATTTGAATAGTGTCAGCCGGATCTTGCTTGGTAGCATCAGGACCTTGCTCAGTGACATCAGGATCTTGCTCAGTGACATCAACAATTTCAACTTGAGATTGTTCACCAACATCCTTTATTTTGAAGATTTCCTGCCACTTGGCTTTTGTCTCATTTTCTACATCAATGTATAGTCCATTCATCAATTTTAAGGCTCTCTGTTTGACAAGAAATTTAGAATTGTATGTTGTCAAATGCTCCTTAATGTCTGCTACAGACATATCAAGGAATAGATGGACTAGACTTCTTTTTCTTATTTTTTTCTCTATGTCCATTGCATATTTCCATCTATTATCAATATGTAAGTATAATTCACTCGGAAGTGACTTTACCAGTTCTAATGGAGCTAGCCGAGACTTTAGAAGTGTGCAGATGACAGCTTGTTCAATTTGTCACTTCTCGTCATTATTCCTAGTCTCATACTTGACATATCTAAATCCTGCAAATCCACCATATTCTTTAAGATTGGCACAAAATTTTTCAACACTATGAATATTTACCTTCTTGCTTTTTACAATTTGAAATTTGTTTGCATCGTCAGATTCTATATCACTAGACTCTTTTGTCAAAATGAGTCTGAGAAGATTTCTTGTAGGTCTTGGTTACCTTGGGTACAGTAACACTCTTTTGTTTCTTACTCAGTGATGCAGCTGATGCTCTAGTGTTAGGTCTCTTTGTTGGTGGAGTCGGTAGGGCCTTTGAAATGTCTTGTTTCTTTCTTTTCAAAACTTTACCCTTAGGCAACTCGGTACTTAATGTTATTGCTACCTCTTGGGCTTTTGATTCCTCTTTGGTAATGGCAAGAGTGCCTTTGATAGGTGTAGAGGAGGATTCTTCTCCAAATTTCTTAGATAAAACCTTTATCATCTTTGTAGCCTTTCTTGTAGCCTTGGGTACTACAATGCTCATTTTTACTTTTTCTTTCACCTCTTCATAAGTTCCATATCTTAGTTCGGTAGCATGCCTTGGCAATGAAAAATAGGCATCAATTTGCTATTGTGTGATATCATAGTCAATCTCATAACCCATTGGTGGCAAAGATTGAGTCCTTGGTTCAACAACATTCATATAACAATAATCGGTGTCTACCTCAAAACATATATCATCCTTATATTTCTCTACCAGTTGTGGTGGAATCCGGTACCTATTGTGCATCTTCTCTTGAAATGTGCTAAAATAGTCATGCATGATATCATAAAAATTATCTCCTAATTTCTTGATAAAATTATTGATTTGATGGGTGATAGGTCAGTGTAGCTCCCAAACTACTTTACCGACTGAGGGAAAGAACTTCTCAAAGTAGAAAAACATACATACAAGAAGTGAACCAAACTTCAGTGTGTTTGCCAAGTTGTTCTTCTTTGGCTTCCTTATTGTGTTAAGGTTCTCAAACAAGTTCTTCAATAGCACTTCACATAAATCTACTTTCATTCCCTTTTTCACTATTTTATAGGCTAAGTCAACTGCGGCACATGGTACACTGTTTTCCCTTGCTGATTGAAAGAAACAGTAACCAATTACTCTAATTGCAAACTTAAGTTCTGCATCAGTGACATTGTTCAATTTCAGTCCTCGGTAATCAGATTCTACTCCAGTTAGACTGATTAGCTCCTTCTGAGATATCATTTTCTATGCTTGTGCATGATCATAGATGGGAAACCCGATGATCACATGAGTGATTTCCTTGGTGATTTTGAATGGTTGCTCCTCTAGCCACATAAAATCATCATGAATTCTTCTTAAAACAAACTTAACCCACTGGGGTTTGAACACTCGGGGATAGGCTAGGGCTTCAGTTAATCCCTTGATTTTGATATGCTTGTGCTTGCTATCCATTTTGCCATCGGTACAAAGTTCATCATATGTGTCACTAATCTCAACATGACCGAGTTCTTCAACATGACATTTGGTGAAGAATCTAACATCTTCGATTAACAAGACTCGATCCGGGATGAGTGAAAATGCAGTTTTGTCATCTAGTTCCAAGGTGACTTTAGGAGTCAAAGAGTACTTCAGTGAGGGCTTCTCCACATTCTTAACAACTATAGGATCTTGGATCTTGGGCACCATTGTAGATTTCAGGTAAAAATTTAGCAAACTATCCTTAGGGTTTGACGGTTTACAAACGACTGACGCTTCACACTCGGTAGATAATAGCAATTTGACAAGATCGGAAACCAGCTTAACAGTGTAATTAGATTTGTTGTAAATACCTTGAAATTTTCTCTGAATGAAGTTTTATCGCCTTGATTTTCTCTGCTCTGCTCTCTTGAAAACTTGGTGAATGAAAATGATAGTGAAAATACCTTTAAGTACACAAAATGCCTTATCGGGCTCCATGCAAGTTAGGTCAAAATATTAAATGCACTCGGTTCACCTTTAACCAATTTACTCTTTTTTTTCATTTTAATGGAGTAACCAAATTTCATTTATTTACCAACTTGATAGGTTTCTTGTAAAGTAATTTTGATAGAATTTCAAACTTACTAATGCATATTAACTATGCAGATTTTGAATTTTGTACATAATAGAATAGGAACTGTTATGATTTAATCTTTAGAGGATGCAGTCCCTTCATACCTTTTCTGATTAATTTGGAATGGGTGCACCTAATTCAGTGGGTCAGGTTCTTTCTTCATCTGACATGATTTCCTTCTTTTTCCGAATATCTTAAATTTTTCTTTTATCTCTTCAGTGTCTCTTCTAGGTTGATCTCTGCAATCTCTAGCTAAATGTCCAACTTTGTGACAATGAAAACATGCCATACCAGGATTTCTCCATGATCTTTGGTTGTTCATTCCAAACCTTATAAAATATTTGGCACTAATATGTCCATATCTTCCATAACATTCGCACCATATCCTTGTATTGTAATCCCATGGTACTATTGTATATTGTCGGTAAGGATCTATGTGAGTTCTGTAACCTCTAGTTTTTGCTCGGTGTGGACACCGCATGTAGTTCTTTTGCTTAGACTAGCACTTCTCAGTATTATGTCCATATCTATTACAGTTTCTACAAAACCCTTTGAATTTTGCCTTTTGATAGTTGTTAACAAACTTTGTCCTACATTGATTAGATGTGTGACCATATTTATTGCAATTGTAACAATATCCATTGGACTTAGTGATATTTGGTTGCTTACCTTTTCTAATCTGGCATATGTTGGTAGTATGACCTTGATTTCCACAGTAGTAGCAAATAGGTTTCTTCCTTTTGATGTTATTCCTATTTCCAGCTTGCTTTAATGATTCTCCTCTCTCGGTAGTATGAATTCCTTTCTTGGTTGATTCTTTTCCTTTGTAACCGAGTCTTGCATCTTTGTTGGGTCTTCTTGTATTCAGTTGCTCATCCAACATTTTTGATGCATCATAACTCTTCTTCAATGTTTCTTTGGATTTCTTCTCTATTTCAAGTTCATCAGTCAACCTTGATACTTCAAGTTTCAATGCTTTATTTTCATCATTCTTTAGAATTGCTTCATGATGTGCATAACCTAGTTGATCTGTCATATTTTGTTGAATCCCAGTTAACCTTATGATTTCATCATTCTTATCAGATACTGAGACTTCAAGTTGTTGTTTCTCTCTTTGTAGATCTCATGCTTTATCCTCTACTGTCCTTAATGCATCTAGGTTTTCAGTCATCTATGTACTGAAATGTTCATGTTCTCTTTTCATTGCTTTTAGTTGATCAACCAATGCTTTGTTATTTTCTTTCAACACTCCAATCATTTCTTCAGTTTCTTTAGATATACTATTCTCAGATGATGTCTCAATTTGTTCCACTAACTCTTGAGAATCTTGCAAGTCATCTGATAATCTTCTTCTTACTTTCAGAGATTTTTGCATTTGCCTTTGAATGTCTATAATCACTTGATTTACATGATCCATCTCTTCTTGCAAATACACAATCCTTCGAGATTGTTTATAGCCTTCCATTGATACGATCTTTCTCCTTAGGTAGTTAAACCCTTTTCAAAAATAGAAGCTCTGATACCAATTGTTAGGCCCAATATGGAAAGCTAATGTATTGAGAGGGGAGGGGTGAATCAGTACTTCAAAACTTTTCTTGAATAATAACTTTACTATTATGCATAAACATAATAGTGCAGTAACATAAAATAAAGTTAAAACAAATAGATAACAATCATACATGATTCACTCCATAACACATATTTTGGTTACGCATAAACTCTTGGTTAGAGAGAAAAACTATGGTGGGGATAGCACCCACAACTTCACTACTGCAATAATAAAGAATGCTCGGTTAGAGCTACATTTATCTATTTCTAATAGCTTACCCTATTAGGAGTAACAAGATCTGTTAGATCTACCTTGCTAAAGGATTTTACAACATTTATTCTGAATGCTGCACCTAGTTAGAGGCTTTACAATTTATAGACTTGGTTAGAGTCTTTTACCCTGTTAAAGGTTTCTCTTTCAACTTCACAATATTACAATAAAATCATTACAAACATCTACAACTTTACATCTATAATGTTATAGTAGATTCTATGTGCTCAGGATAAGATTACCTTGCTTATAGCATACCTTGGTAACTCATATAGTAACTCGATAAACCCTTCTGTTTACTCTGTTCTTCGATTGTTCTCTGAAAACCTTCTCGGTGACCTTTGTATCTCTTTAATAGTCTTCCTTCATACATATATGCACACACCTTTTACTCTTAACTCATGCTATATAAATAGATCTCTTAAAATGGTGATCTAATTCATTGCTTCAATCTTACAAACAAGATTCCTTGAATGAATAACTAAACAAAATATTTCATTGGTTAGATTGTCCTCGCAATCATACACAATCTTCTAGTGCAATTTCCAATGTAATAATGGTTAGATGTGCCTCGATCTTGTAACACATTTTCATATGCATGTCCAGGTTCAATGTATCTATTAACACGTTTCACTCGGTGAATATCAACTCAGTGTGTTGACTTTACTACTCGGTAGCCATAAAAAGATACTCAGTAGATAGCTCAGTGTATACTACATTCTGTGACTGCTTTCTTCTGTAACCAACTATACTATGCATACCGACTTATCTATTTATACCGACTAGAATATATAGTATGACTTTGAATATAAAAACTAATGGCAACTTGATAAGTAGTAACAACTCTCCTCTCTCAAGTGTATCTCTCTCCCATTCTCTCCCTCTCTACCTCCCCCCCCCCTCTCTCTCTCTCTCTCTCTCTCTCCCCATCTATCTTAGGTGTCTCTCCCCCATTATTTTGATTATCTCCATTGTTTACCACTCTCCCTCCCCATCCCTTTCTCTTTCTCTCTCAAGTTTCTTTCCCTCTCTCCCTCCTAGCTCCCCCCCTCTATATCTCTCTTAGGTGTCTTCATTCCATTCCATCCATTCTCTCCCTCCCTATACCTTTATTTTCCTCTCTCAAGTCTCTCTCTCTTTCCCTCTAACTCTCTTTCCCTTTCTCCCTCCCAGTCCCCTTCTCTCTCTCTCTTAGATGTCTTCATTCCATTCTGTCCATTCTCTCTCTCTCTCTCTCTCTCTCTCTCTCTCTCTCTCTCTCTCTCTCTCTCTCTCTCTCTCCCTCTAACTCTCCTTCCCTCTCTTCCTCCCAGTCCCCTTCTCTCTCTTTCTCTCAGTCCCCTTCTTTCCCTCTCCTTCCCTCTTTCCCTCTCTCCCTCCCCTATTCTCTCCCTCCTATTCCCTTTCTCTTTCTCTCTCATGTGGGTAAAAGTACAATACTTGTCACATTTCAGGCCAACTTATCAACAAAAGTGAATTTAAGTTGTTCTAACGAAAACTTAATTTTAGTCAAACATATGGTCTATATAGATTCAATATAGATAAGCTATATATGGACCACAAATTTTCCAATTGAAAGTGTCTACTAAGCGTACATTTTATCACTTTGGGCCTAATTACCATTTTAATTTTTTTTGAAAAACTTGATGTTTCAACAACTACTCTTATAGATATATTTTTTTTTAAATGTAAAAATACCCTTTTATAGATCTACAATTGAAGATTACAAAATATATATATTTTGATATTTAAATTATTTTATATATTTTACATTTTATTTTTATTGAAAGTAGGCTATCAGCACTTAAATATAAGATTGATTATCTTGACAAGAAAAAAATATTAAAATTTATTTAAAAATTTTGAAAAAAATATGATGCACTAGAGAAACGAATCTATGTCAAGATGATATAATTCTTTTCTAATTTGGATAAATAATGAATTAAAAAGGTGGTGGCAAATGGAATGAGTTATATTTTAGGACATGCATCTTTTCAAATTTATTGAAAAATATATATTTATAAAAAATAGTAAAAAATATATCCATGCACTAAAGTTTCAAGTTATCAATATACACAAAAAAAATGAAGAAAAAAGGTAAAATTTATTAAATAAAGTGTGGTGTCTTGTGTAACATCAAGTTCATTATTTTATTAGCAACTAAATTATAGTGTTTACTTTATACAAAACTATATTCAAATAATTTTTAAAATTTTTTATAAAAATTACAAACATAAAATACACAAAATAATATGCATTTCATTAGTTACATGATTTCAAAATTTAAAACATATATTTCAATTTCTATTGATTCAATTTAAAAAGTTGAATCAACATTGACCATTTCTTTTATAAAAGTGTGACACAATTTTGTACTTTTACCCAAGGATATCTCCTTCTCACCCTCTCTTTCTCTCTCAAGTCTCTCTCCATTCTTCCTCACCACACCCAAGCAACTCTTTGCCTCATCAAGTCACTCGATAGTTTTGAACCACACACACACACACACACCTTATCCCTCCCTCCCATCCTCCATCTCCATCTCTCCATTCTTCCTTTCTCTCCTTCTCTCTTTCTCTCACTTCCCCCCCCTCTCTCTCTCCTTATCTCTCTCTCTTTAGTGAGAGCCTGAGTGAGAGGAAGGAAGGGATGGAAAATGGGTCAGAGACTAGAGAGAGCCCAAATGAGAGAGTAGGGGGAGCAATGTAAGGAAAGCACAATCCAGAAACACCTTCCACCATGTTTAATTCAATATGGAGTGTAGAAAAGGTGATTTTCAATTTCAGATTACCATCATTAAGATGCACATTGACAATCTATAATAGAGAAAACAAAAGCTTCACACAGACACAAAGAAAATATAGAATTTACATGGGAAAACCCTTACGGGTTAAAAACCACCACCAAATCTAACCTCTTGTATTATAGTAAAATGCTTATTACATACAAGGTACAGATTAAGCTCCCAGGTGTATATTACTGTAAAGTGGAAAAATTGAACCCTAGTGACTCCCCACCTAGGAGAGAGAAAGGAAGTCGCTAGGGTGATTTTTTCACTTGGGAGAACTTTACATTCAAAAGAGGGGCTTGAATCCACTAGATCCAAATCCCAGAGAGACAAGGATTTGAATTCCAAGTGGATTGCAAGGGTTGAAGTGTGATTTTCCCTCTTTTGTAAATAGGAAAGTTGACTTGTTGACTATGCGGAAAAGAGAGAGGAAATGAGTGAAATGAGGAGCTACCAGTTCGGGATTGCATTGTAACTTTGGATATCAGATAACTAGACTAATACGGATTTTCCCCACAAATTTGGAGAAAATTCATTGGGACTGTGGTGGGAATGTACATGGTCCTCGACAAAATCCGTAAAACGAAAATGGTTCTTCTATCTCTACAAATGAAACCCAAACCTGCAATTACAGCTATGCACCTGCAAACTACATACAGAAAAGAGAGGAAAGAGGGTTGTGGATAGGGGTTTGACTCAGTCAAACCATAGTTGAGGAATCAAATTTGAAAGAAAGTAATTGCAAATGCTGAAATCGGAATTAATGTGCATTCACATCGGGTTCACCATAATGTAAAGTGGAAAAATTGATCCCTAGTGACTCCCCACCTAAGAGGGAGAAAGGAAGTTACTAGGGTGATTTTTTCACTTGGGAGAACTTTACATTCAAAAGAGGGGCTTGAATGCACTAGATCCAAATCTCGAAGAGACAAGGATGTGAATTCCAAGTGGATTGCAAGGGTTGAAGTGTGATTTGCCCTCTTTTGTAAATAGGAAAGTTGACCTGTTGACTATGTGGAAAAGAAAGAGGAAATAAGTGAAATGAGGAGATACCAGTTTGAGATCGCACTGTAACTTTGGATTTAAGCTAACTAGACTGATACAAATCTGCCCTGCAAATTTGGAGAAAATTCATCTGGACTGTGGCCGGAATGTACATGGTCCTCCACAAAATCCATGAAACGAAAAGGGTTCTTTCATCTTTGTAAATGAAACCCAAATCTGCAATTATAGTTGTGCACCTAGAACTTACATATAGAAAAGAGGGGAAAAGGGGGTTGTGGATAGGTTTTTTCCCCAGTCAAACCCCAGTTGAGGAATCAACCTTGAAAGAAAGTAATTGCAAATGATGAAATGTAAATGATGAAAGTGCATGCCTTGTAGATCTGTAATTTGTTGATAATGGTTGCTTGGCTTCTTGAATGTAATCACACGTGTCATATGAAATGGAATGTAACATGACAAAACCCTAATACACACACATGCTTGCAAATGAATGTTGTAATGTTTCTCAAATGGATGAATGAAGAAGACTTGAATGCTTGAATGCTTGATGATGACCTTGAAATCCCATATCTTATCCTTATGCCTATCATCCTCCTTCTTCCTTCTCAAATGAGGAAATTGAATCCCATTTTATACATTCCTCAAGGATTAATTTTCAACCATTGAAGACTGACAAAACAGAATTACAAACCCTGAAGGCAAATTATGAATAGGAGATTGGGAAAACCTAACTTAGGACCACCCTAAGGGGTGTGGACAGGGGTGCCACACACCTATCCTAGGGAGGACAGGGGTGCCACACCCCTATCCTACCCTATTTCAAGGCCCAAACAAGGTCTAAAGCAACCATAGGTCTTGAAGGAGGAAGGGTGAAAGGGTGAGAATGCACAAATAGGTCTTGGTTGGGGAAGACGATGTCATCACTGAGGTAGGGACCTAAAATGTGGTTAAAATTTTAGGGGTCACAATTTTATGACACTGCATTTAGCCCCCACTTTAGCGGGAGTATGGCCTACGCCAATACTACCGATAAAGTAGAAGAAAAGGAAATATGAAGATGAGGGACGTAGAGCAATACCAAAAGGAGTATAAGACATCACTAATATTGAGGAGCAAAAAGCCCCCAATCTTAGGGTGTCAACTCATGCCAACATACGCAAGAGAACACAAAACAAAAAGGAACAAGAAACACAAAACAAAGCACAAAATATACATGACAAACAAGACACAAGACCACAAACTAGCTAGCCCAAGAGACCTTAATAATCAAAATGTCTCAAGAACTAATTGTAACATAAGGACACATGCCATCACATCTACACAAATGATCATATAAAAGAGAAAATTTGACATCATCCATGAACCATAAATAGTAAGACTATGGGTTCATGAGAGGAATAAGATAGAGGACATGAATATACACTTTGGTGATCCATAAGAAGAAAGGTGAAGAAGAGAGAAACCATGGACGTCTCACCCCTAAAACTAGATGACCCATGGAGAGAAGGGCATAGAAAATATCACCCCTAGAGCCTGTCTAGGTGATCCAAGCAAAGGGATAGAGTGAAAACACCACTAGTTCCACCCAACGTCATGCACATGTGTGCAAGTGAGGTTTGAAGCACCTCATAGGAGTCTATGCCTGATTACACTACAACTTGTATAGAATGTATAGTACAAGTATCAAGAAAGGTGTGACATCCTTCTCTAAGAGTCTGTGCTCTGGTTTAGAGAATAATCACCTCGCATAAAAGAAAAGTGGCATCATCTCACTCTAAGAGTCTGTTCCCTAGTTCCAAGAATGACCCACTGTACAAGAAAATGAGTGAAGACATCTCTCTCTAAGAGGTTACCCTCTGGTTCTCAGAATGTCCCACTATATAAGAAAAGTGATGACATCTTACTCTAAGAGGTTACCCTCTGGTTCCAAGAATGTGCCACTATACAATGCATAAGAGAATTGTAGTACAAAGGAGCAGTGTGGGTGCCCCCCCTTAAGATGTCAACATAAGTTGATGTTGATATCTTAAGGAAAGTAGAACAAGGATACGTACCTTCATCACAAAGAAGATATCCACTATGAAACAAAGTCATAAATCCAAACAAGAGAGGGAATACTCTTCAAGTAAGGATAAGATGGTTGAAAAGAGATATCTTGTTGTAAGTGTAAAGGAGATCCTTGGAGGAGAAGATATCTTTGTTCAAAAAGACATCTTCCTCCAAGAAGAGTTGTCTTAGATAAATATAACATCTTCTAGAACAAGGAAAAAGAGAGACCAAGAATGCAATCCTTCATCCTATCCCTAGGTGAAAAGGGATTCTTGATGAAGGATGACACACATTTATCCCTAAGATCGATGGGTGAATTTATCGTAGATGTACATTACCAAGTGTAAAAGAGGTTGTAGTCAAGGACTTACACCTCCTATATAGGAGAGAATTCATGAGCAAGACAATCAATAATTATGCACAAGGAATGACATCAAGTAATAAAACTCACACCATCCACAAAATAGGGAAAAGTGGATCCTTAGAGGAAAAGAGATAGAGAGAAATAATTGCCCCCTAGGTGTAGAGACAATGAGAAGAGGTTACACAATCTTCTAGGGATAGATTAAACATATGCACAATGTACTTTCATTATATGTAAAATACACATCTCAGGAAATGGTTATCTTTGAAAGAAGGAAACAAAAATAATCACATGTTCCCCAAGGGGTATTAAGCATATAGAAATGATAATCATATATGAAAAGTGCAGCCCCTAAAGGAAATGAGATAGAGAGAAAGGAATACGAGTGAAAATCCTTGCCCCCCAAGTAAGAAGGATAAGGGGAAAAGGGGGTATACATATTCCAATGGTGTTTATTTTCAAGTGATACACCTTCCTAATGGAACAAATTCTTCAAAGGAAGGAATATGTACTTCGCAAGAGATCATTTCATGCAAGGAGGCATATCATGCTTGAAAATAATTGCAACCATTGAAGAGATTCATTTAAGAAAATGAAAGAAATGCAAGATTATATTGTATTTGAACAAAAATTTTAAATGCATAACATTTTCCAAGAGAATGTGAATATAAATCATGAAAAATGCAATATTCAATACCCTTCTCCTGCTTAGGATTTTTGTTTTTATTTCGAGGAGGAAAGGAAATGTTCTTATCATATTTCAATCTCCAATAGATTCTTGCAGCTAATCTTTCAGGATGGTAAATATCTTCTTGACATGAAGGAGAAGGATTGTTAGAAGAATCAGATTCATTATCCACAATTCTAACTTTGCCACTTTCTATGCCATCTTGAATACATTTTTAAAAATTAGGGCAATCATAATCACTATGGTCATGGGTTTGATGAAATGAACAAAAAGGACATTTTGAAGAAGAAGCATTCCTATGGGCTCTTTTGATTTGTTGTTTTTGAAGATGGTCTTAAAATTTTTGGAGCCTAAGGAATTCATCCATAAAAGGAGGAGTACCAATTCCTAGGCCTCTTGTAGTAATTTGTGTTGGAGGGTTTATAGGGACACGAATTCCATGCTCAAATTTCCCAATTCTTTGTCCTTTAAAACCTTGTTTTGTCATTATATGAAAGCCACGACTATAAGAATGTTGCAATTGACTAGATGGAGCAACAACATCATGAATTTCTTTTAAATATAATGTATAAGGAGGAAGATTTTTAGATGAAGAAGGAGTATCATGTGAAGTGACAATCTCCTTTCCTTTATCAAACTTATCCTTTTTGGGAGAGGGAAGGAATATCTTCATCATCTAAAAGCTTTTTTTTAGTTATCTCTATGCGAGGAGAAAGGTCATGAATAAAATGCATGACATCATCTTCCCTACATAGACTTTGATGTTGAAGATAGGTATTAGGAGAATAAGGAGGATCTAAAGATGTAACAATGTTGATGTTTTGATATTTCCCCCCTTTCTCAAGGGTATGCGTATGAGGAGAAGATGGGTCCATATTACTTTCCAATGCTTTCTCTCTTTTAGAAAGATCATTGGGTAAAGAATTAGATCTCATTGCATCCACACAAGATACCCTAGGAGAGGTACAAAGGTTAGGATCTTGAGGTTTGGGATCTACAAAAGCTTTAAGGTGATTAACATAGGAAATGCATTTTGTTAACAACATCACCATAATGCAACATAAATGATACCTGAAAGCTTTGATATCAAATTGAGAAGAGAATAACTTTGATATCCTATCAACACAATAGGACCAATTGCTATGAATAAAGAGAAGTAACACAAAAGAAAAGAAACTCTTATCCAACACATGATTGTAGTAAATATATGTGAAAATCAATAACATCATATGTGAAAGACCAAAAAAATTCAATTTATTAATTGCCATTGAAATTCCCTTAATTAAAACCTTAATTTGCTAGAAAAAAATATCTAAAATTAGGACCCTTTTATGAAAATTAATTTTATAAATTTGCATTTGATGAAATTTGAATTTGTGTTTGACCTTAAAAGGTGTTAAAATTGATAAAGTATGCTAATTTTCTGGATTTAAGCCAAAAAAACATAGTCAGTTCCGTCTCCCGAAATTTCGAGAAAAAAGTTGAGGACCATTGCAAAAGTGCACACAGTCTGACCAAATTTTTTTAAAATTTTCAAGGATGATAGGTATTATGATATTATTGGGGAATCCAAAAAAAACCTGATTTGGAGATGTCTAGATCTCTTGAAATTGTAGTCAAAGGTCAAAAATGAAAAGATCTTAAAATTTAGGGTTTTATGATTTAACCACTGAATTTTCAGAACAAAGAGACAGATTTGAATTGCAATTTTGAAATAGAACTCAGATCTGAAACAAGCAATTACAATTTTGCACTTGACAAGCTTAATTTTCTCAAAATGAAAAATTAGGGTTTTATGCAATTATTCTCTACAATTTACAAATATATCAAACCTGGAAATGAAAATTTGAAATTAAAAATGCAATTAATCAGATCTAATGATAAGAAATTAGAATTAATGTGCATTCACATTGGGTTCACCAAAATGTAAAGTGGAAAAATTGAGCCCTAGTGACTCCCCACCTAGGAGAGAGAAAGGAAGTCACTAGGGTGATTTTTTCACTTGGGAGAACTTTACATTCAAAAGAAGGGCTTGAATCCACTAGATCCAAATCCAAGAGAGACAAGTATGTGAATTCCAAGTGGATTTTAAGGGTTGAAGTGTGATTTTCCCTCTTTTGTAAATAGGAAAGTTGACTTGTTGACTATGCAGAAAAGAGAGAGGAAATGAGTGAAATTAGGAGCTGCCAGTTCGGGATTACGTTGTAAGTTCAGATCTGAGCTAACTAGACTGATGCAGATATGCCATATAAATTTGGAGAAAATTCGTCAGGACCATGGCGGGAATGTACATTGTCCTCCACAAAATCCACGAAATGAAAAGGGGTCTTTTGTCTCTGCAAATAAAACCCAAACCTACAATTACAACTGTGCACCTGCAACCTACAAATAGAATAAAGAGGAAAAGGGGGTTGTGGTTAGGGGTTTGTCTTAGTCAAACCCCGATTGAGGAATCAACCTTGGAAGAAATTAATTGCAAATGCTGAAATGTAAATGATGGAAATGTGTACCTTGTAGATCTGCAATTTGTTGATAATGGTTGCTTTGCTTCTTGAATGTAATCACAAGTGTCATATGAAATGGCCTGTAACATGATAAAACCCTAACACACACACACACACACACACATGCTTGCAAATCAATGTTGTAATTTTGATCCAATGGATGAATGAAGAAGACTTGAATGCTTGATGAGAACCTTGAAATCCTATATCTTATCCTTATGCCTATCATCCTCCTTCTTACCTCTCAAATGAGAGAATTGAATCCCCTTTTATACATTCCTCAACGATTAATTTTAAACCACCAAAAACCAACAAAGAGGAATTACAAACCCTAAAGGAAAATTATGCATAGGAGACTGGGTAGACCTAACTTAGGCCCACCCTAAGGGATGGGGACAGGGGTTCCACACCCATGTACTAGGGAGGATAGGGATGCCATGCCCCTATCCTACCCTATTTTGGGGCCTGAATAGGGTCTAAAGTAGCCATAGGTCTTGAAGGAGGAAGGGTGAAAGGGTGAGAATGCAGAAATAGGTCCTAGTTGGGGAAGAATATGTTGCCGAGGTGAGGACCTAAAATACGATTAAAATTGCAGGGGTCGCATTTTTATGACACTATAATTACAAAGTCTCTATTCTGACAACATTCAACCTATAGATAGAATTTGACCCACGCATCACATAGGTAACATGAACAATAGTTCTGCATAGATCAATAACTCGTCAACCTCCAACCATTACCCTCAGCATCCAACCATCCAAAATCAGTCTTTAACAACTTTTGGTCTACAAGGTAATCATCTTTCTGACCTTAGTTACATATGTTTCTATAAGAAGTCTTCAAGACTTCTCACACCTCTTTCTCTTAGTCTCACTCCTACAATCATTTCTTTAGATGATTATATCTCCACTCAAGAAAATGGTTCATTTCAGTTGCTCACCTTCCAACTATCAAACTTCTCAAGTTGTTGATAATATGCCATGTTATCTTCATGCTTCCTCAAAGTCATTCCAGTTTGGATATATCACCAATAGACAACTCATCAGGCCAAATGAGTCACATCATGGTCCCACAATATTTCATGGCTTATCAGAAGCTATCCCATTTAGATACTCAATCTTGGACCAACCATTAGCATTCAACTCAGCATATCAAATAAAGTCCATCGTGGTCCCCACTAAATATCTAAAGACTATTGACATATGTTCCTCACTTCAGCAATCCCTTAGAATTGTCTTATCAAACTCAAAAGTCTCAATGAAAAGATTTGGCATCACCAAGATCAAACAAAGTCTTATCAAACACAGACTCCATCGACAAGAATTAAGTCTTCGACATCCTTCTTGAAATGTCTTAGCGAAGCTTTAAGTTACACTGAAAACAATGACTTATTTACAAGAGATGTAACTTCGGCTACCAGCTTGGAAAATCTTACTGAAATCACATGTTACATCGATAAGAAACTTTTGTCAGCAAGACCAACCAATCACTATATCAATATAGTCTTATCGCCATGAATAGGGACTTCAACTATTAGCTAGAACTATCACCTCAAAACTAAATCTCACACCAAAACACCTTGATGTCGCCAATATCCATTGGAAGTCATACCGATATTGTATCTCATCGGAGAGAGTTGTGACTTCAGTTAACTACTCGAAGCATCATATCGAAAACCAAAGCTATACCAAAATCCCTTCTCTGCACACAAATCCTCCAGGCGGGTATATATAACATGAAGGTTATCAACTGCTTTATCAATAACATGAAAGTTATTCAGTTCCCTTCAAAGATGATCAATAACATAAACATTATCCACACTAAAATGCTCACTGTAGGAACAAAATGACATCTGATGGAGATTTAAACCAGTGAGTTTGAGGCACCTATTCTCAACCCTCTCCCACTTGATGAAGAACTTACTGGTATCTCTAGTACATTCAAGACTAAACATCAGCTAGAACAATTAGCTAAGATAACTGCTCCCATCCAACTGACAAACCCACATGACTGAAAAATAACAACCACAACAAATGTTAGCAATCCAATCTCACATATTACAAAAGTATCCATCATTAACAAAATCATGCTATCACTATAGCCAACCCATAACTAGTGACCACAAGTTCCATGTGCAACTTAGTCGATGAAGACTAAACACATCCAGAAACTCCCACTGCATGGGTAATGTCAAGTCTTAAATATTAAAAAACACACAAATTATACCAATCATAACACATAGAAATTGTAACTACCAAGGACCATCCACAAAGATAAATGCAAGCATGTCCTTCTATATACACCTCTAAGTGTTAGCTATGACAAGTAAGACCTCCTTTACAACCCTAAAAGAAGATCAACTTACTCCATTTCCCATTTTATGAAATCAGCCCACTACCATTCCCTATTTTAAGGAAATAACCATGCTATCCATCTCTCACAATGAACCTTCCAGAACTATTTAACTGAGCTCAAGATCCACAAATTTGAAAGAAAAGCATAAAACACCTGAGAGATAATGGGCAAATTCTCCTAGGTGACAAACTGCCGAGTAGACCAAGAGTGGGGAACGAGAATGCCCCTCTAAGATCTCCAAGTCATCATGACTCATCCAAGAGAAATATCCTCATCGGTCTTTGTTTAAATTACATTCAACCAAGGTGTAGGATCCTCAGACTTCCAACTGAAATCTCATCAAGAGTAACCATCTCAGCAAACATCTATCTTCTCAAAGGAACTACAACCTCACCTAAGTCTCTATGTGTCCATGAGTACTGACAATTGATCAATCCATGCCAAACTCCAAATGCATTTCTACATTCCCATGAAGTTCTTAGACATTTGACCAATGCACCCAACATAGAGAGAACTTACTAGACTATTGCCAAAGATCCAATTTCCAGAATCAAGAAACTACCATGACATCATGATCTAACCATCCCCTCTTAGGAGATCACATTCTCCAAGTGAACAAACCATGATCACAAAAGAAATGTATCATGCCAAAAATCTAAACTAGTCTCAAGAGTGTACCATGGCATAACAACATCATACTCTCAACCAACATCACCTATCAAGCATAACAACACCTCAAACTAGAACTCTTTGAGCCCTTAAGATGTCAACATCTTCAAATATCATAAAGATTATTATCTTCCTATAAGTGTACCCACAAATGTGAAAGACTCTTCTACAGAAACATGATCTAAGGAAACCTCCAAACATCTACACACTGAGAAGATCATTCACCATCCAATGATAAATACACAATCATTGCTCAAGCTCCCATTGAAGTGAGGTACCAATATCTATAAGCATCATGACACACCATCTCCCAATCTGATAAATATTTAAGGTTCTCACACATAGGTTTACTGTTAGTCACACCAAGTGGAACCAAGATCTCCAAATCAAGAAAAAATACAACATTCTACAGGATCCCATAACCGATTATCTAGGTACTCAATTATCATCTATTCTCTTATCTCTTTGAGAAACTACACTAATGCACAAGTGACCACAAATAAGGATATCTAACACGTCTACATAAGAACTGAATCAAACCTCATGGATATAGATAGTCCACTTCTGAGTTACCCCACAATAATTGAATAGGTGATCAACCCACACAACTGCATAACTCGTATATCCAATCAGCTAGACACAAACTGAATCACATTAGCTATATGCAAAATGTGATATCAAAGAGGATATTTATGCATACAATCATGACTTAAACAATAGATCAAGAACACATCCACTTTTCCAATCATGTCCACTTTGAGCACCATAATCTAGGAATCCATCAAGCTCAACCACAGAAATTTTAAGTGACTAACCACTATCAGCATCCCATATAAAGAAATCATTTCACCTCCTCTCACCATGCATGAAGCATCCATGTAGAATTGCGACTATGTCATCTAGTAACACCCCAAAGAAATAGGGCCTAGAAAAATAGCTCTTAAGTAGATCCACGAGTCTCTTGGTATTCCAGAGCAGCTCCATGATCAAACCCTGCTAAGCTTCAACATAATGTTGCACCATTGTGAAACTCTCCAAGAAAATGACCAAACTAATCAATACCAAGACTCACCTTTATTGAGATGTCATATTGCCAAGGTAGCACTGCTAGCACTAGCATTAGTTTGAGAAGAATCTATGTTAGAAGTGTTCTTCTTTCCCTTCTCCTAACAATCCTTTTAGAAATGGCCACTCTTCCTACAATTCCAACACCTTGCCTTGGACTTCTTTCCCGGATACTTTGATCTCCCCTATGACTTGGATTTGGATCTCCTATCATTCTTCTTGCCTTTTTCCTTTGATCTGCCCCTCACAACTAGAGCTTCTTTGACCATTTCAAAATATTTCCTCTGTGATTCCTCTTATAGTAGTGAAGAAACTACATCCTCCATTTTGAAAGTGGTTGTTGTACTTCTAATGGCCATCACAATATGGTCCCATATGCCAGACAAGGAACATAGCAGAAGCATACACTGGTCCTCATCCTCAAGATTATCTCCCATATAATTTAACTATGCAATGATCATGTTGAAAGAATTTAAATGATCTTCCATATATGTCCCTTTGCTCATCTTCAAGGAGTATAACTTATTCTTTAGGAACAACTCATTTACCAAAGACTTTCCCTAATAAATATCACCAAATTTCTTGCACAATGAACTTGTTGTTTTCTCCTCATGGACGTTCAAGAGAACAAAATCCGGAAGGCATAACCTAATCAAACCTTTGGCCTTCCTATCTATGAGATCCCAATCTTCTTGTTTCATGCCTGATGGTTTTGATCCACTCTTTTTGATGTGCTCCTCATCTTAATCTGCAATCAATAGTTTTATGCAAAACTCCAACAATAGAATTAACACAAATAGCCCATTCTATCCACAAGGATAACACACAAGCCAAGATATGATACCACTTGTAAGGAAAGAACAATGCGGAAATGCCTTCCATCATATTTAGTTCAATGGGGAGTGTAGCATAGGTGATTTTCAATTTCAGATGACACACATTTAGATGCACATTGACAAGATAACAGAGAAAACAAAAGCTTTACATAAACACAAAGAACACAAAATTTACGTGGGAAAACCCTTATGGGTAAAAAACCCACCATCAAAGCTAACCTCTTGTATTATAGTAAAATGTTTATTACATACAAGGTATAGATTAAGCTCTCAAGTCCATATTGCACAGTCTCTATTTTGATAAAATTCAACACACACCACATAGGCAATGTGAAAAATAGTTCTACACAGACTAATCATTCATCAACCTCCAACCATTTTCCTCAGCATCCAACCATCTGAAATCAGTCTTTACCAACTTTTGGTCTACAAGGCAATCATCTTTCTGACCCCAATTACAATTTTTTCTACAACAAGTCTTCCAGACTTCTCACTAAAGAGGAGAAAAATATAAAGCCAAATGGTTAGTGCATAAACCAAGATAAAACATAAGTAAATGCATTCAAATACACAAATAAACCATTATACCTTAGTTCTTCACTTCTTCCTCCCATTGAGATTGATGAAGTAGAGGCACCCTTATTGCTCTACTTGATTTGCTCCTTGCATGAGGATTATGGATTATTCTCCACACCAAACAAGATTGGTTGGATTGGATTTTAATGATGATGATAGATTAGAGGGATTTGGCTTAGATGAGGGAATATTTGGGTATTATGATGATATGATGAAGGATTTTGATTCTTAGATGGACAAAATAATATTGGATGAAAAATGGATGATTTGTGAGGAGAGGAGACTTTTATAGATTGGAGGAGGCCAAAATGAAGGGCCAAGATTGATTTTGGGATGAAGGGTTGAGATCTATTTGAGAGGGAGAACATGGATTGAGAGGACAAGGTGTGGAGACCAAGAGATATGCCATAAAGTAATTTATTGTCTCCACACCTCTCAAAGTACACGGGGAAGAGCTCCCAAGTACATTGGGAATAGAAAAAGAAATATAAAATTCCTTGGGGGGAGGGAGGAGGAATTAAAAATTCCAAAATAAGAGGATGCATGGGGAAATTCAAAGAATTTTAAATTTCCTTGAAAGGATCAAAGTTGACCCATCCCTAATCACTTTGATTAGGGACGTGTAGATGATTAAAGGGATTTATTAGGTGAGTTAATGATGGATTATAATGCAAGTGAGAATGTTAAGAGGATGTGACATGAGGAGAGAGAATGAGTGGATGAATATGAAATTAGAGAATAATGATAAGCATGATTCTAGAAGAATTAATTAGGCTAAGTGAGGATTAGAAAAGTGATTTTTAGGAATCACATGACTTAAGTTAATTAAAAAGAGCTATTTAACAAAGAGGAATTTAGAAGAATGAGGAAATTAATTAATTTATTGATTAATTAATTATTGGACTATAGAGATAAGATTGATTAAATTTGATTTAATTAACCTTGAGACAAAGGGAATTAACACAAATAAATTGGTTAATTATGTTGATAGGCTTAAATTAATTAAGTATTAATTTAATTAATTTAGGTGTCTATACTCACACCTCTCACTCTCAGTCTCACTCCAACTGTTTCTTTAGATTATTATATCTCCACTCAAGAAAATGGTTCATTTTAGTTTCTCACCTTCCAACTATCAAACTTCTCAAGCTGTCGATAACATGTCACTTTATCTCCATGCTTCCTCAGAGTCGTTCCAATTTGGACCTATCACCAACAAACAACATGGTAGGTCAAACAAGACACATCATGGTCCCACCATATTTCATGGCTTATTAGCAACTATCCCATTATCCAACTTAGCATGTCAAATCGAGTCCATCGTGATCCCCACTAAGTCTCTAAAGATTATCAGCAAAATTTCCTCACTTCATAAATCCGTTAGAATCATCTTATCGAACTTAAAAGTCTCAACAAAAAGATTTCTCATCATGAAGACCGAACAAAGTCTTATAAAAAACTGACTCCATCGACAAGAATTAAGTCTTTGGGATCCTTCTTGAAATGTCTTAGCGATGCTTTAAGTTACACCAAAAACAATGACTTATCACCAAGAGATGTGCCTTCAACTACCATCTGAAAACATCTTACTAAAATCATATGTTACACCGATAAACCAACCAATCACTATATCAAAATATTCTTATCGTCACGAACATGGACTTCAGCTATTGGCTAGAACTATCACCTCGAAAATGAATCTCACACTAAAACACCTTGATATTGTCAAGACCCATTCATAGTCATACTAATATAGTATCTCATTATAGAGATCTATGACTTCGGTTAACTACTCGAAGCATCATACTGAAAAACCAAACCTATATTGAAATATTTGCTTTGCACATAGCTCCTCTAGGAAGGTATATATAACACGAAGGTTATCAACTTATTTATCAAGAACATGAAGGTTATTTAGTTCCATTTGAAGATGATCAACAACATGAACATTATCCATACTGAACTTCTCACTACAGGAATAAAATGCCATCTGATCGAGATTGAAACTAGTGAGTTTGAGGCACCTATTCTCAACAAGGAAGGGAAGGGTTGAGAGAGAGAGAGAGAGGTTTATGGAAAGAGAGAAAGATACTAGAGATCAAGAGAGCCCATGTGAGAGAGAGGGAGATAGGAATGGAGGGGTTGAGAGAGAGAGAGACAAAGTGAGAGAGAGTGAGAAAGATAGGGGTAGAGGGAGGGAGAGAGAGAGAAAGGGAGAAAGGTAGGACTATCTCTCTCTCAAGTCTCTCCCTCTCTTTTTATCAACCCCTACCTTCCTCTCTCTCTCTCTCTCTCCCCCTCTCTCACTTAGGTTCTCTCTTTGATCTCTCTTCCTAGTGTATCTCTCTCTTTCCATCAACACCTCCCTTCCTCCCTCCATCTCTCTCACTTGATCTCTCTCACTCTTAGGTCTTTCCCTCTCTTACCATCACCAAAATCTCTCTCTTAACCCCTACCTTCATCCCTCTCTCTCTCTCTATCTCTTACTTGAGCTCTCTCTTTGGTCTCTCCCTCTCTTTTCATCAACCCTTAATTTTTTTCCTCTCTCTCTTTGTCTCTATTAGGTCTCTCCTTCTCTTTTCATCAACTCCTACATCCCTCCCTCATCTCTCTCACTTGGGTTCTCTCTTTACCTCAACCCCTCCCTCCCTCTCTCACTTAATCTCTCTCTCCCTTTGATCTCTCTATCTCTTTCCATCCCTTCCTCCCTCTCTCCCTAATATATTCCTCTCTTTCCATCAACCCCTTCCTTCTTCCATCTCCCCCACTTGATTTCTCTCTCTTAGGTCTCTCTCTCAACCCATTCCTCTCTCTCTCTCTCTCTCTCTCTCTCTCTCTCTCTCTCTCTCACAAACCCTACCTCCCTCCCTCCATCTCTATTACTTGGTCTCTCTCTTTGGTATCTCCCTCTATTTTTATCAATCTCCCTTCCTTTATCTCTCTCCCTCTCTCTTAGGTATCTCCTTCTCTTTTCATCAACACCTACCTCCCTCCCTCCATCGCTCTCACTTGAGATCTCTCTTTTCCTCAGCCCCTCCCTCACTCTTTCACTTAATATCTCTCACTCTAATCTCTCCCTTTCTTTCTATCCATTCGTCCCTCCATCTCTCCCACTTGATATATATATCTCTCTCAACCCATTCCTCTCTCTTTCTCTTGAGTAGGATCTCTCTAGCCTTGGTATTTTAATTTGTTTCCATTAACCACTCCCTTCCTCTCACCATCTCTCTCTCTCACTAGTATTTTCTTTTATTTCCATCAACCACAGACAGGGAGAGAGAGAGGTGAAGAGAGGGAGGGAGGGAGGGAGGGAGAGAAGGATAAAGAGAGAGAGGGTGGAAGGTGGGGGTCAAGTGAGAGACTATGTTGTCTTGATGATGATTTTAATAGATGACTTCATGTGTTGTCATTGATGGCACATGTATACACACACATATGCTCACATTGTCATAGTCATCTTAGTTAAGACAAACCGGTATTATATGTATAGTTAATTTAAAATGGTTTAGAGGGTGTCTAACCAGTATATGTAGATAACCGGTATATACAAGAATGGCATGACACCACCTTGGAGTTTCATTGGAGATCATAAAAGAAGAAAATGAAGGACAATCCATCTATGAGTTTGAATAGGTTAACTCTTAACTCGTATTGGTGTTCCAACTAGTTTCATTGATTGTGTGATGAGTTATCACCAGTCATGATGAGTTATCCCTAACAAAGAGATTTGGCAGCAATCTGTGATGAGTCATGTTAGATTGTCCAGATACACTGCACCTAGGAAATTGTGATATGATTCCTAAGTCGACATGAAATCTAAATTTCTATATAATGACATTATGTTGAACTATTTTTTTATGATGCGAGATAGAAGTGTTGACTTAGGAATTAATCAGCACCTACTGCTCAACCGGTAGAACAAGCCTTGGCAGCTAAAGTTGAAGTAAAGGATGAGTGGATCATTGATTCAAGATGTTCACATCATATGATAGGAGATAAAGGTAAATTCTTGAACTTTCAAGAATACAATGGAGGCTTAGTAAGATTTGGAGATGATAAAGCTTGTTTGATCAAAGGTAAGGGTACAATATATCTTGATGGTAAGCATAATACTAATAATGTTTACTATGTTGAAGGTTTAAAACATAATCTTTTGAATGTTGGTCAATTAGTTGAGAAAGAATTTCAGTTACAATTCAAAAATGGAAAATGGAAAATCATGAATAGAACTGGTTTGGAAATTGCAACTGGTAATATCTTTCATTTGAATAATAGTGAAAAGACATGCTTAATTGCACATATTGATGAAAGTTGGCTATGGCATAAGAGACTGTCATGTAAACTTTGATTGCATGGTGAAAATCAGTACTACTAAGGTAGTTAGAGATTTACCTAAAACTGTCAAACCTCACAATACAGTATGTAAGGAATGTCAATTTGGAAAACAAGTTAGAGCTAGTTTCAAAAGTATTCCAGAAAAATCCAATAATGCTCTTGATTTAATTCATACTGATTTATGTGGTCCAACTAGAACTAAAAGCTTACAAGGTGATAGATATTTCATGCTAATCATTAATGACTATTCTAGAATGTGTTGGGTTACTTTTCTTAGAGAAAAATCAGAAGCACTTGGAAAGTTCAAACTGTTCAAAGCTATGGTAGAAAATGAAACCGGTAAGAAAATCAAATGTCTAAGATCAGATCAAGGAGGAGAATTTACATCTAAGGAATTTAATAAATTATGTGAAGTAAATAGAATCAGAAGAAAACTATCAGCACCTCGGACACTACAACATAATGGAGTTATTGAAAGGAAAAATAGAACTATCCTGGATGCAGCAAGAAGTATGTTATCAAAAGAAAACCTACCACATGTATATTGGAGAGAGGCAATAAGTACAACAGTCTATACATTCAACAAAGTTCACATCAAAGGTGAAACCAGTAAGACCCCTCATGAACTATGGTTTGGATTACTCCTACTCTTAAATATTTTGGAATTTTTGGAAGTAAATGCTATATCAGAAGAGATGAGTATATTGGCAAATTTGATCCTAGAAGTGATGAAGGAATATTTCTTGGTTATTCATCTAAGAGCAAGGCATATAGATGTTTTAACAAAAGATTGTAGAAAATTGTTGAAAGTACAAATGTGAAGATTGATGAACAATTTAGAGGAACTTCAAGGTATATAGACTCTGAACCGGCAATAGAAATTTTGACAAATGAACCTACACTAAACCCACCAATATAGAATGAAGATCCAGTTACCCCGGTATCATCTAAAAATTCCACAATAACTGAGGAATAATAGCAAACAAAGACACTTCGGTATGTAAGACTGAATCATTCTGAAGATTAGATAATTGGAAACAAGTATAAGGGAGTTATGACAAGAGGAAGATTGGCAAATGAAGAGGCACGTCTTATTTCTCAAATTGAACCAGCATCTGTTAATGAGGCATGTTAAGATAAATATTGGATTAAAGCTATGCAAGAAGAATTAGAACAAATTGAGAAGAATAACACTTGGACATTAGTTCCCCGGCCTAAAGATAAAAATGTAATTGGAACCAAATGGGTATTCAGAAACAAAATTAATGAAGATGGTAAGGTTATCAGAAATAAAGCAAGACTACTATGTAAGGGATATGCTTAGAAAGAAGGAATTGATTACAATGAAACCTTAGAATTGAGGCAGTTAGATTAATTTTGGCTTTTGTAGCACATAAGAACTACAAAGTATATCAAATGGATATTAAATGTGCATTTTGAATGGAGATCTTGAAGAAGAAGTTTACATTGAACAACCTGATGGATTTTCTTTGACATATAACAAAGATATGGTTTGTAGGTTAAGAAAAGCTTTGTATGGATTGAAGCAAGCTCCAAGGGCTTGGTATGCAAGATTGGATAAGTATCTTTTGAAGATTGGTTTTTCTAAAGGTAATGCAGACATCAATCTATATTATAAAGTGACTAATGATGACATCTTGGTTATAGAAGTTTTTGTTGATGATATAATCTTTGGAGGAGAAGATGGATTATGTAAAGAATTTTCTATTAAAATGCAGCAAGAATTTGAAATGTTTATAATTGGAGAAATAAAATTCTTTTTAGGATTGTAGATTTCACAGACTAATAAAGGTATATTCTTGAGTCAATCCAAATACTTAAAGGAGTTACTAAAGAAATTTGGGATGGAGAACTCTAAACCAGTAAGCACACCTATGACTACAAATGACAAACTATCACTAAGGGATGAATCTACACTTGTTAATCCAACTAGATACAAATCTATGATAGGAGGTTTACTGTATTTGACACAAACCAGACCTAATATTATGAATGCAGTATGTATTGTTTCAATATTTCAGAGTAATCCTAGAGAAAATCATGAATCAGCAGTAAAAAGGATTTTCCGGTACTTACAAGGCACTATAAATCTTGGATCTAATTTTAGTATGTTATTTTTACCCTAATTGCATTCAAAAGAGAGTTATTGAGAACCTACAGAAAGAAAAGAGAATTGCTAGCTGATTGTAGACAGATTTGTGCTACGAATTGAAAGATTGAAGTAGATTCAAAGATTAGTGAAGGCAAAATGGGTGTAAATTCGAGAGATCAATCGAAAACCTTGCCAGTGCGGAGGAAATAAGGTATTATTTTGTTAATATTTCGCAAATCAAGTTTATCTAGAATGGCATCATCGTCTAAGCAAGTAGAGAAACTTATGATCATTGCTGAACCAATGGAGTCTACGGAAACATACAAAATAGTGTCATATAATGCTTTATCTAAAGTTCTTGATGGTGTTATGATAAATGGTTATTTATCTACTTACATTGACTATAAAATTGAGGATTTAGGATCATTGTCAATTTATTCTCAACTGAAATCCTTGTGTGATAAAAGCGGCAAAATCAAACCGAAGTACATTAGGGTTTATGAAAAGGGTTTTCACAATGCGACGTATTTTCTTGAAGATTTTGAAGAAGAACATGTTAGGATAATTCTTATTCGTGTGCATGGTGAAAATATGTATCTTGAGAGGTCACACATAATCACAAAGGAAGCAATCCATGGAGTGACTGGTTTTTGGCAAATCGGTGAAGTTCCAAAGTTGAGGAAAATTTCAAAAAAAACTGTGGTAACACTAACTCAGACTATCTTTGATGGTCGTGCATTTTTAGTTAACAACATTAAGGACCCAATAGTTAGACTTGCTAATATGGTCATTGGGTACAAGATATTTTATTCTAGCAGAATGAACAATGTACCATCTGCAACTATGCACACAGCTTACATAATGATTGTTGAGAATGCAGATTTTAACTTATGTGAGGCTACAAGGAGTCAATTGATGTTGAACCTGCAATCAATCAAGAAAGACAAGAGTCCAAAGTTCAAATTTGGTCAACTATTGATTGGTCTATTCTTTTATTTTCAGAATTTCTTATCGGGAATTGGTGACATTCAATGGTCAAAGGACCTACCGGTAACTTCTCAAATCAAGAACAATATTATGACTTAAGCAAATGTTGAAAGACATAAAGGTAAAATGCAAGGAACCTATTACTATCTATTGTGATAATACTACAGCAATTGATATATCTAAGAATCTGATATTAAATTCTAAAACTAAACATGTTACTATCAAATTGAATTCTCTAAGGGAAAAAGTTGAAGCAAAAGAGATAAAACTAGTTTATGTGAATACTAAAGAGCAGATTGTAGATATCTTCACTAAATCTTTGCCTAAGGAGACTTTTGAATATCTCAGAGACCAGCTTGGGGTCATACCCCCACCGGTAGAGACTTAGGAAGTTGATGTTTGTCATCAACCAGTAGAATTAATAGAGAAATCTTTTACTCCGGCTTTGATGAGGAAGCTACTTCTCAGGGGGAGTAGTTGGTATATTGAATTAGTTGGTATTTTTTTTACTTTGGCATTTGATGTCAAAGGGGGAGAGATTGGTATGGAAAAATACAAGGAAAACACATGTGGCTCCCAAGGGGAGAGATTGTTATTTGGGAGAGATTATTACTCTTTGTATCTGTATTTTGATTTCTGGTTATGATCTCTTTTTTGGAGATTGTTGGTTTTTGGTATTTGGTATTTCTGTTTTGGCACTTTGATGGTTTTTCCATCTTGTGTTGCCATCAATGCCAAAGGGGGAGATTGTTGGTATTTTGGTATGGTTTTGTCATTGATGTCAATAGCTACTAAACACTTATCAACTCTGGCACTTTGGAGAATCAACAACATTCACCGACAAGCAAGTGACTTATGCATAGTCACCGGTATCTGGTACACCGGTAGGATTAATGATCACTGACACTTGGGATGATATGGAAAACACTTGGTTATGTTGAAGACATCATGTGGACACCATGTCTTGGAGTTTTTTTTATTGGCATATTCGTATTTGTATATTTGTTGTTACCGACAAATAGGTCTAGGTTACACCAAAAGGTTTATCTTTTCCAGATCAGCATGGCACGCTATGGAGATGACTTATTGTTGTCATAAATGCACTAAGCCAACATGATGAGTCGGTTATTGCATCGGGTATTAATTCATTTGTAAATTAATTTTATTGTATTATCCTTTAGAGCCAACCTAATAAAATTGGTCTTAGGGTATGGTATAAATGTAAGATCTTATTTGTAAGATCGAATGTGGAATGGGAAAAAGGATTGTGTGAAGGTATATGCGAGAATAAGCAGAGCTATACATGCAGACATCATTTGAAGGTTGAAGGAGAGTTTGTGTGAAGACAATCAGAACTACACCGGTACTAAATCCAACATATGAAGATGCTATTTTGAGCAGTACATTCTTATTGGATTTAACCATCCAATTGTAGTCAGTGTGACTCCTATTTTGTGATTGAGTAGTGAGCTCTAGGCGCTTGGCCTTTCTGCATGTGCAGACCCCATTTGTATACACTTACTATCTGCAGTAGTATCATCTGATTGTGGGTAATATTTCCCATCATGGTTTTTCCCCTTACAGGGTTTCCACGTACAAATATTGGTGTTATGTGTTGTAGATGACTTTGTCTTTTTGTTTCATGCATTAATCCTTACTGATATTGCAATTAAATGTTAAAACTATCTACCAACAGTTTAGACTGGTTTACCTATATTAAGCATTAAGTTGGTTAAGTTGTTTTTGGTTTGAATTTGTTAGACAACTGATTCACCCCCCCCCTCTCAGTTGTCTTTGGGACCTAACAATTTCCAATTCTTTGTCTTCTATTCTTGCAAATAAGTGAAAAGTGGCTATTGAACAAGATCAAGAAATAATTGATAGTATTTTTATTCAATATTTTCCTGAATTGTCTAGAGATGAATTATTAGCATTACTTGATAAATTCAAAGGACAATTTCATTCTAAGGGAAGAAGATTGATGTTAATGAATGAAAAGGTGAAATATGTTGAAGTTGAAACTCATCAGATAGTTGGAAATATTCAAAGGATGCATGAGCAGATGAAGTCTCATAAACCTAATCGAACAGAGACTGGAGCACAACCGGAGTTAGATGAAGAAGAAATTATTGCACTAGATATTGTCTATCCTATTAAACATAAGGATGACACTACTTCTCTACCACTTATCTTTGTAGATGATATTTAGGATACCATTGATTTATCCGGTAATATCATTGAACCAGTTATGCAACCATTACAACAATTGGTCATTACTGATACGCAGGAAGAAGTTGAAGCACTGGTAATTCAATCTAGTATGGATATTCAACCTCCACTGGTAAAACAACACGAAGTGGAAAATTAATTACCACCAGTTACAATGGTTACATAGGATAAACAAACAAAGGTAGAAAAAGAGAAAGAGAAACCTGAGAAAGAGGTTGAAGTGAAGGAACCTGAATAGAAAAAGGAGAAAGAAAAAGAGAAAACAAAGGAGAAGAAACCAAATCAAAAGGAAAAATAAATTGTTAAGCAGCAAATTGGTGATGAGGATGACTCAATAGGAATCAAAGGGCCTATAGATGTAGATAATATGAGTGCATCTGAACTCATGGAAATTGCTTATGTTATGCAATCAAGAGCTCAAAAGAAAAGATTAAAAGAGCAGAGGAAGGAAGCATAAGCCATTCAAACTGCTGTTGAAATTGTGTCAAGTCTTTTACTGGAGACAGACATTGGAAATTTATCCACTCCTATCGGTAAGCTTGGCCAGTTGGTTGTTGATGCATCTGACCAACTGAAGTCCTTTGAAGAACCTGCTTAGACTTTAGCTGAGAAGAGTTACAAAAAGAAGAGAGGAGGGAAAATAATGAAAGATATTAATATAGGGAAGATTGCTTTATCCCTAAATAAAGATCTTTTGAGGACTTCTATTGAAATAGGAGGAAGGATACTAGCCTATACATATAATGTTTCATTTTTCTACACTAACTTGATTAAGAGGTGAGAAGAGACATAATAGGAACTGGAAAGGATATGTACTATCTACATACCTTTACAGGATTCAGCCTTAGCACTTGGTAAATCAGTTGACGATTTGCAAAATCGGTTAGATGACTATGATTATGAACATGCTAAGAGACTTTGATTCTTGAAAGAGTTGAAGAAACAGTTGAGACCTAAAGTGGACATCTTACAATGGGCATACAGGGATGCAAAAGCAGTTTTGGAAACTCTAAAAATGAGCACAGTGGATGCAATAGAAGAATTTACTGCACAAGTTATGACAACCATTGAGATCACTGAAACCTTATTGGAAACATGGGAAAATCATTTTTCTCAGATAAAGATCACTTTCAGTGACATTTTCTTGAAAATTGCAATGAACACTCCTTGATAAACACTCTTACATTTTTGTATATGTAACATTTTTTTTTATGCAAATTTTGCTATCATATATATTTATTTTACTTTTCAATTTGGCATTGTTGTCAAAGGGGGAGTAGAAATATGTATGTGTTGTAAAAGTTTGTATATATTGTTAAGGGGGAGTAGACATATGTTTGTACATTTTTTTTTGTAAGAACACTTAGTTGTAAAGTTGTAAAATTTTATAAGTGTTTCCATCAATACCAAAGGGGGATATTGTTGGCTTGATGATGATTGTAATAGATGACTTCATGTTTTGTCATTGATGGCACATGTATACACACACATATGTTCACATTGTCATAGTCATCTTAGTTAAGACAAACTGGTATTACTCCTAAGTCTTTTGTATTGAAAACCAGTATTATATGCATAGTTAAGTTCAAATGGTTTAGAGGGTGTCTAACCAGTATATACATGAATGCCATGGCACCAGCTTGGAGTTTCAGTGGAGAGAATCAAAGAAGAAAATGGAGGACAATTAGTCTATAAATTTGAAGAGGTTAACTCTTAACCGGTATCGGTGTTCCAACCAGTTTCATTGATTATGTGATGACTTATCACCGGTCGTGATGAGTTATCCCTAACCAATAGATTTGGCAGAAATCTATGATGAGTTATGTTAGATTGTCCAGATACACTACACCTAGGAAATTGTGATATGATTCCTAAGCCAACATGAAATCTAAATGTCTATATAATGACATTATGTTGAACTATTTTTTTATGATGCGAGATAGAAGTGTTGAGTTGTTGAAGGAATTGTAGAGTATGTCGGTGATACAGTTTTGAGTAAGCAAAAGAGGATATATTCAAGCAAGTTGTGCTACTTCTAGATCACACCACCTGCTATTTTCTAATCAATACAACAGTCAAATACCCTAACCAAGTAAGCTCTAACAAGATTCATTGTACAAATCCTCTAATAGGGTGATCCATTAATTTGGGTTTAAAATTCTCTACTAATGTTACTCCTAACAGGGTACTACCTTTAATAGGGTGTAACTCCTAATAGAGATTTGGGATCTTTAACAAGATTCGCTCCTAGCAGAGCACCTTTGTAGACCTTAACCGGTCAATTATCTATTACTGCAGATAGTTAACTTGTGAGTCCCATCTTATTGTGTTTTTTTCCTAGTTGGGTTTTCCATGTATAAACACTTGGATTATGGTGGATGTTTTACTTGTTGTGGATGCTTCAATATCATTTTGGATTGCATGCATAGTGTTTAGTAAACTAATTAAGTACCTTTTTTGGTCTATGTTTGAAGTAGTATTATTTTCGTTGTCACTGATTCACCACCCCCCCTCTTAGTGCCTTATAAGTCTATCAGACTAGAGGGAGAGAAAGCCTAAGTACAAGAGAGGGAGGAAGGGAAAGAGAGGGAAATTCTAGAGAGAGAGAGGGGGGGAATGCAAGGAAGGAAAGGGAGAGACCATATAGAGAATACTAATATGAGCATTCTGATTATTGAAATTTGACTATTTGAAATTTATATGAATACTCTAAAAACTAGAATCTGCATTATAACTCCTAGAGATTTGAAACCACTATCAAAAATCATGCCAACATATACATAAAATATAACTTGAATTATACTTATACTTAAATGTTATATTTTATGTATATTTTATGACAGTAAAAATGAAACACAATTTGTGCTTTTCAAAATGAAGATGCACTTCTAAAAATGCAATACCATTTGATGCTCACCATTTTTGGCTCATGCCAAATAGATTTGGTAAGACCAAACCTTAGGTTCGATGCACCAAACTTATTTGGCATGCGCGATGGGGGCCAAAAAAATTTTTGGCATCTTTTGGGTTCCCCATCTTTGTGCACTTACCCATTTGCAACAAATGATAATTTATGTAAGCTTAAGAAAAAAACATTTATATGCATTAAGAAGACTGATAGGCTGAAGCATTGCAAGAAAATAAGGTAGTACTAATCTATTAGTAAGTTCGATTAATCAATTTGATGTTGAATTATTAATTGCTAAGGATGTAAGGGTCATGTTAACATCCAATTTATGGAAAAAAGTTGTGTTGGAGTTGTTGGATATGGTTTTTCATTGCTACTTCTAGTTGTTGTCATTGATGTCAATATATTCCTATGATTTAATCTGATGAGTTTCTGAAGATCTTCTGATCCAGTTTTGTAGTTTGGTTTTGCTAATCACTGTTCTGCAGAATTCAGTATTTGCTTCGATATATTCCAATGTGATCAAATCTTGTGTTGAGGTTTTGGGATATTGTTTGGGATGATCTTGTATATCTTCAATTCAGATGGTTTGTGATTTTGTCCCTCGCAAGTTATCTTTGTTCATGACTGTTGTTGATTGGTTGTGTTCTTGAGCTTTTTGATGTTGATCGGTGAAGATTTGATAAGTGGTGTTGGTGTAGCTATTGGTGATGATTATAATATGCTTTCTAGTATTTCCTAGTTGTGTCCTATTTTTCTTGGTGATTTTCATTGATCTTTGTGAGAGGTTTTGGTGGTTTTCATCAGTCGGTGTTGATTTTCATGTTATGTAGTATTTCTGGTGGTGTAGTGTGTTGCGGTTGATCTTGGTGTGATTTCTGGTGGATGTGATCATTTGGACATTTAAATTAGGTCCATTCTATATAATGTAAATCATTATATTGTTCCATTGGTTGATCTTTGTATCATGCAATGTAATTTTTGTAATTATGAGTTGAGGGTTAAGGTTTAGCCGACCTTGTTATCAAGGTTGATGAATTGTATATATAGGTGTGATATTTATTTAGTTTTGGTGTCAGTATTGTGTTTGCATTATCATAGAGAGTTGAATGTGCAAACAAAAGATTTATCATTCAGTGAAGTATTGAGGAGAGATTGGTGTTGCAGAGCAGACAATTGTGCTTAATTAGAACTGTCATCAGGCATTTGTAGATGCTACCATTGCAGTTCATTTCTTCAAGATTGTAGTTCTATTCACATTGTAAGTCAGTGAGACTTCCCTAAGGGTTGTATCCTTTTGAGCAGTGAGCTCTAGGTAGTGTGTCTGAATGCATGTACATTCCCCATTGTAATATTTTCACATACTATTGCAGAGTATCATCTTACTATGGGTAGGTTCCCACCATGGTTTTTCCACGTCAAAAATATTGTTGTTGTGTGTTGCGCTATTATTTTTCTTATTTGTTTATTGCTTCAGTTTATTAGTTTATGTTTTGAAGGTTAACTTTTTGTGATCTAGTGAAGACTGATTCACCCCCCTCTCAGTCTTGCTTCCTGATTGCTTCTAACAATTGGTATTAGAGCCAGATCTTTATGTAGAAGCTTAATCACTTGAGGAGATCCGAGATGGAAGCTCAAGGTATTATTTTCAAGAAGGACAGTCCAAGGTTTGATGGAAGTAACTATACCATATGGAAGAGCCAGTTGGAGGTGCACTTGAAATGTCTTGGACAAGATTACTGGAAGATTACTAAGAATATATATGTTCTTCCTCAGAATAGACCATCTACTCCTGATGAAGTTAAGAAAGCTGAATATAACATCAGAGCGAAGGAAGAATTTCTTAGTTCCCTCACTAATTTCAAAATAATAAATGTTATGGGACTTCAAACCGTACGTGAGATCTAGGAGAATCTTGAGATCCTATATGAAGGTGATAGTCATGTGAAAGTTGCTAAGTTGCAGAGCTTGAAGGGAAAGTATGGGACATTGAATATGGGAGATGATGAGAACAAACATTCATACATGGCTAAGGTGAATGAACTTGTCCTTGGTATCAGGAATGCTAAGGAAATATTTAAGAAGTTGAGATTTTTGCTAAGGTGTTGAGATCTTTGCCTCCTGCTTATAAACATAAGGTTGTCGTTATTGATGAGATCTGAAGTCTAACTACAATAACAAGAGATATGTTGGTTGGAAAACTTGCTACATTTAAGCTGAGTGAATTTGGATAATCTCATGGAAATTCTGAGACTACATTTAGAGCATCAGTATCTATATTCGATAAGCATAAATATGATCCTGATGAGTGTAGTATATCTAGATATGAGAGACAAAGGAGAGAAATTGCAAAGTAAGAAAGTGAGATTGATGATCTTGAAGCATTTATTGGCCAGAGATTGCCTAAAGGTGATGGTAAGTTTGAAGGAAAGTTGCCTTTGAAATATTTTTCTTGTAATAAGATAGGATATTTTGCTTCTAGATTCCCAGATCGAATGGCTAAGTATGACAAACATGATAAGTTTGATAAGCATGATAGGAATTATAGATATGAGAAGCATGAGAAGTATGATAAGCCTTACAAGTCTAACCAAAAATTTAGAAACCCAAAGAACTATTATTATGCTGCAGATGAAGGTGTTACAGACAATGAGTCAGAAGGAGTTGAAGTTGTGTTTATTTCCATTAAAGAAGATAGACTTGTGCCTATTGATTCAACTAGTTGTTTTGTTAAGGAGAAAGCTTTCGCTGTGAAGGTAGAAGAAAAGAGTGAATGGGTGATTGACGACAGTTTTTCACATCATATGACTGGTGATAAAAGAAAATTTGTAAGCATGGAAAGGTATGATGGTGGAAAAGTCAGATTTGGAGATGATAAATCCTGTGTGATCTGTGGGAGAGCTTCTATTTATTTTGATGGTAAGCATAAACACTGATGATTTTTTGTATGTTGAAGGTTTGAAGCATAATATTTTGAGTGTTGGGCAGATGGTTGATAAGGGTTATGATCTACAATTCAAGGATGGTAAATGCAAGATTGTAAATGCCTCCAGTATAGAGATTGTATCTGGGACTAAGACTAAAGGTAAAATTTTTCATTTGAATGCTTGTGATAAAAGTTGTTTGATTGCTAAGATAGATGAGATTTGGTTGTGGCATAGAAGAATGTGTTATGTAAACTTTGATTCATTAATTAAGATCATTTCTACACAAGCTATTAGAGCTATGCCTAAGATTGTTAAACCTATTAGTTTGGTATGTAAAGAATGTCAGTTGGGTAAGAAAACAAGAATTTGTTTCAAGAGTAAATGGTATACATTTGATGGATTGTTGGATCTTGTGCATATTGACCTGTGTGGACCTACAAATGTTAGAAGTGTGCAGGGTGATAGATACTTTATGTTGCTTATTGATGATTATTCCAGGATGATGTGGGTTGTCTTTTTAAAGGAAAAATCAGAAGCATTTGAGAAATTCAAGATATTCAAAGATAAAGTTGAAATAGAGTTTGGATTGAAGTTGAAGTATCTGAGATCTGATAGAGGTGGAGAATTATGTTTCGGTGAATTCAATTCTTTCTTTGAGATGCATGGAATCAGAAGACAACTATCTACTCCTAGAACCCCACAACATAATGCAATTGTTGAGAGAAAGAACTATATTGTTTTGGATGCTACAAGAACTATGTTGATTGAAGGAAATGTTCTCAAAGTCTACTAGAGAGAATCCATTAGCACTACAATCTATACATTTAATATAGTTCGTATCAAAGGTGATACCGGTAGACCCCTTATGAGTTTTGGTTTGGTCATGTTCCTACTATGAAATATTTCAAAGTCTTTGGTAGAAAATCTTATATCAAGAGAGATGAGGATATTGGAAAGTTTTATGCTAGAAGTGATGAAGGTATCTTTTTGAGATATTTTACAAAAAGCAAAGCCTACAAGTGCTATAATAAGAGACTGAGGAAAATAGTTGAGAGTGCAAATGTGAAGGTGGATGAGAACCTTAGGAAGGATATTAGAGCTTATGATGATGGTAAACATGTTGTTTTAACTCCTATTCAACTTCAAGAGCCTAAGTAAAATGATCTTGTAGAGACTGTTAATTTGGATGTTGTTGTTGTTGGCGATGATGTGCAAGAACTTTAGGATCAAAACAAACAAAAGACTCTGAGGCATGTTAAATTGAATCATTTAGAGAATCAGATTATTGGTGATAAGAATAAAGGTGTAATGAATAGAAGAAGGTTAGCTACAAAAGAAGTATGCTTGATTTCTAAAGTTAAACCTAAAGATGTTGTTGAAGCCTATAAAGATAAAAACTAGATAAGGGCCATGGAAAAAGAGTTAGATCAAATTGAAAATAATAACACTTGGGAAGTTGTGCCTAGACCTAAGGATAATAATATTATTGGTACTAAATGGGTTTTTAGAAACAAACTGAATGAAGTCGGTGAAGTAGTCAGAAATATAGCTAGTCTGGCCTACAAAGGGTATTCATAGCAAGAAGGAATGGATTATGAGGAGACTTTTTCTTCGATTGCTAGAATTGAAGCTGTTAGACTGTTACTTGCTTATCTTGCTTATAAATATTTTAAGTTATATCAGATGGATGTCAAATTTGCATTTTTGAATGGTGATCTAGAGGAAGAAGTTTACACTAAACAGCCTGATGGATTTTCACTGTCTGATGATTGAGACATGGTATGTAAGCTGAAGAAAGAACTTTATGGATTAAAACAAGCTTCTAGAGCCTGGTATGCTCAATTAGACAAATACTTGTTGAAATTTGGATTTACTAAAGGTGTTGTTGACAATAAACTATACTTTAAGATTGAAAATGATAACATTTTGATTGTTGAAGTCTGACATTATTTTTGGTGGTGATAATGATATGAGTATGAAGTTTTTCGGTGATATGTAGAAAGAATTTGAGATATCTATGATTGGTGAGATGAAGTTTTCTTAGGTTTGCAGATTGCATAGATAGGAAAAGGTATCTTTATATCTCAAACTAAGTATGTGAAGCAACTGTTGAAGAAGTTTGGACTAGATGATACCAAATCAGTTGGAACTCCTGTGGTGACCAATTGTAAACTATCTAAAAATGATGAATCTTCAAAAGATAATCAAAGTTTGTATAGATTCATGGTTGGTGCACTACCATATCTTACTCAAACTAGGCCTGACATTATGCATGTTGTGTGTATGGCTGCAAGATATCAAGCTGATTTGAAGAAGAGTCATGTCACTGTTGTTAAGAGGATATTCAGATATCTAAAGGGAACTATGTATTATGATGTATGGTATCCAAAGAATGAGGATTTCATGTTGTGTGCCGACACTGATGCAGATTGGGCTAGTGATGTTGGTGATTGGAAAATTACTACCAATGGAACATTCTTCTTAGGTAAGAAGTTGGTTTCATGGTCTTGCAAGAAACAAGATTTAGTATCTTTATCTGTTGTTGAAGCTGAGTACATTATTGTTGCTAGTAATTGCACTGAGATAGTTTGGATGAAGCAAATATTGAATGATATCAGAGTTATTCATGATGAGCCTACTATTATATGCTGTGATAATTCTAGTGCTATAAACATGTCAAAGAATCTGATGCAACATTCAAAGACTAAGCATATATCAATCAAATATAATTACTTGAGAGAGAAATTCACTGAAAGAAAGGTGAAGCTGGAGTATGTATCTACAAAGGAACAAATTGCTAATATTTTTAATAAGCCTTTTCCTATAGATACATTTGTCTATTTGAGAGACAAGCTAGGGGTATCCACCCCTCCTGATGAGAGTTAGATGCATTGAGTTGCATCAATCCAATGGAATTCAAGGCTTTACTCTTTTATCTGGATTGATGAGTTGGTGTTGCTCCTCTGCTAGAGTAGTTTGTTGATTTGGTTGTGTGTCCCAGGAAGAGTTTGGTTTTCTGTTGTAGAGATCTTTGGTATTGTTATCAAAGGGAGAGAGATCATGTGAAAAACTGCATTATCTATCTTGATCTTAGGGGGAGTTTGTTGGCGATATCTTCTTTTTTTGCATTGACTATTTTTCACATTCATATGTGTAATGTTGGGAAAATGGTGAATGCATGAGATCTAGAGGCAATCTTTTCTTCTCTCCGAGGAGAGATAAAGTTTCACTTTGGATATCTCTTCAAACACATTTTTCACATTACATTGGAAGAGGGGGAAAGGTACACTAGATTAAAGAGATTGAATTCTGAGTGATGATAAGTGAGTCCACTCTTCTGAGATTGAGATTTGAATTGATTGAATCATGTAGTTATGATTGTTGTTCTCAAATTCTGATTCCCTTCTATCCTCCCTGTAAGAAAATTTAATAACTCTATTTGCATATGAAGATGACACCAAGAAAATAGAATTCCAGAATAGCATATAACAAGGTTTCAACAAAACCTTCTACACTTCGAACTTATCCAAAGCTCAGGTGGGTATACCTTTTGTGAATACTTTCACACTTTTAAATTGAGATCCACAGTAGACCAATGCTAAAAACCTATGGACTTCATCACCTCAATAAAACTCAAAGATTAAAGAAAAATTATGCTTGTTTTTAGTATTTGATCCCAAGAAAGATAGAAAGAATTCTATAACTGATATCAGTGCCTTATTCAGGCTACAGAGTCACTTAAATCAAGCAAGAGTTTCAAAACTGAACATTCTCATACATTTCATCGCTTCGGCTTTCATGAACCCCATACATGCCTAACATATAAATAGGTTCTTTCCCTTTAAACTAAAACCATTTATCAAATTCAAAGTAGCGAACAATTGATCTACTGATAGAAATATTTCATGCATATTTAATCCCTCTCTTGAAGAGAAAAGCTAGAAATATATCTATAAGATTGCCTCACAATCCATTCTCAATCGAAAAACCCTAAATTATCCAAATGAAACCAAAAAACTAATGAATGCACACCAGAAGACAAAGAAGATTTAGACCTAAAACTTTGATCTGTATATTTATATTCATTTTGAAAATTTTACATGACTCAAGGTAATTCCTGAAAGAACTAGAAAAACCCTAGATATATTTCAGCAGAGTTTCTTTACAAATTATTGTGATCATTTCTTTCTAAGTCCTGGTATTTATTTATAACAATATGGATGCAAACAAGCTTCGAAATTTCCTAGGAAAATTTTGTTACAACCATGATTCCCGCTAAAAAGAAAAGAAAATACAATCATTTCATTTCCTAATGGCCTTTTAAGTTTGTTGTTCCACTGCAACATCTTCTAATTGTTCTTGGACTTCCTCTTCTTGGACTCCATATTTGTTTTTCCACTCTTGGAACACGTCATCACTTGGCCAGGAGAAGCTAACAATCTTCTTTTTTATCTTATTTAGCCTTTTCCATGTGATTCTCATTTGGCCAACCTCTGTCTCTAGAAAACCATAATGTGACTTTACATTCTCAATCTCCTCAATTATCTTAATAAATAAAGATGTTTCATCTATATTAATGGCCTCATTTACCCTCTGAGACAAGTTATACCCCAACTCATCAAACCATGCCTTTTCCTCTTTCAGTTGATTTGGACCAACAAAACCCCCTGGAAACAACTCATCCTCATGATCAAAATATTCCTTTCTATATAAGTGGGCTTTTCTCTTCACACCTACCCTTTCTTCTGGTAATCAAGTAATCCCTTTTATTAACTCACAAGTGGATTTGATATTGGGATTAGCCTCTGCATCTACATGAGATGAACACATAAGTTCCAACTCCACTCCCCTAGGAATCCACTTATTCTGAATTGGCTCCAAAGTGGCCTTATCTTCTTTCAAATCAGTCAAAATATTTAAAATTCTTTTCATGTAAATGTATACAATATAGGCTCTAACCGAGTTAGCAAATTTCAAAATTGTACCTCTAACCTTTTCTTCATATTTGCTTGCAAGTAAGGCCTAAGTCTGTTTAAACATTTCCATCTCATCTTGTATGGTTTTAGTTGCTTGAAAACCAGAGTTCATAGGAGAAGGGGGAAATTCAATGATAGGACTAGTGGGTGGGGGTCTTGCTAGAGAAGATGCAATCATTAGAGTGGAGGACTCACCCTTTTGGTGTTGCACTTCCAATTGACTTTGTAATCTAGCAATGATACTATCCCTGTTGGCTATCTCTCCTTTGGCTTCATTATAAGCCCTTACAACTGTTTCTAATCTCACCTGGATATCAATCCTCTCCTTTGCTTCCTTCTCAGCCACTGCCACACTGAATTTTGTAGTTTCTAGAACTGTGATGGCAGCTTCTACCACCCCTATGTCCTAGACTCTCTTCACTATCATACCTCCTAGGTAACTGGATTTTGAGGTGTCCTTCCTCCTTCTACTCTCATCCCTCTTTAGGGACCATATAACCAGAGTAACATTATCCTTATTGAATGTCACTCCTTCTAGGGGCTTGGTTTCTTTCCTTACTACTTCAAGTACTAAGGCATCTGCTATATCCCATTCAGGAAGGATTAAAACACTAGCCTTTGACACCATTTCTCTCACCTTTACAAGAGTAATGGCTTTGAATTCTTCCATCATTTCTTGCTTCACCTCTTCCTCCACTATATTTGCATCTTTGTGGGGTTTCTCATTCTTTTTATTTTCACATCTTGCCTTAAATTGCTCAATGTTTTATTTTCAAACAAATTGCATAAAGGACCCCATTGTAACAAAATTACTATCAGCCAGGAACTCCTCACTGGCTTGTTTGATAGCAAGGTCTAGCTCTTTTCCTTTGAACTCATCTGATGTCAAGTTCATCTCAGCACTTAGAGGCTCTTCAAGCATTCCCTATTGTGTTTCCTCATAAGTGTAGGCAATCTCCCCTAGAATCCCTAACTGCAACAATTTCTCTTCCGCTACTTGTTCATCTCCCACATGGATAGGGGATTGGGATGGAGAGTATAGAGGTTCACCTATTTGCACCTCTTTTCCTACCCTTTTCCTTTTAGGGGATTTTTGGATGTCAGTGACATTTTCTATTGTTCTCTTTCCTTTTGAAGTAGAGGGCTCACCCGTTACTCATACTAGCACAATATACCTTGGCTTCTTATGCATCACATAATCACCTAGAGGAATGGCATTAGCAAAGGAAGGCTTGGCTAAAACTAACTTAGCCCTTTCAGGATCATTCCTCATTATAACCACCCTCTTCTCCTTCAATGTCTGCATTAGGTCTTCAAAATAAAGAATTAAGAATTTAATTTTCACCTCAAAGGGAGTAAAACTAGACAGAGGATCATAACCACCATCAAATTGGTGAATAAAATCAAGAGCCTTCTTGTATGCTACCCATTTTTCTTTTCTCAATTCTTGCTCATCTAGATTGAATTCATTTATGATCAGATCCTCGGGAAAATGGAACTGATGTGGTCTACCTTTCATACTTCTCTCTTTTTTAACATACCATTGAAGAAATCTTCATGGTCAACAAATCTTGATACTGTAATAGACAAACTATATGGTTGAAAAAAATCATCAAAGTGTTTCCAACCACCCTTGGTGATTACAAATTGATGAGCCATGGTGACAGTTGGGAAAATTGTCCCTTTTCCCCTATTTGTTAACTCTGCCTCTTGCACACCCCCGATTTGCCTTAAGACCTCTGTAATTCCTATCTTCAATGGGAGTTGATAGGGTAACAAATATGGAGTTCCTATGAATCCATAAACTCTAAACACTGTAGAGACACGGTCCAAGTATATATCACCCTAGTTGTGCATAATCTTGATACTTTCAACAAACTCTTTGGGCCTAAGGAATTCTAAAAGATCCATAGGGATCCTAGGTTTTTGTGGGCATAAGAGTATTCTAAGTCTAGATGCAAAGCATCTATCAAACTTCAAGTAACTCGCATCCTCTCTATCCCAAGACAAAATTGTGCTCCACAATTGCACAGGCATCTCTTCACCATCCTTTTCCTTAACCAAGTCCATTTCATTGGCAATATAATCAACACCTTTGAACAAAAACATGTGCATAAGAAGAGAGTACCACCCAAAAGGTCTGTCTACCTTACCATTTTTAATCCCTATCAGCCCTGCGTGGATTACATCAGTGAGATAAAGCGAATAATAAAAAGTTACTGCGAGAGAGGGGTTTAAAATTTATGCTATCATTAGCATATAGTGAGTTGGCATAGTGGTTTCAGTATCTTCTCCAAAAATCTGACAAAGTGACTAGTACATGCCTTTAGCCCTCAAAGTGAAAAGATTTAGAGAGAAGGGTTCCATGGTACTAGGGCCTACAACAGTTAACCCTCCTATTTTGACAAAAAATTCTTTCAAAGGGTCACTCCTGAGGTGATCTCTCTGCACAATGAAGACCTGTGCAAGTGTATCAAAATTGATTGGCTCTAAGTAGTTTGATACCTCACTAAGCTTAAACACTTTCCTAAACTCATCATCATTGATCTCAATTAAGGCTCCCCCATTCACATTTCTCACACATTTAGCAATAGGGTCATAATTATTTGTAATTTGGTTTAATAAATCTACATCCATGAAAACCCCAGGGACTATGAGCTTTCCCACATCTAATTCCCATATACTATTCATTGGAGAAGAGGAATGTCTTTGGCCAAAACCCACCTTGAAAAGTCCCAGCCCTGATATCCCTATCTGTGAATCCCTCAACTAGTTCCCTTTGTCATACAAACCATCTCCAATTCTCAAACGGGGGGCCTTGGGCACTAATTCTTTAATCTTAGCATAGACATGGTTAATTGTTCCAAGAAATCATCACATATAGCTCTATCCTGATAATTCACTTTCCCTATGAAATCTGTTCATGGTGCCATCTTGAATTATAGCTATTTCAATTTAAAATCAAATAGACCTATGAGAATTTAAGCACCTAATGATACCAATTTGAACTGTAACTTTCAAAATGATGCAGAACTTACTTGTTGCTTGAAGAAACTCATTCTGTGCAATGGTTCCTTTGCAAAAGTCCTTGAAATGATACTAAAATTCCGTTGATGTGAGGATTAATATAACAACAAAGCATTGAATTGTGACATTAATCCACATGCTTCGGCAATCAATTCGTAATTGAATTTGAAAAAAGGCTCCAACAGACCACAAAGAATTTCCCAGTGTCCTAGCTTTTCGCTGTTTCACGAAGACTACAAACCTCACATCTTGGGGCTGTGAAACAATGCCATGCATCAAATCCTCTACAACTTTCACGTTTCTTACCTTACTTGGGTCATTCTGCTTGAAAATGGGTCCCACCTTCCTTTCGCTACTTTGCCAAGGCTAAACCTCGTGCATCTCTTTCAAGAAAAATAGTGCCAACCATCAGATCTTCTACTATCCGCTCAATCTTTACTCTCCATGGTGATCGCTAATCTTTTTCACTAACCATATGAACTCCTCACTGCTAGTGGTCTTTGTTGTTTTGTGAAGTTTAAAAACCTCACATCTTTGAGCTACGAAATGGTACTCATTATTGGATCTCTTTTGAGATGTGCAACCTTTAACATTCTTTATCGTTTGAAGTGGGCCCTCTGCATAGAATCCACTTGCCCTATTGATTGCTGGTATATAGCTCTTACATGTCATCCATTCATTCATTCAAGAACTCCAACAGACTCCACATCTGAACCGCCACATGTTTTACTTAACCATGAACTTCATCATCGTTGCTGCTCAATCAAAGTGGGCCCTTTACGATCCTTTGGAGCCATGTGTATCTGATAGATTACCTTTTTCCTTAGCTAGGCATCCAACTGTTCTGCCACATCATCTGCCAGCTCATTTCACCATTTCACGAAAGGTAAATTTCTTGTTGCTTCTAGCTGTGAATCAACGCGGGCCATCGGATCAACTCCAAGTTCAGCGGCCTTTAAGACCAAGACTAGTCTATCTGTCGGACCCACTTCCCTTTCGCTTCTTTGCAAAAGATAAAATCCATGTTATTTTGCCTAGTGAAACAACGTGGACCATCAGATCTATCTCAAGATGCACCTTCTTTATTTTCCACTTCACCCTGACATTGGGCCCACTTCCCTTTTGCTTCTTTGGGAAAGATAAACTCCTAGCATCTTTCCTTTATGAGACAATGCGGGCCATTGGATTAACTTCAAGATATCGCCCTTTAACCTTCATTCTTATACCCACCAACCGTGCCCGCCAATCTTTTCACTGTTTCGTGAAAGGTAAATTCTGCACAACTCTTTCAAGTGAAATAGCACCAACCGACAGATCATCTTTGAGATGCGCAGTTTTTAACCAAGGGATCCACCTGCCTTTTGGGCCCACCACTCTTTTTGCTACTTTGCGAAGCATAAAGTTTGGGCTATTTTCCTTTGCGAATTCACATGCACCATCAGATCTACCAAAACTTGTATGTTTTTTACGGGGCCCGAGAAAGAACTAAAAACTTAGGAAAAGGGCACAAAATGAAACATTAATAAAGACCCACCTAAGGTAAAATGTGAAGGGGGGACCCCTTCAAGATGGACCGACCCTTCCACTTAAGTGGAAAAAATAACATTGAAATAGAAGGTGGGAATTCCAAGACATAAAAAGGGGTAAATTTCATAAACCCTAAACCTTCAGACCAATAAGTCAGAGGCAAGATGAAGTGCTAAGCACAATTTTGCAAAATTTAGTAGACTATGGAACAAAAATCACCCAAAAGTCAAAACAGTGATAGCAGTGGCTCTGATTGGGGATGGTTGATTGCAAGATCAACACAAGAATATAGAAAACTCTAGAGAACAGACCAAAACAAACCCACAAACAACCAACAAAAATAAACCTAAATATATACAGACTAGGACCTATTGTGCATGGACTTAAGAGAAGTAATGCTTCAGGAATTGTCCATGCACTAGAAATTCATGTACCTCACCATTCATTGTCTACAGAAAATATGAATATTTTCCATTCAGATCAAAAACAACAGAAGGGCCCAACCATAGTGACTCAATTTTTTTATGTTTTCCTTTATCTTGCCCTTTTGCATTCCATTGAAGAACCATGTCACCAATTTGAAACTTCCTCAATGTGGTTCTTTTGTCAAACAAATACTTGGATTGCAACTGGATCTTCAAATTTTTCTTATGGGCCAAACTCCCGATTTCCTCTACTTCCACCATTTGAATCATTCTATCTTCCATAGGTTCTGACAACTCCATATTCTCAGCTTGTAGGAACTTGTATACAAGAAGAAGGTTGTTGAATGGAACCCTAGATTGCATGCCATAAACCAATTCAAACGGTGATACACCAATTGCTTTCTTGATAGTAACCCTGTCTGCCCATAGGGCTAATTTCAATTTTTTGTCCCAAGACCTTTTGTTCTCCTCAAGGATTTTCTTAATAATATTCAGAAGGCTCTTATTGCTGGATTCTGCTTGTCCATTACCCTGAGGATGATATGGTGAAGAGTAAGACATAATTATTCCATGACTGGTGCAGAATTCAGTGAACTCTTATGATCTAAAGCTCATGGAATTATCCATTACCAGTTTCACAAGAACACCAAATCTAGTTATAACATTATCCATTAGGATATCAATAACAACTTTACTAGTGGCTCTTCTAGTGGGTATAGCCTCAATCCACTTAGTGAAATAATCAGTGGCCACTATGATCGAACTGTGACCTCTTCCTTATTTCTCAACTATTTCCCCAATAAAATCAATGCCCCATTGAACAAAAGGGGCTTCCACTGTAACTCGGTTGAGGGGAAAAGCTCCCTCATACTTTAACTTGTAAGAGAATTTTTGGCATGGGTCACACCTCTGAACATGTTCATGGGCATCTTTGAACAAAGTAGGCCAATAGTATCCAGCCCAGATTATCTTACCAGTTGTAGTCTTGGAAGAGTAGTGACCTTTGTTGGGATTCCCAAACATACTGAGAGGGGGGTGAATCAGTATCTAACCGGTATATAAATTTACTTGACTTAGAACATGAAAAGCATATCAAAACTCTGTACTGATAAACTAGAAATAATGTAGTAACTAAGAACAATAACAAAAACATGAGAAGCACACCATAACACAGTATTTTAATGAGGAAACCCGGTGTGGGAAAAACCTCGGTGTGATTTGTGACCCACAATATTCACTTATTGGCTAATAAGAGAATATTACTTTTACAATAGGGGCCTACACATGCAAGAAGGCCAAGTGCCTAGAGCTCACTGCTCAATTACAAAAGAAGTCACACCGGATTATAAAAATCCAATGTCTTATACTACTTCAGATTAGCATCTACTATGCCAGGTTCAGTACTGGTTTAAGCTCTGCTACATACATAAACCCTTAACCAATAATTCGCATATTAGGTCTGCATAATTTTGCCTATATCCTTATTAAAAAATGATCTACAATGATCTCATACATATATGAGTCATATTACAACTCACCATGTCAGCTTATAATGATTTTACAATTAATTACAAAATACATTTTAAACAAAATTGAAGTCGGCCAAGATGTCGGTATCCTTCCTTTCATTGCTGATTTTCTGTATGCTGGTGTAGAGTCTGTCGGTGCCGGTGTCGATATCTTTGTCTTGTCGGTGTCATATGATTGCAAGGTTTCCATCAATGACAAAACCTTCAATCACCTACAATTTCTCATTGGAGTATGCATTTTCGAACAATATCCCCCTTTGGCATTGATGACAACACTTATGAGAAAAATCAAAAGTGTCCAAAATGATATCCAAAAATAGTCTGCCAAAATTGTCTTACCAAAACTGTGTGCCAAAAAGTGTATGCTCCTCCTGAGCAGATGATGTCCTTTCTCCTGACCATTTTTCTCATCCCACTACTCCCCCTTTGACATCAATGACAAAGGTTGTCATTCGGTGTTAGTGGAGTCCTACCTGGATTCTTGTAACTGGTGGGTTACAATCTAAAAGATATCTGTCAAAATCAAATTTATACCATTACTGAATGTTTTGTTGTCTTTTATTGCCTCTTGAGTTCTCTGCACTGTACCGGTGAGTATGTGCATTTTCTCTTCCGGTGTCTTTAGTCCAGGAACCAGAGCCTCAGATATTTCTTTTCTCAAAGAAATAAGGTATTCTAGTCTTGGACTAAGTCTGCATTTCAAGTCCTTTGCTTTATCCTTTATTCCCTATTTGTCATTTTTTAGTTTCTTGATTTTCTCTTCTTTTTCTGAAATCTTCTTCTCTAACTCAAAAATGAATCCGATGCACCTATCAAATTGTCAGCAATATTGTTTATTTTATCTTGTGCTTTGCAAATCTCCTTGTCAAGATCCTCTATCAAAATATTTGTTTTACAAATGTCTCTGTACAGTTTCTTGAGGTCAAAAAATATTTCTCCAAGTTCTGGTAATAGAGTATCCATTTCTTCCTTGTTCTTCTTCACAATATCCTCAAAGAATTTCTCTTTTTCCTTTATCATTCTTTCCTTAAATGTATCCTTATTTATTTGATCAATAGTTAATAAGTTTCTGGTGATGAACTTAGACAATGTGTCTAGTTGTCCTAAAGAATCCTTATTACCAACTGTGCACTTTGGTGCAATCAATTTAAGAATTTGTATTGTATCATCAATAGCCTTAAAGGCTTGTCCATTGCATTCTGTGATCTTCTTTATTGAATCTAACAGGACCTCTATTACATTTGTAGGTCTGAATTCTGCCATAGATGTACCAGATGTTTGTCCAACAGTCTTTACAATAGCCATGCTACTAGTTGTGGTAATTACCTTGCTTGATTCGACCTCTGGTAGGTTAGTCTGTGTTTGCATTTCTATAAGTAGGGGTTTGGACTTTTCAGTTTGGGTCAGTGGCACTGTCTCTGTCTAAACTTGAGCTTCAACCTGTACCGGTTTAGGTTTCTCTATCTATATCTCAAAGGTTTTCTCTGAGATTTTAACTATCGGTTTGTCAAATGTAATCTTTGTTTGTACATCAGAACTCTCTTTTTCCAGTTCTTCAGATGGTTTTTATGTTGTATCTATCGGTTTCTCTGTGATATCCTCTGTTGGTTGCTCTGCCTGTGTAGGTTTTTCTATGTTGAACTCAACCTCTGTAGTTGGTGACTTAGTAGTCACATTTTTCTCCTTATCCTCAGTGGTTTCTCTATCAATCATGACATTAACTTCCCATGTGTCTATATTTACCGTATACAAAAGTTCTGATTCAGGATTAATATCCTCTACCAGAGTCTCCATACTCTCTGTGGCCAGTTGTCTATCAATAGTGTCTACCGGTGGAGTATCTAAAAGAGGTGGGGGCAAATTGACAGTTATTTTCAGGCTTGGTGGTCCACCTACCTTACCTTTCCCCTTATCTTTGTCCTTTTGATATACTTTGATAGTTTTTGGCCTAAGTAATTCTTCTTCTTTTTCTTTTTCCACAAAGAATATATCCCATCCATCTGTTGTTTCCTCAGATACTTCATTTACTCTACCAGCCATTAGTGCTACTTGCTGATGAGTAGTGGAGAATACTGTTTGGTTAGCCTCACTGATTAATTTGTCTATTTCATTAAGTGAGTTAACTAGATGCACTGCAAGTAATTTTTCAATCTTAATTTTCTTATCCATCTCAACAGTGGCTAATCTTCTAGCTTCAAGTATGCTATATAGATCATTTGGAATTTCATCAACAACTTCCATTAAGAATTTCTTGTATATATCTAAGTGTAAAATTACATTGTTCTCTATACTTTCCTTGTCATATGCTGATAGTGTGTTGTTTATTTTGTTGATGTTTTTCAACTTACCATCCTTTGTTATTTCGCTAAGACTATTTTACCTTCTTCTTCTTATGAGTCATTTTGTTTGCCAGAGGCCTTACTGCCTGTTGCTTCTGTATTGTTCTTTTTGGTGTAGGAGAGGGTGTTGGTGAGGGTTTTCTTTTTCTTTCAACCCTTTTAAATACTGTCGGTATATCACTCTCAAAATAAGTTCCAACCGGTGAAAGATGAGCTTCTAGTTGAGGTTCTCCCAAGTCACTTTCACTTATACTAGTTTGTCTTAGAACATCTTCCTTGATTTCCTTTGCCTGCTGGTTTCCTTTTCTTACAGTTGCTTCAATCTTCTTAACCCTTTTCCTAGATTGAATAGTTCTTTCTATTGTTTCAGCACTACCAAATGCTTTCTCTTCCAGTTCCTTTGGAGCTTCAAGGAGGGCTTTTGCATAAGTTTCTATGATGTTGTCATCTATTTCATAGCCCATTTCAGTTACCCAAATAGTTCTAGGGACAACTGCTTCCATCCAAATTTCATCTTTCTTGATCACAAAACAAATTTCTTTCTGATACTTATCCATAATAGCTTGTGATAGTCTTACTCTCGTTTTCATTCGAGCCTTCAATGCTTGAAAATACTCATTTAGTTTTTTCTCCCTATTCTCTCCCATATTGTTTAGTAAATCTAACAGTTGTTTTCCTACCGGTATGTCAAACCCAAAATCTCTAGCACCAATACCGGGCACTTGTTTGGTTATGTACAACATCAAACAAACAAGTAACTTTCCAAATCTAAATTTTCCTTTCTTATCTCTTTTAATCTTTCCAAAATTGTCTATCAACTCATCTTTAAGCCATTCACATATGTCTATCCTTGCATTATCATTGATCATATCATAGGCACTTTTGATACACATGCTAGAAACTGAGTTTAACCTATTTTCATGTGTAGCCTTATAACCTAAGATCATACTGATAAATCTGACATTTATATCTTTTACATCGTTTACCCTTAGAGATATTTTATCAAATGTTGCACCAGTTAGGTTTATCACTATGTCATTTGAGACCTTCTTTGTTTTGTCTAGTCTATTACCATAGAGGGTAACCTTGTTACAACTTTTACTGCTTCTTTTGTTATTTTATGAATTGAGTCCAACGAGAAAAATTCACCATGTACTCTTCTTAACACAATCCTTATGATATCCTTGGGAAAATCTGGGATACTAAGAATTTCAGTAAATCCTAGGGTTTCCACTATCTTATGTTCAGGCTTGAAATTTCTAGATTCATCACAAATCATGGTTTTAAACATGTTTTTAATCTCATAATCACCTAATTCCTCAATATGACAATGTATATATATCCTAGGGTCTTTAGCATATATTACTCCTCTAGGGATTTCAGAAAATGCACCTATGCTATCATCTTTATTTGCAATTTCAGGAACCAGTTTAAAGACAGGTCTAGGGCGCTTAATAACCTCAACAATAGTAGGGTTTGCAATAAATTCAGGAGTGGAAGAAGATGTCATAGCTATAAATACCTCAATCTGCCTTAAGGATGAAAGCTTTGATGGATTTCTTCACTTCTTCGCTTGGAATGCCTTTGCTCAAGTTTATTTTGTGCTCTCAAAGATTTGAATGTTCAGTGAATGAAAAAGAGCTAAAACACTTACTTTATAGTGTTATCTCCAACTACCACATTTAATGCTTGCTAGTTAAGTTACAACTTAACTCATCTACCAGTATAGAAGTAATTTCAACTTCTTACCATCAACCGAGGAATAATAGCATGTTTTTCATTTTGTTGCTAAACCCCCAAAAGATTTTCTTTAGTTAGATGAAGATTCTCTTGCGAGTGGAGTGTTACTCTATTCTGCCGGTGGATGAGTATTCCCATCAATATTCTAATCTAATTTTTTGATCCATTGTTTTGAGAATTCTTGCTTTACCTCTTCAACTATTTCTTTACCTTTCAAACTAGGACCTTTGTTATTTGCCGATGAGGACTTGCTTCTACAAAATTTAGCAATATGTCCAATCTTGTTACAGGCATAACAAGTCACATTGTTTTTCTGAATAGCTTTCCCATATCCTATGTCGGTATGTATCCTACATTGATTAGATAAGTGTCCAAATCTTCCACAAACATAACATCTTACATTCATTCTACAATTTTCTGAATTATGACCAACTTTGTTGCATTTAGAACATTGACCGATGGGTGTATTAGTGTTCTGATAATTTCTAGATCTGCACTGATTTTCTCTATGACCATACTTGTTATAGTTAAAGCATTTACCATTAAATTTGTAAGTATTAGGTTGCCTTACCGGTTTTCTATGATTATGATTGTTTGCAGTACCAGAGCTTTCACCAACTTCAAAGCCAAGGGCATTTGTATCACCATTAGGTTTCTGATTCTTCAGCATGTGACCAAGTTCTTTTGAACTTTTCTTGAATTTCTCCTTATGTTAATTTGCAGCAGTCAGTTCACTCTCCAAGATTCCTTTATGTCTCATGAGTTCAGTTCTGTGATTTTGTGTGTGCATTAGATCTGTCTTCAACATATCATTTTCATGGCTGAGTCTTGTATTTTCATTTCCAGCATCATTTAGTCTTCTAACCAAGTCTTCTTCATTTTTCTTTCTTTCTTCAATTTCTTTACAAAATCTCATAGTTATATCTTGCATCTCATTCTTTGTTGTACTGATTTCTTGTCTTAGCTTGTTTACCGGATCCTTAAGAGTTTCCTTTTCATTTTCCTCATTCTGCATCTTTTCACAAATTTCTCTTCTCTTGTTCCTTGCAATAGTAAAGTTTTCTTGAAGTGCTTGAATAGTATCCTGAGCAGCCTTCAGATCATCTTCTAGATTGATATTTTTCACTTTTTCTGCATCATAGTCTGAAAGAGCTGTTTCCAATTGCTTTCTCAAGTTTTCCATCTCTACTGGTGACAAGATCTTCCTCAAGATGTTAGGCTTTTGAAAATAGAGGACCATGCTCTGATACCAATTGTTAGGATTCCCAAAGATACTGAGAGGGGGGGGGGGGGGGGGTGAATCAGTATCTAACCAGTATATAAATTTACTTGACTTAGAACATGAAAAGCATATCAAAACCGTGTATCGGTAAACTAGAAATAATGAAGTAACTATGAACAATAACAACAACATGAGAAGCACACCATAACACAGAATTTTAATGAGGAAACCCGATGTGGGAAAAACCTCGGTGGGATTTGTGACCCACAATATTCGCTTACTGGCCAATAAGAGAATATTACTTTTACAATAGAGGCTTGCACATGCTGGAAGGCCAAGTGCGTAGAGCTCACTGCTCAATTACAAAAGAAGTCACACTGACTTACAAAAAGGATTATAAAAATCCAATGTCTTATACTGCTTCAGATTAGCATCTGTTATGCCAGGTTCAGTACCGGTTTAAGCTCTGCTACATACATAAACCCTTAACCAATAATTCGTATATTAGGTCTGCATAATTTCGCCTATATCCTTATTACAAAATGATCTCATACATGTGTGAGTCATATTACAACTCGCCATGTCAGATTACAATGAGTTTACAATTAATTACAAAATACATTTTAAACAAAATTGAAGTCGGCCAAGATGCCAGATCCTTCCTTTCACTGCCAGTGTAGAGTCTGTCGGTGCTAGTGTCGGTATCTTTGTCTTGCCAATGTCATATGATTTCAAGGTTGCCATCAATGACAAAACCTTCAATCACCTACAATTTCTCATTGGAGTGTGCATTTTCCAGCAACCTCCACATACTCCATCATGCATTTCAGTCAACATCCTTTTAGCTTGAGATTTGTCTAAGCACATCAACAATGCCCCATCTCTATTTCACCAGTATAGGTCACCCTGAATAAGGACATACTTTTGAGACTTCAATTTTAATGTTCTTCTTTGGTTTGGAGTCATTCCCTTTGAATATGTTGAATCCCTTAAAAAATGTACTATCTCAAAGTACCAAGGATGTGTCTCAATACTTGTGACTAGGATGTTCTTAATTTCAACATTATTCACTTTAACATCAAGAAGGTTTAATTCAGCCATTAGCTTAGCAAGACCTCGATCTCTTACCAATTTTGTAATCTTAATCTCTAGATCAAACTTTTGAATTCTAGTTATCCATCTGCACCTTTTACGAGTGACCTCAAACTGAGACAAGATGTCCTTGACAATTGCATGTGGGACGTAAGCAATTACTTGTGCATTCACAAGATATATCCTAAATGCTTTTATGACTTTAACCAAAGCATATGCTTGCTTCTCCATGATTTCATATTTTAGTTTTGCAGCTTGTAGAGATTTACTATAAAAGGCAATAGGGTGTTCATGTCCTTCATTATCCTTTTGAAGAAGAACTGCAACCAATGTATGATAGGAAGCAAAAGAAAACAATGAAAAGGGCTTACTATAATCAAGGGACTTCAACATCGGTGCCTCCTAGATAGCCCTTTTAAATTGACCAAAGGCCTTTGAAGCTTCTTCATCCCAATAAAACTTTGTATCTTTCTTAAGCAATCTAACAATAAGCTTGACTATTTCTGCAAAATTAGCAATGAACCTCCTAACAAAATTTACCTTGCCCAAGAAAGACTGGATACCTTTGAGACTCTCTGGCTCAAGTACATTGTTTATAGTTTCAATTCTCTCAGGGTCTATCCTAACCACTTCCTTGGAGACAATATGCCCAAGCAACTTTCCTTTAGTGACAACAAAATGACACTTGTTTGGATTTAAAGAGACACCAAACTCCAGAGCTTTATTGAAAACCTTTTCCAAGTGCCCACAGTGATCATTTTCCCTTTTGGAGAAACATGTTAAATCATCTTGGTACACAACCATGATAATGTTAATGAATTCCTTGAAAGCTACATCCATTTCTCTCTGGAAAGTAGCTCCAACATTTTTTAAACCAAAAGGCATTCTTACATATACATATGTTCCCCAAGGGGTGGTAAAAGCAGTCTTGAACTATTTAGATTCTTTCACTAACACCTGGTTATATCTTGAGAACCCATCCATCATAGACAATAGGTCATAGCCAGTTACTCTCTGCAACATCGCTTCCATATTGGGAGAAGAAAAGTTGTCTTTTAAAGAAGCAACATTTAAATTCCAGAAATCAACACAAAGCCTTATGTCCCCATTTTTGTTTCTAACTAGGACCAAATTAGACACCCATGATGAATTCCTAATGGGCTTAATGATCCCCCCTTCCCTCAACTTGGTTAACTCTTGTTGCATTTTAATTTCCAAAAGGGGGTTGATGGGTCTTTGTTTTTGTCAAAAAGGCTTAGCATCTGGAAGCAAAGGGACTTCATGCTGAAATAGATCTTGTCTATATGCCTTCAAGTCTTCATAAGACCAAGAAAAAACATGCTTATAATTTTTCAATAAATTAATAAGGTTAACTCTAATGTGAGGAGACAAGTTTTTTCCAATATATACCAACTTAGGGGATGATTTTGTCCCTAGGTTCACCTCCTCCAATTCATCTAACTTGGTGGTTGACTACTGATGCAAATGATTGTCACTACGACTGAACATACCTTCCAGTTCTATTAATTCTTTAGGTATTTCATTAGTTTCCAACTAGACCATGTCATTTCCAAACATTGTTTCTCTATCTTCCACCACTTCTACCAATGCATTGCAATCAATTTTCTATCCATCATAGTCATCAGTACATTGCATGAATATGATAATATCTTCATCATCCGCAAACACTTGCCAATTATACACATTATTAGGAATAGCAGGCCTGGCTTTAATCTCAACTGTAGATACACTAGTTAGTGTTACATCATCATTTTTAATGCAACCTTAGCTAAGAAATCAGCCATGATGTTCTTTGATCTTTCTATCTAGTTAATAGAGAATGCACAAAAATGTTCAATCACATCCCAAACAACATGTTTATATCATTTTAAATGATCATTATTGGGTGCATATTTAGATCTAACCTGAGACACAACCAACTCTGAATCCCCCAATACTCTCAACAACTGGATCCCATGCTTCTTTGCAACCTCAAGCCCCAATAACAAGGCTTCATATTCAGCAGTGTTGTTTATACACTGAAAAGCTAATAGAAAAGAGTATTTGAAGGTTATACTTGATGGGGACACAAAGAAAACTCATGCTCTAGATCCTTCTTTAGAGAAAGCTTTAGCAAAATACATGTGACACAAACCATGTTGATGAGATTCCAATTCAGTCACAATAGAATCAATATTTTTTAACTGAGGTAAAATTGGTTGCATTCTAAAATTATCAAGATCTACATCAATCATGTAGTTTAACATACTAGGGTCTATTTTATCAATTACCCTAGGGGCATGTGGTTCTCTATACAACTTAACCTGGATTCCATTTATTGGGATTGTAGCATATGAAAGATATAACTGAACATTTTCCCCCACTGCTGTAGCCCACTGTCTAGACAGTAGCATGCCATAACAAGGTTTTGTATTAGTGACTATGACATCCATCTTCTATGTTGTTTCGGGAAATGCTGCTATCTTTACCTCAACATCTTTCATTGTACCTATCATAGTTACTTCTCTATTATCCATAGCATAACACTTCCCATAGATAGTGCTAACTGATAATCCCAATTCTTTCATGACACCATATGGCATCACATTTGCAACAACACCAGAATCTATCATACAGTTTGTAATTAACCAATTATTCACTAACAAAGTTACATAGAAAGGATTAACCAATGAAGGTTCCTGGTTAATAGTTGTTCCCACATATATCTTTGGAATCTACAACTCATAATCCTTTTCATCCTTCATAGTAGTTGTAGGAAGAGCTGCACCATTATTAGATATTCTAGAAAATAAAGACAAAGTAGCTTCTCTATGTTCCTTTATTTTCAATAATTCTACCAATGGAACTATACCCTTCATTCAGGTCAGAGCCTGAGTCATATCAAAAGTGGAATTGTTGATTAACTCAATATTAATTTTGTCTTTCTCTTCTTTAAACTGATCTGCCTTCTTAACTGTAGCAGTCCCTTGTAATTCACCAGTAGTATTATCATCCACACCCTTGGCCACCTCTTTAAATTGGTCACTCTTTGCTTGACCACCTTGAGGCAAGGCACTACTGCTTGCCATCTTCTTGTGAGATACCTCTTTCATAAACAAGGAGCGAGGTTCACCCTGATCTCTGTCCCTTTTACTACTTCTCAAGTTGTAGTTATGCTTGGCTTTGGCTATGACAGCTTTAGTAAGATTTCTTACCTCTTCATCTTCAATAGTTACCACATTTAAATTAGGATGCTAGTCAAGTGTCAGCTACCCTTGGTAACATCTATTATGATTTAGCACATCACACTCACTAGATTCACTCTATGAAGACTCCTCATCACTGTCAATAATAGTTTCAAACATGTTAATATCAGACTCACCCTCTTTTCTCATGGATTCTTCAAGGGCTTGAGCTACAACGCACTGATGAGGAGAATGTGGTCCATCACAAGCCATGAACCAAGGAGTATTTTCCATATTATGAACATTTACTCCTTTCAAAGGATTTGGGGTATCTTGGCTTTGAGTAATTTTTGGCTTATCATTTTGAGGTTTGCCATCCTTCCAAGTAGTATTATAAGGCATGTCATGTAATCTAGGTGGCCTATGTTCCCAATTGTAATAAGGCTTATCATTTTTACTTACCTTAGCAGTAAGATCTTTCATGGAAGTCATCAACTTCTCTATTTTGTCATCCTCCTTGGCAGCTTTATTTGGCTGTTGTTTGGATTATTGCCACAACCTTCCATCGGTCCTCCTTCCTACCTTTCTAGATGCTTTCCTATTACTTTCCACATTAATGGAAATCCTAAAAGCATCCCTTATACTATGCGGGTTCTTATCCCTCAGAATATAAGCCATTTTAGAATCAAAAGCATTATAATAAGTGTTTAGACACATATTATCATCTAGTCTCATTACTTGATAGAGCCTATGCATTGCTTTCTGAAATCTAGCATTGAAATCTATGATAATTTCATTATCAGACTTCCTAATGTTATTGAGCTCATTGAGCATGAAAATTAGATTTATTTTATCACCATATTGTTCTTGGAAACAATTCTTAAAATCCTCCCAAGAACCAATGCTATTCACAGGAAGAACTCTATACCAATCCCTTGCATCATCTACCAAGGATTGTATGAATAGTTTCATCATGACATCTTCATCTACAATTTCATAATCATTTATTAAGTCACCACAAGATTTTAGATGCTCTTCTACATTTATTGCATTATTTCCAGCAAACTTGTGAAGGCTATCTCTCAATTCAGTAGGAACATGGTTAGGATACCTTGGGATTCCTTCAAAGAAAAGTCTATATAATTCCAAATTAATGGGTCTTCTCTAGAACTGATTAGCAGTAGGGTTATTACCCATATTCATTCTCACATTGGGGCAATGAGTCAAGGGGATTTGGTTACCTTGATTAGTAATAGGGACATGATTAACTGGAATAGTACTTACAAGTAAGGTTGATTGAATCTTTACTGGAGGGAGTGGGGCTTGCTGAGGTAAAGGTTTACTTAAGTCTATTGAAGGAAAAATTATAGGAGGAGCCTTTAGATAATTAATTTTCTGTTTGATCTCTTGATTGACTACTTCTAATTCAACTTTCTCCAATTCCCTTTGTAGGTCCTCTTTTTCTTTTTTCATTCTATCTATTTCTCTCTCATGTGTAGACAAGATATGAGAAACTTCTACTGTAGTCTTAGACCTAGACCCATCTTCCACACATTTTTGTTTTCCTTTGTCAACATTATTCCTAATAGGTTGTGGGTCACTAAGGACCTCCCTACTTGGTTGCACAACAAATTTGTGTGCAGGGTTGATCTTGACAGTCAGATTCTCTCTAATAACTGGACCTTTGTCCTCACTCTTAGGTTCTTCTTGGGTGAATAGTTCAAGATCAACAATCTATCTTAAAAGCCTATCCCTCTCAATCAACTTAGATTTAACTTCCTTTTCTTTATTTGCTTCCTTTTGTGTCCTTAGGGAGGTCAAATGATGAACTCTTCTATTGAGAGCCTCAATTTCTTGGGACACCTTATCTTCATTAGGGAATATTTCATCAAAATCTGACACATTGACTTGGTTGATATCAATTAAACTAATATTCCCATCTATAGTTCTTGGTATAGAGTCCATCTTCATATTAGAGATATTCCTATCCTTCCTAGAGATACTAGTATGAGAAATCTTTTGATTCAAAACTTGAACATCCTCATTATTACCAAACAAACCAGAATGGAAACCCAAAATGTCCTACTCAAATTCACGGGAAGAAGAATTTGAATTTGCATATATGGGTCTATCAGATGACTTACCCATATGAATGCTCTTTTGTACCCAGGCAACACTAGATGGGTCATGTGCAATTGATCTTTTCTGGCCTCTTTGTCCCTATTCAGGTAATCCTTCTTGCAACGTCTCTTGAGGATGTTTCCTCATGAATGACCTAGTGTTCCTTCCCCTATGCATTATACTTGTTTTCTTAAAAGAGTTATACTTATTCAAGAGCACTGGTTATACTTATCAGAGTCACCACCCACAAAATATGGGAGAATAAGAAAACAAGTTTTGACAAATCACTTGCAAGGGGATTAGACAACAAGAATATTTTCAGAGAAAGAGAAATAGCATAGATGAGGGATAACACAATCTACTGCAAACACATAGAGACTTGAACAAACTTTTGAGCTAATACAAGCACCAATTCATAGCATAAATTCACGCTATGACTCCCCAGAAAAGTCACCACTTTTGTTGTTCTCAAATACTGATTCCCTTCTATCCTCCTTGTAAGAAAATTTAATAACTTTGTTTGTATATGAAGAGGACACCGAGAAAATAGAATTCCAAAATAACATATAAGAAGGTTTCAACAAAACCTTCTACACTTTGAACTTATCCAAAGCTCAGGTGGGTATACCTTTTGTGAATAATTTCACACTTTCAAATTGAGAACCACAGTAAACCAACAGTAAAAACCTATGGACTTCATCACCTCAATAAAACTAAAACATTAAAGAAAACCTATGTTCATTTTCAGCATTTGATCCCAAGAAAGATAGAAAGAATTCCATAACTAATATCAGTGCCTTATCCAAGCTACAGAGTCACCTAAATCAAGCAAGAGTTTCAAAACTGAACATTCTCATATATTTCATCACTTCGACTTTCATGAACCCCATACATGCCTGACATATAAATAAGTTCTTTCCCTTTAAACTAAAATTGTTTGTCAAAATCAAAGTAGCGAACAATTGATCTACTGATAGAAATATTTCATGCATATTTAATCCCTCTCTTGAAGAGGAAAGCTAGAAATGTATCTATAAGATTGCTTCACAATCCATGCTCAATCGAACAACCCTAAATTATCCAAATGAAACCAGCAAACTAATGAATGCACACCAGAAGACAAAGAAGATTTAGGCTTGAAACTTTGATCTGTATATTTATATTCATTTTGAAAATTTTAAATGACTCAAGGTAATTCCTGAAAGAACCAGAAAAACCCTAGATATATTTCAGCGAAGTTTCTTTACAAATTCTTGTGATCATTTATTTCTAAGTCTTGGTATCCATTTATAGCAATATGGATGAAAACAAGCTTCAGACTTTCCTAGGAAAGGTTTGTTACAACCATGATTCCTGCTGAAAAGAAAAGAAAATACAATCATTTGATTTCCTAACTGCCTTTTAAGTTTGTTGTTCCGCTGCAGCATCTTCTAACTGTTCTTGGACTTCCTCTTCTTTCACTACATATTTTTTTTTCCACTCTTGGAACATGTCATCACTTGGCCAGGAGAAGCTAACAATCTTCTTTTTCATCTTATTTAGCCTTTTCCGTGTGATTCTCAATTGCCCTGCCTCTGTCTCCAGAAAACCATAATGTGACTTTACTTTCTCAATCTCCTCAATTGTCTTAATAAATAAAGATGTGTCATCTGTATTAATGGCCTCATTTACCCTCTGAGACAAGTTATACCCCAACTCATCAAGCCATGCCTTTTCCTCTTTTAGCTTATTTGGACCAACAAAACCCCCGGGAAACTACTCATACTTATGATCAGAATATTCCTTTCTATATAAGTGGGCTTTTCTCTTCACACCTACCCTTTATTCTAGTAATCTAGTCATCCTTGTTGGCTATCCCTACTGGATATCTCTCCTTTGACTTCATTATAAGCCCTTGGAACTATTTCTAATCTCACCTAGATATCAACCCTCTGCTTTGCTTCCTTCTCAGCCACTGCCACACTGAATTTTGTAGTTTCTAGAATTGTGTTGGCAGCTTCTACCAGCTTCATCCCTCCTAGGTAACTAGATTCTGAGGTGTCCTTCCTCCTTCTACTCTCATCCCTCTTTAGGGACCACATAACCAAAGCAACATTATCGTTACTGAATGTCACTCCTTCTTGGGGCTTGCTTTATTTCCTTACTACTTCAAGCACTAAGGCATCTACTATGTCCCATTCAGGAAGGATTAAAACACTAGCCTTTGACACCATTTCTCTCCCCTTTTTAGGAGTAATGGCTTTGAATTCTACCATCATTTCTTTCTTCATCTCTTCCTCCACTATATTTATATCTTTGTGGGGTTGCTCATTCTTTTTCTTTTCACATCTTGCCTTAAATTGCTCAATGTTTTATTCCCAAACAAATTTCATAAAGGACCCTGTTGTAACAAAATTATGATCAGCCAGGAACTCCTCATTGGCTTGTTTGATAGCAGGGTCTAGCTCTTTTCCTCTAAACTCATTTGCAGTCAAGTTCATCTCAGCACTCGGTGGCTCTTCAGACATTCCCTCTTGTGTTTCCTCATAAGTGTAGGCAATCTCCTCTAGAATCCCTAACTGCAACAATTTCTCTTCCACTACCTGTTCATCTCCCACATGGATAGGGGATTGGGATGGAGAGTATAGAGGTTCACCTGTTTGCACCTCTTTTCCTACCCTTTGCCTTTTAGGGGAGCTTTGGATGTCAGTGATGTCTTCTATTGCTCTCTTTCCTTTTGAAGTAGAGGGCTCACCAGTTACCAACACTAGCACACTATACCTTGGCTTCTTATGCATCACATAATCACCCGAAGGAATGGCCTTAGCAAAGGCAGGCTTGGCTAAAACCAACTTATCCCTTTCAGGATCATTCCTCATTATAACCTCCCTCTTCTCCTTCAATGTCTACATTAGGTCTTCAAAATAAAGAATTAAGAATTTAATTTTCTCCTCAAAGGGAGTAAAACTAGACAAAGGATCATAACCACCATCAAATTGGTGAATAAAATAAAGAGCCTTCTTGTATGCTACCCATTTTTCTTTTCTCAGTTCTTGCTCATCTAGATTGAATTCATTTCTGATCAGATCCTCAGGAAAATGGAACTGACGTGGTCTACCTTTACATATTGCTCTCTTTCTGAACATACCATTGAAGAAATCTTCAGGGTCAGCAAATCTTGATACTGCAGTAAACAACCTATATGATTGAAAGAAATCATCAAAGTGTTTCCAACCACCCTTGGTGATTACAAATTGATGAGCCATGATGACAGTTGGGGAAAATGTCTCGTTTCCCCTATTTGTTAACTCTGCCTCTTGCACACCCCTGATTTTCCTTAAGACCTCTGTAATTCCTACCTTCAATGGGAGTTGATAAGGCAACAAATATGGAGTTCCTCTGAATCCATAAACTCTAAACACTATAGATATAGGGTACAAGTATATATAAGCCCAGTTGTGCACAATCTTGATACCTTCAACAAACTTTTTGGGCTTAAGGAATTCTAAAAGAGCCTTAGGGATCCTAGGGTTTTGTGGGCACAAGAGTATTCTAAGTCTAGATACAAAGCATCTGTTAAACTTCAAGTAACTAGTATCCTCTTTATCCCAAGGCAAAATTGTGCTCCGCAATTGCACAGGCATCTCTTCACCATCCTTTTCCTTAACCAGGTCCATTTCATTGACAAAATAATCACCACCTTTGAACAAAAAAAAGTGCATAAGAAGAGAGTACCACCCAAAAGGTCTGTCTACCTTACCATTTTTAATCCCTGTGAGCCTTGCGTGGATTGCATCAGTGAGATAAGGTGCATAAACAAATGTTACTACCAGAGAGGCGTTTAAAATCTGTGCTATCGTTAGCATATAGTGAGTTGACATACTAGTTTCAACATCTTCCCCAAAAATCTGACAAAGTGACAAATACATGCCTTTAGCCCTCAGAGTGAAAAGATTTAGAGAGAAGGGTTCCATGGTACTAGGGCTTAAAATAGTTAACCCTCCTATTTTGACAAAAAAAAAATTCAAAGGGCTGCTCATGAGGTGATCTCTCTGCACATTGTAGACCTCTGCAAGTGTATCAAAATTGATTGGCTCTAAGTAGTTTGATACCTCTCTAAGATTAAACACTTTCCTAAACTCATCATCATTGATCTCAATTAAGGCTCCCCCATTCACATTTCTCACACATTTAGCAACAGGATCATAATTATTTGCAATTTGGGTTAATAAATCTACATCCATGAAAACCCCAGGGACTATGAGCTTTCCCACATATAATTCCCATATACTGTTCATTGGAACAGAGGAATGTCTTAGGCCGAAACCCACCTTGAAAAGTCCCAGCCCTGATATCCCTATCTATGAATCCCACAACTAGTTCCCTTTGTCATACAAACCATCTCCAATTCTCAAACGGGAGGCCTTGGGCACTAATTCTTTAATCTTAGCAGTGACATTTGTAGACATGGTTAATTGTTCCAAGAAATCATCACATATAGTTCTATCCTAATAATTCATTTTCCTTGTGAAATCTCTTCATGGTGCCATCTTGAATTATAACTATTTCAATTTAAACACAAACAAACCTTTGAGAATTTAAGCACCTAATAATACCAATTCAAACTATAACTTTCAAAATGAGTGCAGAACTTACTTGTTGCCTGAAGAAACTCACTCTCTGCAATGGTTCTTCTGCAAAATTCCTTGAAATGATACTAAAATTTCATTGATGTGAGGCTTAATACGGCAAAAGAGTATTGAATTGTGACATTAATCCACATGCTTTGGCAATCAATTCGTAATTGAATTTGAAAAAAGGCTCCAACGGACCACAAACAATTTCCTAGTGTCCTGGCTTTTTGTTGTTTCACGAAGATTAAAACCTCGCATCTTGGGGCTGCAAAACAACGTCGTCCATGAGATCCTCTAGAAATTGCATGTTTCTTACCTTACCTAGGTCATCCTGCTTGAAAACGGACCCCACCTTCCTTTTGCTACTTGGCAAAGACTAAACCTCATGCATCTCTTTCAAGTGAAATAGCACCAACCATCAGATCTTCTACTATCTGATCAATCTTTACTCTCCATGGTGACCACTAATCTTTTTCACTAACCGTATGAAGTCATCACCACTAGTGGTCTTCACTATTTTGCAAAGTTTAAAAACCTTGCATATTTAGGTTGCGAAACAATGCTCATCATTGGATCTCTTTCGAGATGTGCAACCTTTAACATTCTTTATCCTTTGAAGTGGGCCCTCTGCATAGAATCCACTTTCCCTATTGGTTGCCAGTAGATAGCTCTTACATGTCATCCATTCATTCATTCAAGAACTCCAACGGACTCCACATCTGAACCACCACGTGTTTTACTTAACCATGAACTTCATCATCATTGCTGCTCAATCAAAGTGGACCCTTTACAATCCTTTGGAGCCATGTGTATCTGATAGATTACCTTTTGCCTTAGCTAGGCATCCAACTATTCTGCCACATCATCCGCTAGCTCATTTCACGAAAGGTAAATTTTGTGTTGCTTCTCGCTGTAAATCAATGTGGGCCATCTGATCAAGTTGATCAGCCTTTAAAACCAGGAATAGTCTATCTGCCAGACCCACTTCCCTTTCACTGCTTTGCGAAAGATAAACTCCATTCTATTTTGCCCAACGAAACAACGTGGATCGTCAGATCTATCTCAAGATGCACCTTCTTTATTTTCCACATCACCTTGACACTGGGCCCACTTCCTTTTCACTGTTGCATGAAAGATAAACTCCTAGAATCTTTCCTTAATGAAACAATGCGGGCAGTTGGATTAACTTCAAGATATCGCCCTTTAACCTTCATTCTTTAACCCACCAGCCAGGCCCGCCAATCTTTTCTCTGTTTCGTGAAAGGTAAATTCCGCATAGCTCTTTCAAGCCAAATAGTGCCAACCGTCATATCGTCTTTGAGATGCATGGTTTTTAACCAAGGGATCAACTTGCCTTTCGGGCCCGCCACTCTTTTCACTGCTTCATGAAGCATAAAGTTTGGGCTATTTTCTTTTACGAATTCATGCGCACCGTCGAATCTACCAAAGCTTGCATGGTTTTTATGGGGCCTGACAAAGAACTAAAAATTCAGGAAAAGGGCACAAAATGAAACATTAATAGAGACCCACCTAAGGTAAAACATGAAGGGGGGACCCCTTCATGATGGACCGACCCTTCCCCTTAAGTGGAAAAAGTAACATTGAAATACAACGCTGGGATTCCAAGACATAAAAAGTCATAAATTTCAAAAACCCTAAACCTTAAGACCAATAACTCAGAGGCAAGATGAAGTGTTAAGCATAATTTAGCAGAATTTAGCAGGCTATGGAACAAAAATCACCCAAAAGTCAAAACAGTGATGACAATGATCTAGTGTAAAAGTGACAAAGATCTGATTATAACTTGAGATAGAAGCATATGATGAAATTGTGCACCTGGATCTGGAAATAATATGTCAAGATGAAGCCGCCCTATGAATTTGAGGAAATGTTGCTCAGACCGTGGCGGTAGTGTAGCCGGTCCTCCCAAAAATCCACAAAATGAAAAGGGTTTTCCTGCCTTTGCAAATGAAACCCAAATCTGAAAGTATAGTTGTTCACCTACAACCTACACATAGAAAAGAGAGGGAAATGTGTTGGGATTGGGGGTTTACATTCATGCAAACCCCAGTTTTAGAATTAACCAAATGATGAAAGAAAGTACTTGCAAGTAAATATAAATGAAAGATTAAAATGTAAATCACCTCAAGGGAGGTTGTGATAGAAATGTAGATATATTTTCTTGTGTGGAATTGAATGTTGGAATGAATCTCCTCTTCAATCATTGAATCCTTGACTTGAATGCAACACCTAGCCTTGAAAGGAGACTTGAGAATGCTCAATGTTGGAAAGGAATGCTTGAATGCTTGAATGCTCTTGAATGCTTGATCTCATGTAAACTTCCCACCCATCTTTCTTTTTGAACTTATGAAAATGAGAGGGAAAATGCAACTTAAATACTTGCCAATTAAGGTTAATTGACTGATTTTCCATCGCAGTCCAACACTAGGGGAGTCTTCTTACTCAATTTGAAACCTCCAAAGAACATTTGACAATGGTCCTACCCCAAAATGGGCCAAGGGATAGGGGCACCATGCCTCTGTCCTACCTTTATTTGCTAGACAGGATGTAGGTTAGGCAATGTAGAGGGCAACCAAGATGCAGTTTTTGGTGTCGAGTAAGTCTCTAGTCTCCAATCTAGCTTAGAGATTCAAATCACATGCGTAAGGACACTAATATGGTCGATTATTATGGAAGGGTCACAGTTTCATGACACTACATTTATCCCCCACTTTATCAGGAGTATAAGCGTACGCCAATACTGTCAGTAAAGTACAAGGAAAAAAGATAGAAAGACTTCTACCATGTCAAGGAGGCAAAATGGACCAAGTGATGAATACTAAGAGGGGGGGTGAATTAGTATGCCTAAAAACCTAACCAAACTCTTAAACAATTTTCCAGCAGATCGGTGTAGTAGCTTAACCAATAAATTGGTTAAAACATTAACAAACCAAATAGAAAATAAGGAATTCACCCATAAAAGAACAATCACCATAACATAAGATATTTTGACGTGGAAACCCAAATAGGAAAAACCATGGTGAGTAAAAATCACAAGTCAACTACCTATAGAATAGTAACCAGACTAGTTAAGGTCAGACCGGTTAAGGTCTTACAATGTTCTTCACCAGAATAGATCCTGTTAGGAATCCAGATCTCTGTTAGGAGATATGTCCTATCAAAGAATACCCTGTTAAAGGATTTCAGATCCACAACTGTGAACCACCTTGTTAGAGGATTTACAATAGGCTTGGTTGGGCCTACCCGGTTAAGGGTTTCATACTTGTGGAAGATATTAGTAATCAACAAGTGAGTGATCTAGATAGTAGCACATAATGCTTGATTAGATCCCTGATAACTCCTTGTTAATGCATTCGAGCATTCCTTCAGTCTTCTATGCTTTGCACTCTTCAATCTCAATCATGAGTTACCTTTTCTCTCAAAAGATTTGCACATAACTACTTCTATTCTCTACTTAAAACCCTAGACATGATGTCCTTAAGAAGGAACTTGATTTCATGTCACTCCAATAGGATTAGATTACAATTTCCTAGGTATAATGCATCTAGACACATTTGATAACATGACATAGAAACACCGCTAAAGTGTTGGTGGATGATAACTCATCACACATTACATGTATACCGGTTAATTACATATGCCAATCACCACTTAATAGGTGAAGACTAGAAAAATTGATCATAGTCGATCTGATCAAAAGATTGACTGCCACTCGAGGTCTCTATTCCGCTTGAGGTCTTCATACCACTTGATCGATAAGCTTCTCCTTTAAAACATCGATAATCTTCAATCAAATAAAGACTATTCATACAATACCGGTTAGAAGAGTTACCAATTGAGAATAATACATTCATCAAATAAGTGTGTGTCCATCAATGATAATCACAACTAAATATCATCAAAATACCAACAGTCTCCCCCTTTGGCATTGATGGCAACAATTACCCCATGTCCCCATGCTGCTGCTTATCAACATTTTCTGCTTAAATTTAAGCAACCAGAGTGTTCCCATGTAAAATTTTAATTAGGCAAAAAGGATAAATTAGAATCTTCCCCTATTTTAGTGGATCGACGGCTGCTTAAAAGTTGGAAATAAGCTTTGGAAAAAAGGGGGGCTAGAAATAAGCAGTGGCTACTTATTGAAAAAATAGACATGTGGCTTTACCATATTTGTTCCCTCTCCTTTCTATTTGCCTATAATTTTGCCTACAATTTTTATTTACAAAACTATTACTAATAATTTCACTTACAAAAATGATTTAACATGATTGCATAAAAGTAAGCAGCCATTTTACTTTTTATGGGGCCACCTGTTCCACAAAGTACTCCTAAAAAAGTTGAGCAACTACTGTTAGCCAAAATAATCTAAGCAGCAGCATGGGGACATGCCCTTAGGACATCTAAGTGCTTTAACAAAAAAAATGTCATAAGCAGAATTACTCCCCCTAAGCATATACACTATGCCCTTTGCAAAAATACTTGTCAAAATTTGAAGATAGATACATTACTCCCCCTTTGCCAACAATGACAAAGCAAATAAAAAATATTGCTAGTTTGCATAACATGAAAATAGAGTATGTGTTTATGACAACAAAGAATAAAATTTCTCAAAAAGAGATTTAAAGTTTTGCAGAAAGTCCTTCACATCTGAAGACCATGAGTCAAGAAGTGAGGCAGCAATTTCACTCTCGGTCTTCATTTGGAAGGCTAGTTCTTCCATCGCATCTATGATGCTTAGCTCCTATGTCATAGTGATATCTTCTAGGTTTAGAAAGCATTTCTGGAGTATCTGCAATTTAGGAAATAAGAGCAACTGAAGCTCCAACAAATCTCGAGTCCAATTGCAAATTTCCGAGTCAAGCTTGGCAATTTGATGTTGATAATGATGAACAAAGTGTCCATAGGCTGTGAACATATCATAGGGCAGGTTGAAGTTGCCGATGTATTTCTGCAACTCAGTTTGTAATAGGGTCTTCTACTTCAGAGCATCTTCATAGAACAGGTGAGGTTGATAGATTTTACTCAAGAGTATGTGACCTTCACCCATAGTTGACCTTATATTATCTTTCTATTTAACCAGTTTTGCCTGGTTGTCATTCATGTGTTGTATTAAGGTAAATGGGAGTGCCTTTTCATGGCTTTTCTTTGCAGTGGCCTAGGCAACATCTTCCAAACATTGTACATGTTCATCAACTACTGTGCAGGGTAGTTTGAGCTTAGCCAACGAGGAATTGGTACTGGGGAGAATAGTACTATGGATTAGATTGGAGAGGGTGTCAATGACAAACTGAATGACATCCTTTTCTTTCTTTTTCCTTAGTTCTTCCAATCTTTCCTACACTAAGTGAATGCTTCATAGTAGTTCAGTTTCATCAGTCGATTGGGTCAGATAGGCAAGAGTCAAGTCAGTGGAACTGGTGGAATCAATTTGCTTGGCTTGATCTCTAGTGGCCTTAGGAATCTGTTCTCCTTCTTTGTCTTTGACCTCCACTTGTCTTTTCTTCTCCTCTTCATCTCTTTCTTGGGCTAGCTTGACAACCTTCTCCTCTTGTTTCTTTCTCTCTTCTACTCTCTATTTCTCCTCTTCCTTCTTCTTCTCTATTTCTTTCCTCTTTTCTTCTTCTTCCTTTTCATTTTTCTCATCTTCTTCCTTTCTTTTCTTCTCCTCTTCCTCCTTTTTCTTCTTTTCTTCTTCTTCCATTTTCTTCTGTTCCTTTCACACTTTCTCCGCTTGTTCTTTCTCTTGTTTTTCTTTTTCTGCTTTCTCCTTATCTGAAGTGATATCTTCTATTTCTAGTGCATCAACATCAATGGTGTCATTTTGTTCTACTATTCTTTCACCCATACTATCAAAGACTTCATTAGGTTTGGTTGTGGATAGATCAGGCTCTTGTTCACCCAACCGATTAGCTTCTTGTACTCTTTGCATGTCAACAACAATTTTCACCTTCAAATGGGTGTCTTTTTCCACTTCAGAAAATTTGCCTTCGAGTAGCATAAGTCTTCTTTTTCACATGAATAAAATGCCTTTGCTCTAATCAATGAGTTCAAACAATTCTGAATTAGAGAAATCTAGAAAATATTGAGCAAAAATTTTCTCCCTAATGTCTTGCTCCTTGTCAATAGAAATGCACCATTTGTTGTCCAAAGAATCATACAAGGATTTATATGTAACATATTTGATCTCAGATGGTGACCAATCATTTATGCACAAATATTTAATGAGTTCTTGTTCAACCTCCTCCTTTTCATTATCATTGAAATCATCAAAATAGTCCTTTAAATCATCAAGGAATTTTCTTCTAATATTCTTTATGGTTCTTTGACAATGTGTCATAAGCTTGTAAGAAAAAATATCTAAGTTTACCAATGCAAAGATTGTAGGTACATTACTGATTGACTTCACTCTCTTGGTAGATTGCCTTGTCTTCTTTACTTCTACCTCTAACTTGGAGTCTTCTGGATCTGGTGAGTGATTCCTGGTTTTCCATGTTCGTTTAAACACCTTTGCCGAAATAGCCTCCAATTTATTTTTAGCAAGTGACATTTTGGTCACTTTGGGTTTAGCAGCAGATGTAACCGGTGCTGATGCCGATGGTGCTACTTTACCTTTTATCTCCTTCGGTTCCCCACTAGATTTGATTCTTTCTAAATAAGTACTAGTCCTCTTCTTTTTGGGATCCAGTGATGAGGGTAGTAGGGTTGAGGCATATCCTGTCAATATATCATTTACCACCTCATAGGCCATAGGCCCAACTACATCTTTTCTGGGTTCAACTGCTTCCATTATGCATTCATCTATTTTGATGGTGAAATAGATGTCATCTTCATATTCTTTAACTAAATCACCAGATATTCTTATTCTATGGTTCATTTTTAGTTTGAATTCACCAAAATACTTGTTCAAAGTCTCCAGATATGCAGTTCCTACTGCTTGCAGACTCTCCTTTATTTGTCTAGTAACCGATAGATTAGTTGACCATTGAACATCACCGACTCTAGGAAAGTATCTTTGAAAGTAGAAAAATAAACCAATTAGTAATTGACCAAACTTGAACCTTTGAGTTTTATCTGATTTGATCGACTTTAGGTTCTCTAAGAGTTGATTCTTCATACAGGTACATAGATCACATTTTGCATTCTCTTTTATCATTCTGTAAGCGGCATGCACCACAGCTCAAGGAACAGAATTTATTCTGCTAGCATAAAATATTCTATACCCAATTACCATACATGCATATTTCACTAAATCATCTTTAATGGTATTGACAGTCATTGCCCGTTGATCACTTACTGAACCGGTGAGCTCCGTTACTTTCATTTTAGGGATTTTCCAAAGAGCAGGCACTTCCCCAATATTGCAGAATCCGATCAAGGCATGAATTGCCTCCAGTGTAATGTGATGTGTTTGTTCATGGTACATTTTGTCATCATGAACCCTACTGAGGATAATTTTGATGTGTTCCTCGGTAAATTCTTCGAGAAAGTAAACTGCATTGTGCAATTCCTTTTTGTCTATTATGCTATATTCAGGTTTAATCATTTTATCATTTCCACAGAACAGACTCAATTGGGAGTGAATTACTAGGGACCTAGGTCTTCTAGTTTACAATTAATATATCCCGTGACATCGCCTTGGACAATGACTTCGGTAGGAATTTGGGATAGGGCATTATATCTCATCTTAAGAAGCTCAGGTGTGTCCTCAGGTTTAGTAGAACTAGAGGAGATATTATATGCAAATGCTATATCAAACTGATTCCAAATGATAAGAATGTTTCAAAGAGAAATACCTTTATTCTTTGAGCTTTAGGGTTTGCTGATGACAAGAAAAACACACTTCTTTGGACACTTGATTACCACTCTGACTTTCACACTGATAGTATGAAACAGTTGGAAGATTTGAGCAAGATTTCTTTATGAATTCTTTCAAATGCGAGATGAAATGCTCTGGTTGCACTACTAAGCTTAAACAAAGTTTCTTGGTAGCTATGTAAGTAGAAATGATGACAATAGTCACTTTTAAACTCGCTCCCTCCTACCATAATAAATGCATCACTTATTAGGGTTCAAACCCTACTTTACTCTTTACCGCTTCAATTATTCTGTCTTTTGACAGGTAACAACCATCGATGAAAGTGCCTTACTGATATACTCTAGGGGTTTCTAAATATTTATACCGATATACTCCCCCTAAGCTTTTTGAAGCTCAATTTACTGATTTAGGGATTTCCAAACTTGGTGCGGAAACTAGTTCATCATGTGACTTCACCTCAGATTTCTTTTTCCAAGTTTTGTCCATATCCACTTGAATGGTTTCAATATCAATCTTCCCTTCAGTGTTGATCGATATGTTTCCCAATGGATTCTTTCTTAGTCTACATGCTCTAGTGGTATGTCCTGGTTTGTTACAGTGATAGCATACCATTCCAGGTGTTCTCCATGGTCCAGTATTCACATTTCCATTCTTCCTTCTGCATATTGTAGCAGTGTAACCGCTACCATGACAGATTAGACAGGATGCTCTCCAACTGGTTGTCGCTTCACAACAATTTGACCGCTGGCCATGGGTTCTGTACTAGTTTGGGTTCTGGTTTATAAGAGGTTTAGAGGTGGCTCCATTGGATCTTGGTGCATTATTTCTAGAGTTGTTGATAACTGACTTGCACTCAAAAGCTCTATGCCCAAACTTGTTGCATGCATAATAGTGACCATTAAATCTACCAAGTCTAGCCACATTATTTTGAAAATAAGGAAAATTATTGTAAGGCTTTCTCCTACATACATTGGCAGTATGTGCTTCCTTAAGACAGTTAAAGCAAATAGGTTTAAAATTTTCCTTACCTTTACTTCTGCTATTGTCCTTAGGTGTTGATTGTTTCTTCAGTGCATCACTCTTGGTTCCAAAGGTCTCACCTTCCTCATATTTAGAGAAACCAAGTCCAGTGGTATCCTTTGATGGTTTTACTGATTCCAGTTTTTGTTCTAACTTGATAGCACTCTGGTTGAACTTAGCAAGTATTTCTTTGGTCTCAGCAAGTTCCTTGGAAAGGGCATTATTGGTCTTCATCAAGGTTTCATTTTGAGAGAAAGCTACATTCAGTTCGGCTTGCATTTCTTCTTTCTTTTCTTTACCCTCCTATAGATAAGTGGTAATGGTACCAACTTCTTGCTTTAATTTAAAGATCTCATGCTCCTTGTCTTTTACCAAATCTTCAAATTTTCTCCCATTTTCCAGTTCCTGACTCATCCTGATAGTCAGTCCTTCTAACTCCCTCCTTAGGTTAGTTTTGGATTCATTTAGTTTCTCCACTTCTCCAGCTAGGGCATCCATATCTACTTCATTAGACGAGCTATTTTCAGTAAGTTCCATCAATTGCTCAGCAAGCTCTCTTCTCTTGACTAAAGAGGCTTTAAACGTGATCTTGAGTTCATCATAGGCTTTCTTAGATTCAGCCAAATGGTGAGTGACTTCCCTGATTCTATATTCTCCCATATCTCCTTTCAGCTGGTTAGACTTATGGAAAGGTTGGCTCTTATACAAATTGATGAATACTAAGAGGGGGGGTGAATTAGTATGCCTAAAAATTTAACCAAACTCTTAAACATTTTTCTAGAAGATCGGTGTAGTAGCTTAACCAATAAATTGATTAAAACACAAACAAACCAAATAGCAAATAAGGAATTCACCCATAAAAGCACAATCACCATAACACAAGATATTTTGACGTGGAAACCCAAATGGGAAAACCATGGTGAGTAAAACTCACAAGTCAACTATCTGCAGACTAGTAACCAGACTAGTTAAGGTCAGACTGGTTAAGGTCTTACAATGTTCTTCACTAGAACAGATCCTATTAGGAATCCAGATCTCTATTAGGAGATAAGTCCTGTCAAAGACTACCATGTTAAAGGATTTCAGATCCACAACTGTTAACCACATTGTTAGAGGATTTACAATAAGCTTGGCTGGGCCTACCTGGTTAAGGGTTTCAGACTTGTCAAAGATATTAGTAATCAATAAGTGAGTGATCTAGATAGTAGCATAGAATGCTTGATTAGATCCCTAATAACTCCTTGTTAATGCATCTGAGCATTACTTCAGTCTTCTATGCTTTGCACTCTTCAATCTCAGTCATGAGATACCTTTTCTCTCAAAAGATTCGCACATAACTACTTCTATTCTTTACTTAAAACCCTAGACATGATGTCCTTAAATAGGAACTTGATTTCATGTCGGTCCAATAGGATTAGATTACAATTACCTAGGTACAGTGCATCTAGACACATTTGGTAACATGACATAGAAACACCACTAAAGTGTCAGTGGATGATAACTCATCACACATTACATGTATACCAGTTAATTACATATGCCAATCACCGCTTAATAGGTGAAGATTGGAAAACTTGATCATAGTCAATCTGATCAAAAGATTGACTGTCGCCCGGGGTCTTTGTTCTGCTTGAGGTCTTAATACCACTTAACCGATAAGCTTCTCCTTTAAAACGCCGATAGTCTTCAATCAAATAAAGACTATGCATACAATACCGATTAGAACAGTTACTGGTTGAGAATAATACATTCATCAAATAAGTGTGTGTCCATCAATGACAATCACAACTAAACATCATCAAAATACCAACACCAAGCCCCTAGTGGACTAAGGATATTATGACATCAATTGAAAAATTAAAAGGGAAGATCAAGAAGGGGAAACCATGACTGGAAGTAGCAAGGTTCCCCTCACTATAAGTCATGAAAAAGATACCAAGATTATGAATCAAAAGCCAAGTTCTCTAAATAATTATAAGTATTGAAAAGGAAGATATGAGCAGAGTGTATATCCCCACATTAAAGCAGTTGTGCGTTCCTTATCGAGAGAAATTTCTTTAAGGTAGGATATACTCAAGAGAGTGAAAAGAGGGATCACGTTATCACAAGGATTAGCCCCCAAGTGAGCAATAAACCCAAGGATAATAAACACCAAACATGAATACATGAGGTAGTTTCGCTTTCCTTAGGGTCAGTATGTTGTATGATAACTCATGTATATCATATATGTATATGCATATATCGTCATTTCCCAAAGAAGGACACTACATTGAAAGAAAGGGAAGAGAGGATGTCTTTCAAGTAAACATGAAAGATACCAAAAAATATCTCAATGCTTTGTATCATCCTCAATTAGACATTGAGGGAAAAATAGAAGAAAAGGGATACACATAGAAGAATGGTCACAAAAGAGCAAGAGAGAGAGAGAGAGAAGATCTACAGTGATAATATTGCTAATCTAGCACGAAATCCACCTCCTGATCTTGCCGATCACTATTTCGAGAAAGCAAGCAACATGCCAAAGGAGTGACATTGATCATAGTAGATGGAGTTATCACAAGATCCAAACAAGGACTAAGCTCATGTGGTAAGTCAATTTGTTCAATTCGAGGAGCTAGGGTTAGGGTTTGTGAAAATTCAGTTAATAAATGCTTGTCCACATCAACATATTCATACTCACTATCATAAGCATTAGGAGTTGTATTTCCATCATCAATAACATTTTAATCCATTTCTTCATCAAAGTTTAGAGAAAAAAGAGCAAGAAAATGAATAGGAGTAAAACCATCACATGTTTTATGCAACTTATGATTCGGAGATGTAGGTTGAACAACTTTCTTAGGAGAAAAGGGAATCATGTCAAATTTTGGAGTTTTGGGAGATTGAGTATTTTGAGGGAAAACTTCATGAGCTTGAACACAACATCTTCATCAATGTTCTCTTGCACAATGATTCTGTTGAGTCTTAGTGGAAGGCTGAGAAGGAGGAGGAACACTTGAAAAAGTAGGAATTTTTTTCTCCTTGATAGTTGAAAGTTTAGGTTGAGGTCTTTTATGTTGAACAAGAGGAGAAGAAGGCCTCTTCTCTTGATAAGAGGAAGGAGGTGGTATTGTGCCATATAAAGGAGGAATGTTAGGTGTAGGAAGAAGACCAGGTCCATCATGAGGAGGAGGTATAGGTCTAACCTTAAAATAAATATTGTTGTTCTTCTTAGTAGAAGGTATAGTCGCATCCATAAGAATAGGTTGAAGATCTTCCTTATGAGGGATATTAGTTCTATCTGTGCGGGGGAGAACTTCATCTTCAAGTATGAGAGGAATGTTAATTGTTGGGGATCTAGGTTGACTTAAGGATAAGATCATATCTTTCTTCCATTTTTGATAAGATTGAAAAAGAGCATCGCTCCTTGATGGAAGAGATTGAAATTGTTTAGGCCAAAAGAAATTATTAGGAACTCTAGGCATTCTTTCTGATGGATGAAATAAGCTATGGTTCATGGTTATGATTTCTCCATTGTGAGGAAATTTAAGACACTTGTGGATTGGAGAAGCAATAGGCTTCATGGAAGATAGCCAAGGATAGCCCAATTTCACACGAAATTGCTTGAAAAAGGGTATGATAACAAAGTCAACATCCATGGATTTAGTGTGAACTTAAATAGGAAGGGTGATAGAGCCAATGGTAGGAAAAGAGAAGCCATCAAATAACTTCACAACTATATTAGAAGCATCATATATTGGTTTATGCAATCGTAAAGTGAAAATATACTCCTCAGTGATGATGTTAACCATGCAAGAAGGATCAAAAAGAGTGCCACAGCAAGGGATATCCTTAACATTGCAACTATGAATAAAGGGCCATTGGGTGCTCTAATAATCTCACTAGGGTTAAACGTAATACAAGGATCCGTGTAGCTTGTTTTTCTACCATATTGAGCAAGTTCAGAGCCATAGAAGTGAATTCCTCAGAGGATAAAGAAGTATACTTAGTCTCAATCATGTTAGAGGTATGAGAAGGCAAGGGATCAATAAAAAATTTAAGATTTTTATTAGGAGGAGCTACTGATTTATTCCCTTTATCATTCACACTTGCACAGATATATTATTTCTATCAATCAAATCTTGAATCTTATTTTTCAATGTGAAACATTTTTGAGTATCATGACCAGGTTGATGATAAAATTGATAAAAGGATTTTTTATCAAAATAAGAAGATGCAAGTTTAGAAGGATCAACTTGTTTTACAGGAGGAAGTTTGATAACATTTATGTGCAACAACTTAGAAATAATACTATGTAAAGATTCATTCAAAGGAGTAAATTGTCTTTCTCTTTTGAAAAATTTAGAAATAGAAGGCACACCTATTGTAGCATTCACATTTTTGTTGTTGATTGTATCATTGAACTTGATGAATCTTTTTGTTGGTTTGAACTTCACAAATAGTTGTTGAACATTCTCCCCTTTATCACTCAGATCCATAGGAGTGGATTTCTCCATTTGACTCACAACCAGTTGATAATTGTGGAGTGTTACTGCATAGAGGAAGTAAACTCAGATAAAAGAAGCTTTTCCCTGATATCTTTTTGCAAATTAGAAATGAAAATGTGTTTAATATAATTATCAAGTACATGAAAAGAAATTTGAGTACACAAATTCTTATATCTACCAATGGAATTAGTCACTTTTTCTTTAACACCTTGTTTACAATGCATTTAATCAGTCAAAGTTATTTTGGGACCAATGTTATTTCAGAATTGTGGGATGAAAGAATTTGATAGTTGTTGAAAAGAAGTGATGGAATAACAAGGCAAAGAGCAATACTATTGTAAAGCCTTATCTCTTAATGTTCTTGTAAACAATTTCGCAAGCAATCTTTGATCATAAGCAAAATCCGTACACAAGGTTTGAAATGTTTTGACATGTGTAAGAGCATCACCTTTTCCATTATAGAGTTCCAATTGAGGTACCTCAACATGCTTAGGTGGCTCAACTTTAACAATATCAATGGAAAGTGGGCTTGCAACATCAAAGGTGGGCACACTAAACTTGGATTGACTCATGGAAGCAATTTGTTGTTCTAAGGAAGACACGGTTTGAGAAAGATTGTTAATGGTTGCTTTGGTAGAAGAATTGATGTTAGACATGGTTGATTAAGAAGGTGGTGTGATGTTATTGAAGGAAGGAATGGATTGAGAATAAGGTGGTGGGACATTATGATAAGTAGGCATGGGTGATTATTGAGTAGCAAATGGGATACTTAAAGGAGGAACAAAATTATTGAATGAATTGCTCCCTTGTGTCACATAGATTGGTTGAGGGATAACAAGAATACTAATAGAAGACATAGGTAAAGATGGAGGATTAAATGAAGAAGAGGGATTTCCCCCATGACCAATGGTTGTAGGAATGACAAAATGAGTTCATGTAGCTATGATGTTTGAAGTGAAAGTAGGAACATTGGCCATTGAAGTGGTCAAAGGAATAGAAGAATTGATTTGATTTGAAGGTTGTGAATAACCTAAGTTCGCAGAACAACTCATGATAGGCATGACATTATAATCAACAATATGAGAAATGCCACGCAATATATCAATTCCATTCTTATCACTTTGAATCATGCATTTAAGGCCTTTAATTAATGGAAAATTAAAGTTTTGAATTTGGAACAAAGCTTGCAAAATAGATTAATGCAAAATTTAAGAAAAAAATGATTAAACAATTTGAACTTTGTTGGAAGAAGGAGATGACACAATTTCCAAAATGAAAGGAAATTGGATGTTTAAAATTAGGGCCAAGGGGATACCACTTAATTTTAAAATCAGAATTTTTAAAATCAGGGCAGATTATAATGCACCTCTTAATTTTAAAAAATTTCTTGAAATTGAAAAATGTTGAATTTTTGAGGTATTTTCGATGTTAGAGGGATCAAAAATTGACAAAATCATCCAATCTTCTAGATTTATGCTATTAAATACATTCATAACAATCTCCCAAAATGTTGGGAAAAAAGTCGAGGACTGTGGCGGGAACGCACATGGTCTGACCAACTTTTTTCAAAATTTTCAGGGATGAATATTACAATTATTTTCAAGTGATCCCCAACAAATTGGCGAATATTACAATTTCGAGATAGGTGAAATGAAGGTTCAATTTTGGAAATAGAACCCTATTAGGGTTTTGAAGAAAATGAAGAATTAGAATGAAAATTTGAAAAGAGTCAAACCTAATGTATGATGACTCAATGATGAACAATAAGTACCAAACCGATACTGAGAGGGGGGTGAATCAATATAGTCACAAAACTTTTCCTGAACCGGTTTGAATGCAAACACTACAAATGTCTGACAGACAATAACACCGATCTGAAGCAGAGTGCAACTGGTAAAGCTAAGAATGACTGTGACAAGCACTAACTAGTTAATCACTGAGCTTTCCACTTAACTTAATACTACACTTCCATTTCACCCTTACGCATGAATAGGTAATCTATCATCAGAAATATAATAACAGCTAGCTCAACATGATTTACCTTTAGACACAAATCACTTAAATCATCACATGAAAAATACCAAACATGACACACAGAATTTTCATGTGGAAACCCAACTGGGAAAAACCACGGTGGGGATGGATACCCACAAGCTACTTTTGAACTCTTTAGAAGTCTGCTCTATTAGGAGCCTAGTCCAGTTAAAGATTGTTACAACAAGTTCTACTAGGAACCGATCCTATTAGAGATCACCTAGTTAAGGGATGGCTAAATACCTAGTTAAGGGTTAAACCTTGTTAGAGGTTACCTTGTTAGAGGATTTCAAGAACTCAATGAGTTTGAGTCACCCTGTTAAAGGATTTACATCAAGCTGGTTAAAGCTACTCGGTTAAGGGATTTTCCAACTGTTGAAGTGGTTAAAGATCAACAGGTATTACAATGATCTGATAATAGCACTCAATGCCTAATGTAGATCTGCTTAAGTTCCTTCCTTCTGCACACACACTATGTAGGAATCAATCCTCTTATCTCATCTGGTCTACCAAGAATCACGTATCTCTGCACTTAGATACACACACACCATTTGCCAACAACCTCAACATGAAACACAACATCAACCTCATAGAACATAGATAGGTCGACAGTGTAAACCCTAAACCCTAAACACTTAGGTTGAGCAATTGATCGGTTCAATCCTGACCATTGAACACTTTGCATTTGAATACAATGATCTTGAACAAATCTCAAGACATTCTCCTTCATTTGTTCTTCACCACTTCATGGAGGCAATAACATCATGCATTTTTCACCATTTGCAAAGACTTCGCACATTCTCGAGGTAGATAGGACCAATCTCCTTCATGCAATATCCTTCACGTGCACATGGCTGACGTGGAAACACAATCTAATCTTGATTACAATGCTAGCTCATCACATAATGTCATCGGTTGAGTCACACAGGCTTGGACCACTTCAACCAGAAACCCTTAAGCTAAGACTACCAGCTGGTAGTCATACCATATTAAGCCTTACTAGAAAACATTCCATATGCTAGTTCACATTCCATCATACAGGTTCACATTCCATCATACCGGTTCACTTGGACAAACATACCGCTTCACTTGTTGCTCATATACCGATTTATACCACTATACCAGTTCTCTTTGCCAGCTGCTTAGCTTCAATATACCTATTCACTTCTTTGCACATATACTGGTTCACCACATTATACTGGTTCAATTTTTAGCACATTGCCGGTTCACTCTCCTATATATTGACATCAATGACAACATAATATTATCATGTCAACATGCTCTACTGAAATGCCAACAATCTCCCCCTTTGGCATTGAAGGCAATATACAAAGATATTACCTAGCATCACATCTTCTGCTGCAGATATCTTCTCCACTTCACATCTTCTCCCCCTTTGACAACAATGCCAAAGTGGAGACACAAGTTTTCCTATTCCACTATGCTGCTCCCCCTGAGGAGTAGCATCCTTGAACACATCAATCCTAAAAAATATTGGACACTAAAATACCTGACTGATGTGGAGCACATACTTTTAGTTCACCTCTTCAAGGGGCAACACCCCTAATTCACCTCTGAAATAGGTAAATATAGCCTTTGGTAGAGGCTTGGTGAATATGTCTGCTAACTACTTCTTGCTGGAAACATGTTCCAACACAACCTCCTTGTTCTAAACCTTCACCCTCAAGAAATGATACTTGAGCTCAAAGTGCTTGGTTCTAGCATGCAAAATTGGATTCTTGGAAATGTTAATTGCACTTGTATTGTCACAAAATATGCTTACCTCTTTAGATACAAGAACTTTGAAGCCATTTAATACATGCTTCATCCAAATGGTCTGGGTACAGTTCATAAAAGCTGCAACATACTCTGTTTCTATTGTAGACTGAGAAATACAACTCTATTTTTTACTCATCCATGAGACCAGTCTACCACCAAGGAAGAATGCACCACCGGTTGTGCTCTTCCAATCATCTACATTACTAGCCCAATCAGCATCTATGAACACTTTCAGGTTGAAATCATTATTGTATGGATACCATAACCCATAGTCAACTGTTCCCTTCATATATCTAAGAATCCGCTTGACTGCTACCAAGTGGGATTCTCTTGGGCTTTGTTCAAATCGAGCGGTAATACCCACTACATGAACAATGTCTGATCTTCTATGCACTACATAATGCAACTTACCAATCATTGATCGGTAATCCTTCTCATTTACCAATGTCGAGTCATCCTCTTTTGATAATTTACAATCGGTCACCATTGGTGTACCAACCAGTTTACTGTCTTCCATGCCAAAGGTCTTCAACACCTCTTTGACATACTTGGACTGAGTAATAAAGATTCCTTCTTTCATTTACTGAATCTAAGTCCAATGAAGAACTTAATTTCCCCTATGAGTGACATCTCAAACTCCTTTTTCATCTCATCTACAAAATCATGACTCATCTTGTCATCTCCTCCAAAGATGATGTCATCAACAAATATTTCACAGATTAGAATATGATTTCCTTTAGATTTCAAATAGATATTGCTATCTTCACTTGTTCTTTCAAATCCAATCTTCACAAGATGTGAGTGCAAGCATTCATACCATGCTCTAGGTGCCTGCTTTAGTCCATACAAGGCTTTATGTAGCCTACACACCATGCCACTGTCTTCTGATAGGGAAAACTCATATGGTTGCTCTATGTACACCTCCTCTTCAAGTATTCCATTTAGGAATGCAGATTTTACATCCATTTGGTATACCTTGAATCCTTTAAAAGCTGCATATGCAAGAAGCATACGCACTCCTTCCAATCTTGCTATTGGAGCAAAGGTTTCTCCATAGTATTCTCCTTCTTCTTGGGTGTATCCTTTACACACTAGTCTGGCTTTGTTCCTTACCACTGTGCCATCCTCATTTAGCTTGTTTCTAAAAACCCATTTGGTTCCAATGACATTTTTATGCTCCAGTCTGGGTACCAAAGACCATGTACCATTCTTCTCTATCTGATCAAGTTCCTCCTCCATTGCCTTGATCCAGTCTTCATCTTTATGTGCCTCTTTGAATGATTTAGGCTCAACTTCAGAGATCATACATGAGCTTTCTTTGACCTTTCTTCTTGTAAGAATTCCTGCATCTTTGTCTCCTATGATCTTCTTTGGATCATGATTGAGTTTTACATACTTAGGTATGTTCTTAACAGATTCTTCTTGATTTTCTTCTTCATCCTCATCTTGGTCAGCATCAGCATCCACCAGTGTAGGAACATAATTACTGGTACTGGGCTGATTTGCGACCGGTTCCCAGAAGCTTACTACCAGTTCATCTCCTATGTGCTCACTATAGGTTTCCTCAGGTTTCCCAGAGTTTTCATCAACCCTAACATTGATGCTTTCAACAATTCTCTAAGTCCTATTGTTGAAACATTTGAGAGCTTTACTTTTGGTGGAATATCTTAAGAATATTCCTTCATCACATTTTCCATCGAACTTGCTTTGATGTTCACTCCTCTTGATATAACATTTGCTACCAAACATTCTAAAGTAGCTTACCACTGGTGTCTTACTGGTCCAGTACTCATAAGGAGTCTTATCCTTTCCCTTTTTTATGAGTACCCGGTTCATTGTGTAGACTGTAGTGCTCACCACTTCTCTCCAAAAGGTGTGAGCAACTTTTCCTTGGATCAACATCATTCTAGCTGCTTCAACCACAGTCCGGTTGTTTCTCTCTGCTAATCCATTCTGCTATGGAGTCCGGGAGGTAGACAGTTTCCTCTTGATGCCATTCTCTTCACAGTATTTATTGAATTCGTCGGAAGTGAATTCCCCTCCTTGATCAGTTCTAAGGCATTTGAATCTTCTACCACTTTACTTTTCTACCAGTGCTCTGAAAGCTTTGAACTTTCCAAAGGCTTCAGACTTGTCCTTCAAGAATGTGACCCACATCATTCTTGAGCAATCATCTATAAGAATCATAAAATACCTATCTCCCTGCACACTCCTAGTTTTCATAGGACCACACAAATTAGTATGCACAAGATCAAGTAAGTTGTCAGCTGTGAAAGATTTACCTTTGAAGGCTGAAGAAGACATTTTCCCTAGTTGACATTCTCTGCACAAAGGATTTTCTAGTTTGCTCAGCATCGGCAGTCCTCTAACTGCCTTGATCTTACTGGCCTTCACAATGTTATCAAAGTTTACATGGAAGAGTCTCCTATGCCATATCTAGCTATCATCAAACTTGGCCATAAGACATGTACTTATATTTGCATTTATCTGAAATAAGTTAACTTTGGTCTACATATTGGTGGCCATCAAATCACCATTCTTTCCTTTGATTTTGCACACTCCATTTTTGAATTCCAGAGTGGTCCACTATCATTTAGCTAGGCAACACTCAATAGATTGTGTCTGAGACCTTCCACCCAATACACATTGTCAGCACTGCTCTTTCCATTCAAAGAGACAGACTCTCTTCCTCTGACCATACATGGTGCATCATTACCAAAGCAAACCACACCACCATCATATTCTTCCAAAGATAGAAACTTGCTCCAGTCACTAGTCATATGATGAGAACAGCCACTGTCAATAATCCACTCATTGGAATTATCAAAGTGGGAGACAAGAGCCTTCTTGTCTAACACATCTTCCTTTACTGCAACAAACACAATATCTTCATTCTCTTCATCTTCTGATTCCTCATCTGTGACACCTTCATCAACTACAACAAACAGTTTCTTCGGTTTCCTCCTTTGAATTTCTTGAACCTCTCCGGTTTGTCCTTGTTGTCACCATTAGGATAGTTTATAGCAATATGTCCTATCTGGTTACAAGAAAATCATTTCAAAGGGAGCTTACCTCTGTATTTACTAGTTCCTTTAGGAAGTTTCCTGGCAAGAAGAGCTTCAAAATCCATTAGGATCTCCTCATCATCCATTTCTCTACTCTCTCTTGGCTCACCACTGGTGCTTGCTTCTTTTCCTTTTCTGGATGGTACAACAGAAGCTCTAAAAGCTGATTTAGTCTTTTGAACACTGCCATCAAAACTATTTAGCTCATAGGTTGTCAACTTTGCAATGATGGAGTCTAGTGATACCTTAGTCTTGTCTATTGATCTCAACTCCTGAATAGCATCAACCCTTATTGCATAGACTGATAATAAGGATCTCATAACTTTGCTTACCATAGTAGAATCTTCCATTTTACCACCTACACTCTTGATATCTCCAACAATAGTTTTGATTCTTATTCCATATTGTTGAATGGTCTCACCTTCAACCATCCGCATGTCTTCAAACTTCCCTCTAAGGCTTTCTTCCTTAGCTTGTTTTACATTCTCATCACTGCCATAGATATTCTCAAGAGTGTCCCATACTTCTTTGGGATTATCTTTATCCTGGACATCAATAAACTCAATGTCAGATAAGCTGTTGATTAGGGCTTCCATGACTTGCCCATTCTCCTATATTTCTCTCTTTTGATCATCGGTGAGAGTACCGGTTGGAATAACAAAAGTATTCTCAACATAGCTCTAGTGTTGAGTACCCATGCTTCTGATGTAAATCTTCATTCTGTCCTTCCATATTTTGAAGTTATCTTTGTTGAACTTTGGACTTTCCCTCTTCATAATTACAATAGGATCTTTCCCTCAAGCGGTTAAGCTTACAACACAGAGGACCTAGAGGATGCTCTGATACCAATTGATGACTCAATGATGAACAATAAGTACCAAATAGGTACTGAGAGGGGCGAGGTGAATTAGTACAGTCACAAAAATTTTCCTGAACCAGTTTGACTACAAACACTACAAATGTCTGACAGACAGTAACACTGATCTGAAATGGAGTGCAATCGGTAAAGCTAAGAATGACTGTGACAAGCATTAACCAGTTAATCACTTAGCTTTCCACTTAACTTAATACTACACTTCCATTTCACCCTTATGCATGAACAGGTAATCTATCATCAGAAATATAATAATAGCTAGCTCAGCATGATTTACCTTCAGACAGAAATCACTTAAATCATCACATGAAAAATACCAAACATGACACAGATTTTTCACGTGGAAACCCAACTAGGAAAAACCATGGTGGGGATTGATACCCTCAAGCTGCTTTTGAACTCTTTAGAAGTCCACTCTATTAGGAGCCTAGTTCGGTTAAAGATTGTTACAATAGGTTCTGCTAGGAACCGATCCTATTAGAGATCACCTGGTTAAGGGATGGCTAAATACCCGGTTAAGGGTTAAACCCTGTTAGAGGTTACCTTGTTAGAGGATTTCAAGAACTCAATGAGTTTGAGTCACCCTGTTAAAGGATTTATAGCAAGTTGGTTAAAGCTACCTGGTTAAGGGATTTTCCAACTGTTGAAGTGGTTAAAGATCAATAGGTATTACAATGATCTGATAATAGAACTCAATGCCTAATGCAGATCCGCTTAAGTTCTTTCCTTCTACACAAACACTATGCATGAATCAATCCTTCTTATCTCATCTGGTCTGGCAAGAATCACGTATCTCTGCACTTAGATACACATACCATTTGCCAACAACCTCAACATCGACCTTATAGAACACATAGGTTGGTAGCATAAACCCTAAACCCTAAACACTTAGGTTGAGCAATTGATCGGTTCAATCCTAACCATTGAACACTTTGCATTTGAATACAACGGTCTTAAGTAGATCTCAAGACATTCTCCATCATTCATTCTTCACCACTTCATGGAGGCAATAACCCATCACACGTTTTCCACCATTTGCAAAGACTTCGCATATTCCTGAGGTAGATAGGATCAATCTCCTCAATGCAAGATCCTTCACGTGCACAAGGCTGACGTGGCAACACAATCTGATCTTGATTAAAATGCTAGCTCATCACACAATGTCATTGGTTGAGTCACACAGGCTTGGAACACTTCAATCGAAAACCCTTAAGCTAAGACTACCAACCGGTAGTCATACCATATTAAGCCTTACTAGAAAACATTCTATATGCCGGTTCACATTCCATCATACCGGTTCACTTGGACAAACATACTGCTTCACGTATTGCTCATATACTGGTTTATACCGCTATACCGGTTCTCTTTGCTAGTTGCTTAGCTTCAATATACCTATTCACTTCTTTGCACATATACCGGTTCACCACATTATACCAGTTCACTTTTCAGCATATTGCCAGTTCACTCTCCTGTATATTGACATCAATGACAACATAATATCATCATGTCAACATGCTCTACACAAATGCCAACAATATATAGGGACACCTTGCAGAATGTTTTGGAAACTTGAATTTGAATGAAAGTGACTGCAATTTGTACAAAATCCAATGAAATTTAAAAATTAGGGTTTTATAACCTAACCACTTAATTTTTGAAATTTTGAATTTTGAAAAAGGAGGGAAATTGAAAATTTGGATTGTAGGAATGAAGGCAAATCTAAAAACAGTCACAAATTTGAAAATTAAATTGAAATTCAATTTTTGCACAATTTCAAAATGATGTTTCAAAATTACGGTTTTGACGATTAACCTCTTATTTTGTGGATTTGACAAGGCAATGAAGAAATTAAATTTGACAAACAAAGCAATTTTCAGATCTAAGACAATAACAAGCATTTTTTGCAAAACACAAGTTCAATTTCAATTTTAAAAACTAGGGTTTTGAATGGAGTAACCACTAAGTTTGTAGAAAAATTAAACTTGTAAATGAACAATATGCAATGATTTTCAAAATAAAGCATGTAAGGCGTCGGGTTCACCAAAATGCAATGTTGGGAAAATGGTGAATGGATGAGATCTAGAGCAAAGCTTTTCTTCCCTCCAAGGAGAGATAATAGTTTCACATTAGATTTCTCTTCAAACACATTTTCTGCATTACATTGGAAGAGGGGGGAAGATACACTAGATTCAAGAGATTGAATTATGAGTGATGATAAGTGAATCCCCTCTTTTGAGATTGAGATTTGAATTGATTGAATCGTGTACTTATGATCTAGTGTAAAAGTGACAAAGATCTGATTATAATTTGAGATAGAAGCATAGGATGAAGCTATGCACCTGGATCTAGCAATAATATGTCAATACGATGCCACCCTCCAAATTTGAGGAAAATTTGCCCAGATCATGGTGAGAATGTACACGGTCCTCCAAAAAATTCATCAAATGAAAAGGGTTTTTCTGCCTCTGCAAATGGAGCCTGAATCCGAAAGTACAGTTGCGCACCTACAACCTACACAGAAAAAAGAGAAGGAAAGGTATTGGGATTGGGGGTTTGCATTTAGGTCAAACCTTAATTTTGGATTTAACCAAATGATGAAAGAAAGTACTTGCAAGTAAATATAAATGAAAGATTGAAATGTAAATCACATCAAGGGAGGTTGTGATAGAAATGTAGATAGATTTGCTTGTGTGGAATTGAATGTTGGAATGAATCTCCTATCCAATGGTTGAATCCTTGACTTGAATGCAACACCTAGCCTTGAAAGGAGACTTGAGAATGCTCAATGCTGGAAAGGAATGCTTGAATGCTCTTGAATTCTTGATCTCATATAAACTTCCCACCCATCTCACTTTTCAAACTTATGCAAATGAGAGGGAAAATGCAACTTAAATACTTATCAATTAGGGTTAATTGAATGATTTTCCATCACAGGCCGACACTAGGGGAGTTTTCCTGCTCCATGTGTAACCTCCAAAGCACATTTGAAAAGGGTCCTGCCATAAAATGGGGCAGGGGATAGGGGTGCCACACCCCTTCCCTAGGAGGATAGGGGCACCTTCCCTTTTTTGTAGGACAAGATTCAAGTTAGGCAATGTGGAGGGCAAGCAAGATGCATTTTTTGGTGTCGAGCAAGTCTCCAATCTTTGATCTATCTTAGGGATTTGAATCACACGCGTGAGGACCCTAATGTGGTCGACAATTGCAAGGGTCCCAATTTCATGACACTACAATATGTTGTCATCAATGCCAGAGGAGGAGATTATTGGAGTTATTGTATATGTTTGTTCATTGCTGCTACTAGGATATGTTGTTGTCATTGATGTCAACATATTCTTGTGATTTATTCGGGTGAGTTTTTGGAGATCTTTTGATCTGATTTTGTAGTTTGGTTTTGTTGATCACTGTTCTATTGAATCCAGTATTTCCTCCCATATATCTGATGTGATTAGATCTTGTGCTAAGGTTTTGGGATATTTTTTGGGATGATCTTGTGCATCTTCATTTCAGATGGTTTTGTGGTTTGGTGCTCGACAAGTTATCTTTCTTCATGATAATTTATGATTGGTTGTGTTCTTGAGCTTTCTGATATTGATTGATGAAGGTTTGATAAGTGGTGTTGGTGCAGTTGTTGGTGATTATTCTAATGTGTTTTCTAGTGTTTCCTACTCATGTCTTATTTGTCTTCATGATTGGCATTGATCGTTGTGTGATTTTTTGGTGGTTTTCATCAATTAGTGTTTATTTTCATGTTATGTGGTATTTCTTGTGGTGTAGCGTGTTGCGGTTGATCTTGGCATTTTCGATAGATGTGATCATTTGTGAGTTTGAATTAGGTCCATGCTATGTAATGTAAATCATTATATTGGTTCAACGGTTGATCTTTGTATCATGAAATGTAATTTTTGTAATTATGAGTTGAGGGTTAGGATTTATCCAACCTTGTTATCAAGGTTGATGAATTGTATATATAGTTATGATATTCCCTTAGTTTTGGTGTTGATATTGTGTCTGCATTATCAAAGAGAGTTGAATGTGCAAACAAAATATTTATCATTCAATGAAGTATTGAGGAGAGATTGGTGTTGCAGAGAAGACAACTATGCTTAACCAGAACTGTAATCAGGAATTTGTAGATGCTACCTTAGTAGTTTATTTCTTCTGGATTTTCATCTGATTCACATTGTAAGTAAGTGAGACTTCCCTGAGGGTTGTAGCCTTTTGGGCATATATCTTTTCAGCAGTGAGCTCTAGGTAGTGTGTCAGAATGCATATCAATTCCCTATTGTAATATTTTCACATACTAATGAAGAGTATCATCTTAGTGTGGGTAGGTTCCCATTGTGGTATTTCCCTTAACCATGTTTTTCACATCAAAAATCTTGGTGTTGTGTGTTGTGTTGTTAATCTGCTTATCTGTTTATTGCCGTAGTTTATTAGTTTATGTTTTGAAGTTTCATTTTTTGTGATCTAGTGAAGAATGTTGGCATAACTGATGGACATGATGACCAGTAAAGTTGATTGTTGGCATAACTGATAGAGATGATGATGAGATGAGAAGATGAATAATAAAGTTGATAATGGGAGATTGTTGGCTTGATATTGATGATAGGATGTTTGTTGAATTTATTTGTGTTGTCATTGATGGCAACCATGTTGGTTTAGTCATCTAGGTCATCCAGACCTAACGGTATAGCCTAACTGGTAGTGGTATCAGTTAGACAACAAAACTGCTAAGTTGCTATCAACCAGTAAATGGGAACATAGCGATGATCAAGAAAATGGTATGGACGATTGGTGAAGAGTTAGGTGTTGCGGTTCAGAATATATGTTCTTAGCATTTGCATGAGTTTGTGATTGAAATCACATTAAATTTGGTGAGTCAAAAAGCACATTTATAATTTAATGTTATGAACTCTGTTAAGAAGAATGAATATCGGTATCAGATCTTCAATCGGTAATTATTTAAGGTTTGGCGATGGATATTATCATGATCATAACTTAATTATGTCGTGTCGTAATCCATGTGCAATGATAAGATGGTATTTGAGCATGTACAAGGATTAGATTTCTTGGGAAACAACAAAGTACTTAGAAGAATGGAACAAGGGTTTGATTGCTTATCAAATTGATGTGCTATGATCAGTCAATGATAGAAATCATCTAGAAATTTATTGTAATGATCTATAATATATTTTGGCAGAGTGTTTTGCCACTCTAAATATAAATTCATTGTATATTGTTATGTTATTAGGGTTTTATAGCCGCCCTAATTGAAAAGTGTATTTAGGGCTAGTTGGAGAAGGTTTTTTGTGTCGGTGGTTTGAGGAGAAGGTAGTGTTGAACCAGATTGAAGTTTCTACATGTGTATAGCAAAGTTGTGTTAAAAAGGATCTATACTAGCAAGAAAGGAAGTGTTATAATCAGATCATTTTCCCTATTATTCCCTAATAGTTACAACAATTTGAAATCCCTTAATTGGGTAGACCCTAATAGGTCTGATGTTGTAAATCCCTTCACTGAGTGGCTCATTAACTTGATTTTTAAATCCTCTAACAAGGTTACTCTTAACATGGTAGAGATCCTAATAGGGAAGAGGCAAAATCCCTTGACTGGGTGACTCCTAACATGGTCTTCTCTTAACTGGGCATATTGTAAAGCTCTTAACCAGGATAGGCCTTTAATCGGATGCATTCCAAAACAGTACAAATATTTTATGGGTGATAATTCCCATCATGGTTTTTACCAGTTGGGTTTCCACATGAAGAATCTTTGTGTTCATGTGGTGGATGCATTGTTGATTTGTACATTTGATATCTTTACTTTGTTTATTTATTGATGAACATTTAAGTGAATGGTTTGGTAAATCAGTTAAGGAGATTGTTTGAGTAGTTACCAATATAGTTTTGTGAAGTGTTGCAGATTTGTTTTATTACTGATTCACCCCCACTCTCAATAATAATTGGATCCTCATAATAACAATTGGTATCAGAGCACTAGCTCCTCTTTGTGCAAAATCTTTACCGCTTGAGGTAAAGATCCAAGATGATGAAGAAGGAGGGTCCTAAGTTCACAAGGGATAACTACAGAATGAAGATCTACATCAAAGGTATGGGGCCACAGTTCTGTGTAGGATTTTAGGAAGCAAAGGAGAACTGATTGCTACTAGTAAACAAATTAAAGGTAACTTATTCCATCTAAATACTAATGTTAATAGTTGTTTGGTTGCAAAAGTAGATGACAATTGGCTATGGCATAGAAGATTTGTCATGTAAATTTTGATAATTTCGTCAAGTTCAGCAAGTCAAGTATAGCTAGAGGTATGCCACAAGTAGTCAAACTAGACAATGTGATTTGTAAGGAGTTTCAGTTGTGTAAGATGACTACTTCCTCTTTCAAAAGAAAATCATTTTCTTCCAAAAATATTTTAGATTTGGTGCACACTGATTTATGTGGTCCTATGAGGACTAAGAGTTTTCAAGGTGTTAAATATTTCATGATATTTACTGATGATTATTTAAGAATGATGTGAGTTACATTTTTGAAGGAGAAGTATGATGCTTTCAATAAGTTTAAGGCATTCAAAGCCTTAGTGGAGAAAGAAACCGGTAAGAACCTAAAGTGTCTGAGATCTGACTGGGATGGAGAATTCACATCAGCTGATTTGGTGAAATATTGTGATGAGAATGGAATCAAGAGACAACTATCTGCACCAAGGACACAACAACCAAATGGGATTGCATAAAGGAGGAACTAGACCATAATCGAAGTAGCAAGAACAATGTTTTTAAAAGGGGATGTACCTAAAATATTTTGGAGAGAAGAAGTTAGCACTGTAGTATACACAATGAACTAGTTATTGGTCAATAAAGGTAGTGATAAAACTCCCTATGAATTATGGCATGGTCATACTCCTAATGTTAGTTATTTCAAAGTCTTTGGTAGCAAGTGTTACATTAAGAGAAATGCGTATACCAGTAAGTTTGTTCCTAAAAGTGATGAAGGAACTTTCCTTGGTTACTCAACTAAGAGAAAAGCATACATGTTATTTAATAAAAACACCAAGAAGATTGTAGAAAGCATTAATGTGAAAGTTGAGTATTCTGACAAATCTGATGATACCAGCAAGTCTGATGCACTAGATGAATATAAGCTACTGAACATTGAACCATAAGTTCAAAATGATGTTGAGCAGAATAGTGTGGAGGATACTGCTCAACTAGTAGAAGAAGAAGAAGAAGTTGACGAGGCTTCTATACCATAATCGATTATACCTAGATATGTAAATTTGATTCACTCTGTAGAACAGATAATTGGAGACAGGAATGTTGGAGTACAAACAAGAAGAAAGATCAGAGAAAGTGCTTGTCTCATTTCCACAATTGAACCTAAGACAATGAGGGAAGATATCAAGGATGATGATTGGTCAAAGGCTACAAAGAAGGAGCTTGATCAAATAGAGAAGAATAACACTTGGTCACTTGTCCCTAGACCAGCTGATAAATATGTGATTAGTACTAAGTGGGTGTTCAAAATAAAATTGAATGAAGATGGTGAAGTGGTTAGGAACAAGGATAGACTAGTTTGCAAAGGATATGCACAAGAAGAAGGTGAGGGTTATGGAGAAACCTTTGCATTAGTTGCTAGACTTGAAGGAGTAATAATGCTACTTGCATTTGCAGCATTCAGAGGATTCAAGGTATACCAAGTGGATGTAAAGTTTGCATTTTTTAATGGAATTCTAGAAGAAGAGGTTGACATTGACCAATTGGATGGGTTTGCATTAACTGAAGACAAGGACATAGACTGTAAACTTCATAAAGCTTTATATGGGTTAAAGAAATCTCTAAGGGAATTGTATGAGAGAATCCATTCACACCTGATAAAGATTGGATTTCAAAGAACCAGTGAGGACAACAACATTTACTTGAAGACAAAAGGATACAAGTTATTAATTGCAGAAGTGTTTGTAGATGATAGCATATTTGGAGGAGATGATGGTGTGGGTTGAACCATTGCAGAAGAAATGAAAAAGGAATTTTAAATGTCTTTGATTGGTGAAACCAAATTTTTCATTGGTTTGCAGGTCCAACATATGAAAGGAGGAATCTTTATCAGCTAGTCCAAATATGTGAAGGAGGTATTGAAAACCTTTGGAATGGAAGACTCTAAACCAGTTGGAACTCCTATGGTTACTGGTTGTAGATTATCCAAGGAAGATGATTTAGATCCAGTAGATGAAATTGAGTATAGATCAATGATTGGTAAACTAAACTATGTTGTTCATATACCAAACATTTATCATGCAGTTGGTATAGTGGCTAGATTTTAGAAAAGTCCTAAAGAGACTCATATGGTGGCAGTGAAGAGAATTTTAAGGTATCTTAGAGGAACTATTGATTATTTATTATGGTATCCATACAATGGAAAATTATCTTTTAATGTGTTCATGAATGCTAATTAGGTAGGTAATATAGATGACCTAAAGAGCACAATCGGTGGTGCATTCTTTCTAGGAGGAAGACTGGTATCGTGGACTAGTAAGAAGCAAAGTTGCATTTCTCAGTCTACAATAGAAGCAGAGTATGTGGTTGCATCTATGAGCTGTACTCAAGAAATATGGATGAGACATGTATTAGAAGAATTCAACAAGAATATGATAGAACTAGTGGTCATATATTGTGATAATACAAGTGCAATAAAAATTTCAAAGAATCCTTTGTTGCATGCTAGAAGAAAGCATATTGAACTGAAGTATCATTATCTGAGAGAAAGAGTGCAGGAAAAGCAAGTCAGGATAGATCATGTGTCAAGCAAGGAGCAGTTGGTTGTCTTCTTCACTAAGTCATTACCTAAAGAAACCTTTGAGTATCTTAGAGGCAAGATAGGGGTTATACCCCTACAAAAGGTCAACTAAGATGCTATTGAAACATCAATCTAGTGTACTAATTGAAGATCTTTCATTGTGGATTGATGAGAAAAGGGGTACTCCTTAGGGGGAGTAGCAAAGATGAAGAAAACAAGGGCAACAAAAGATGAATTTGACACTTTGCGTCTTTGGCATTGTTTTCAGAGGAGGAGAAGAAATGCAAAGGGGAAGAAGAAAAGTAAATATGAAGAGAAGAATAATGAAGAGCAAAAAGAGAATAATTGATGAACTAATGAAGGGAGAAGAACAAGTGGTACAACAGTCATAAGGGGAGTTTGTTGGCTTGATGATTATGATAGGATGTTTGATGACTTTATTTGTCATTAATGGCAACCATGTTGGTTTAGTCATCTAGGTCATCTAGACCTATTGTTATAGCGTAACCGGTAGTGGAATCAGTTAGACAACAAAACTGCTAAGTTGTTGTCAACCGATAAATAGGAATAGAGCAAGGATCAAGAAATTGGTAGAGATGATTGGTGAAGAGTTAGGTCTTGCAGTTCAGAATATATGCTCATTGCATTGCCACGAGTGTGTGATTAAAATTGCATCAAGTTTGGTGAATTGGAAATCACATTTATAATTGACTGTTATGAAATTTGTGGAGAAGAATGAATACCAATATGAGATATTCAACCGGTAATGATTTAAGGTTTGGTAGTAGTTCTTATCATGATCATAACATAATGATGATGTGTCATAATCCGTGTGTAATGATAAGATGGTATTTGACATGTGTAATGATAAGATGGTATTTGAGCGTGTACAAGGATCATATTTCTTGGGAAACAACAAAGTGCTTAGTATAATGGAACAAGGGTTTGATTACTTATCAAATCGATTTACAGTGATCAATCAATAGCAAAAATCATCTATAAATTTGTTGTAATGTATTTTGGTAGAGTGTTTTTCCATGCTAAATATAAATTTAGTGTATCTTGTAATGTTATTAGGGTTTTATAGCTACCCTAACTGAAAAGTGTCTTTAAGGCTAGTTGGAGAAGGTAGTGTCAAACCAGATTGAAGTGTCTGCATGTGTGTAGCAGAGTTGTGTTGAAAAGGATTTGTACTAGAAAGCAAGGAAGTGTTGTAATCAGATCATTTGCCTAGTTGTTCCCTAATAGTTACAACAGTCTGAAATCCCCTAACCAGGTAGACCCTAATAGGTCTGATGTTGTAAATCCCTTCACTGAGTGGCTTATTAACTTGAGTTTGAAATCCTCTAACAAGGTTACTCTTAACAAGGTAGAGATCCTAACAGGGTTGAGGCGAAATCCCTTGATCGGGTGACTCCTAATAGGGTTTTCTCTTAATTGGGCATATTGTAAAGCTCTTAATTGGGCTAGGCCTTTAACCGGGTGCATTCTAAAAAAGTTCAAATATTTTGTGGGTACTAATTCCCACTGTGGTTTTTCCTAGTGGGGTTTCCATGTGAAAAATGTTTGTGTTCATGTGGTGGATGAATTGTTGATTTGTGCATTTGATATATTTATTTATTTATTGATGAACACTTGAGTGAAAGGTTTAGTAAATCAGTTAAGAAGATTGTTTGAGTAGTTACCGGTACAATTTTGTGAAGTGTTGCAGATTTCTTTTATTAGTGATTCACCCCCCCCTCTCAGTAATAACCATATCCTCATAATAACAAAGAATGATTCATCCCCCACTCTCAGTCTTCCTTCTTTATTATTGTTGTAATGTGGTGTGAAAGGAATGGATGAGGAGATCAAGTGGAAAGCTTTTCTTCCCTCTGAGGAGAGATGAAAGTTTCACTATGGATTTCCCTTCAATCACCTCACACACATTACATTTAAAGGTGGGGGGGGGGGGGTAGGAATTTACTAGATCCAATCTCTTAGAAAAGAGATTGAATGCTAAATGAATTGTTAATGATGTGAAAATGATAAGATAACCCCTCTTTTAGAATGGAAAATGTTTGAACTAAGTGTTTCAAAAATAAGTGTAAAAGTAGCAAAGAATTGATTATAACTTGAAATAGAAGTGTGGGATGAAGCTGTGCACCTGGATCTGGTTATAGTATGTTGAGATGAAGATTCCCTGTGAATTTGAGAAAAAGTCATTGGGACCATGTTGAAATTGTACACGGTCCTTCGAAAAATCCACAAAATGAAAAGGGTTTTTCCATATTTGCAAATGGAGTCCAAATTTGCAAGAACAGCTGCACACCTACAACCTACACACAGAAAAGAGAGGAAAAGGGGTTGGGATTGGGGGTTTGCCTTTAGGTCAAACTCTAGTCTTGAAATTAACCAAATGATGAAAAATAGTACTTGCAAGTAAATGTAAATGAAAGACTGAAATAGAGTTTACCTCAAGGGAGGATGCAATTGAAATGTAGATAGAATTGCTTGTATGGAATTGAATGGTGGAAGAGATCTCCTCTTCAATGGTTAAATCCTTGACTTGAATTCAACACCTAGCCTTGAAGAGAGACTTGAGAATGCTCAATGCTTAGAAGAATGCTTGAATTCTCGGACTCTGTTACAAGCTAGGGTTGACGTTGGCCCACTGCCAATAAAGTCATGCCCACTTTTTCCACTTACTTATCTATGAAAATGAGAGGACAAATGTGACTTATATATTCATCAATTAGGATTAATTAGCTGATTTTTGTCATAGGCTGACATAGGGAAAGTTTTCTTGCTTCAATTGCAAAGCTTAATGAAACATTTGAATGGACGGGGCCCGAAAATAGGGTAGGGATAGGGGAGCCACACCCCTATCCTAGAGTGTGGAAAAGTATAGTTTTTTGGGGATTGAGCAAGTCTCAGGTCTTCAATCAAGCTTGGGGATTCGATTTGCCAATGTGAAGACCCTAATGTGGTCAAAAATTACAAGGATCACAATTTTATGATGCTACATTTATCCCTCACTTTAGTGAGAGTATAAGCATACGCCAACACTTTTGGTAAAGTACAAGGAAACAATATTGAAATACTTCTACCATGTTAAGGAGGCAAGATGCACCAAGCCCCTAGTGGACTAAAGGTCTTACAACTTTGATTAACAAAGTAAAAGGGAAGATTGAGAAAGGGAGAACCATGAATGCAAGTAGCAAGGTTCCCCTCACTATGTGTCATGAAATAAAGGCTACCAAAAATTACTAAGTGAAGCCAAGTTCACTAAGTAACTCCAAGTATCAAGAATGAAAATATGAGCGGAGCGTATGCCCCCACGTTAAAGCGATCGCGTATGCCTTATCAGGAGCGATTGCTTTAAGGTAGGATATACTCAAGAGAGATAAAGGAGAGGGAGCACATTATCACAAGGATTTATCCCCCTATCGAGGAATAAACCCAAGGATAGTGAACACAAAATACAAATTATGAGGTAGTTTCTCTTTCCGTGGGGTCAGTGTGCTGCATGATAACTCATGTATATCATATATGTACATACATATAATAATCATCATTCCACAAAGAAAGGAAACTTCTTTAAAAGAAAGGGAATAGAAGATGTCTTTAGAGTCAATATGAAAGAGGCCAAAAGAGATCTCAATGCTTTGCATCAACCTCAAGTAGACATTACTTAGGAAAAATAGAAGAACATGGATACACATAGAAGAATGGTCACAAAAGAACAATAAAAGAGAGAGGTAGGAGATCTACGGTGCTAATGTATCCAGTCTAGCATTACATCGACCTCCTCATCTTGCTGATTACTATTTTGGGAAGGTGGGAAACATGCCAAGGGAGCAACATCAAGCACAACCAATGGATCTATCACAAGATCCAAACAAGGACTATGCTCATGTGCTAAGTCACTTTGTTTAATTCTAGGAGATAGGATTAGGGCTTTTGAAAATTCGGCAGATAAATGTTTGTCAACATCCACATATTCATTGTCACTATCAGAAGCATTAGGAGTTGTATTGCCATCATGAATAACATTTTCACCTATTTCTTCAACAAGATTTATAGAAAGAGGAGCTTGCACATGAATAGTTCAAGTAAAACCATCACATGTTTTTTGCAACTTACGAGTTGGACATTCTGGTTTAACATATTGTTTACGAGAAAAGCGAATCATGTCAATTGTTGATGTTTTAGGAGATTTAATGTTTTGAGAAACAACTTCATGAGATCGAGAATGACGTCTTCGTTGGCAGTCTCTCGCACAAAAATTTCGTCGAGTCTTAGCGAAAGGTTGAGAAGACGAAGGAATGTTTGTTGAAGGAGGTATATTCTCCTCTTTGATATTTGAAGGTTTAGGTTGAGGTATTTTAGGTTGAACAAGATGAGGGGAATGCCTCTTCTCTCTATAAGAGGAAGGAGGTGGAATTGCACCATGTAAAGGATGCATATTAGGTGTAGGAAGGTGTGAGGCCTCACCTCGACTCAGTCTGACATTCAGTAGATTTTATATTTAGACTATGATGGATACTTTATTTTGATGCTTTTTGAGACTTAGAACTTACATGATTTCAGGATTTGGATAACATTGCTATGATTTGATGATTTTACTTATATGCTTTATGAGGTAGAACACTACATGATTGTTAGATAGGATGATATTGCAATGATAGATGTCGTTATTGAATTTGCAGGACTTTACTCTGAATATAGAACTATGATGTATGTTTAGTTTATGTGAATTGGGATGAAATTGCTTATGTGAATTTGCTTGATAAAAGATGTATTCAATCTGTACAGATGAAAATTGTATGCAAGTAATGATGTGTATTGTTATATTATTGAATTATATTATATATGGATATTTGGAAGTACTAATGTGTAAATTGAGATGCGCAGGAAATTTCCCATGTGACCATGGAAATTATGGAGAACCAAACCTAGACTTATGTATGTTCATAAGCTAGGGTTTGTCTATTTGGAGAGACAACACCCTGTTTGTGTTGTATTTTATTCGTAACAATATATGCTGCATGAGTGTTAAGTGTTATTTAAATTTATTGTGTAAAAACCACAAGAGACAATTTCATGTTTTATTTTTGTAAAAGTGTTTTATTTGTGTCACTTGACACATGTGTGGATTTAAATTTAAATGTTTTATTTTGTCTCTTGGTGGGAAAGTGTTTAAATTATAGTTCTTCTTAAATAAAATAATGTTTTGTCATAAATACTTTGGGAATATAATATTTGGGGTGGTCAACTTATGTTTGACCCGAAAATAAACTTCAGAGGGGTTTAAAATGGGTTAAATGAACACCTAGGGGTAGTTTAATAGGGTTTCCTAAAGCCCATAAGGTATACCTAGGGGTTAGGGGTAATTTTAGGCAAGTTTCTACTTTATAATGATCTTTTTAACGCTTTAAAAATTGGCTTTTTTGAGTTGTGCGAAAATTGAAAATTAGAAGTTTAAATCTAATTTAGATTTTTCTTATTCGAATGGGAGTCCTTTTGCATTTTTTCTTTCCTCCCCTTTTGGTTTTTAGAAACTTGTGAGAACTCAGAGAGTGAGCTTCTTAGGCAAGATTTTTGGGAATTGAAGGGTAATCAACCACTCTCCATTTTTGGAGACAAGAGAAATTTTGAAAAGAAAATAATGTTATGGAATAGAAAAATTGATTAAAGGTAGAAGGAAAAAGATTCGTGGATTGGGCAGCTCTTCATCAAATATCATAATACCTTTGGGAAGATTAAGGTTGGTTTCAGTTATTCATTATAATGTCTTCTTCTTGCTTATGTCTGGAAGTTTGTTGGTGTAAGAAATCTATGTTTCTTGAATGTATTTGTTGAAAAATCTTTTGGTATTTTTGCATTATGATTTGTGTTGTGTTTTGGGAGTTTCCTCAAAACCTCTTTCTCTTGGGAGAGAAGAGGATCTTGTGGGTGGTAGCAGTGACAACCCTCGAGTGAGAGACTCTCTTTTGAGAGCGATCACAAGGGATCTTTGTGTGACCCTTGCTGCATGGCCTGTTTGTGCAATGGGGGTCATAAGGAGGGATATAAGGCTAGAATGCCTTTGGGGGGCATAAGGAATAAGGGGTTGAGATTCTTGATATATTTATTGTGCCATGAGGTGGCTTCTTGTTTATTTCATACTTGCAGTTCTCCTCAGGGTATTGGTCCACTACCATCCTTTGAAAAGATCATCACCAAAGTGTGGTGTTGTGAAGCCAAGTTGGGAGTGTGTCTGATTATCTGTATGCATTGCCTTCTATGTGTTTGCCTGTATGTTACCCATCTAGGAATTGGTTCTCCGAGCTCGGGGGCGGCTACCAGTTAGCCTAGGCTGGGAGGTGAGCACTCCGTGGTCATATTTGTGTTTTCTATTATGCAGGAAAGTCAGGAGAAAGAGAATAGGAACCATGAAAAGACACAGAAGATTATTGTTGAAGATACTTAAATCTAACTACAAATATTTGTTTTAATTTGATTCAGAAGTATGCCCTCATTCATAGAAATGAGAGGCAAGTTGTAATTCTTGAAAATAGACTTGAGTTTTATTGTTGTAGCTAAGCAAGGAAACATCCTGTAAATATGCAGAATATCTTAGAGTTGTAAAAGCTTGTTTTAATTCTACTTCTGTTTGGGTTTCAGAAAAAGAAAAGCCTCTTTGAGTTGCATGTAAAAGCTTCTTTTGTATTATGGAAAAATTAGTTTCAAATAAATTTTATCTATATTCTACTTGTTGAAAAGTATGAGTTATTTTGCTGAAGAATTCTAAGTATTAAAAAAAAAAAAAAAGAGTGTTTTAAGTAATTGTTTTATTAGTGGAAAAATCAATGAATGTGTTTTATTCAGAATAGTATGATGTATTTTTAAAAAAAAGTGTTAGAATAAAAGTTTAGCAAAAGATCTACTTCTATTTCTTTTATCAGCAATTAGAATAAATAAATAAAAGAGCCTAAGTTATATATCAATTATATATATATATATATATATATATATATATATATACACTTAAATGTTTATTTGTGCACATGTAATTTTGGATTTACATAATGTGTTTCCCATTGTTATTCTATTTAAAATTTTGTATGTAAACCTTATTAAAAAATATATATATATTTTTATATATATTCACCCTTAAAACTTTTATATATATAAATTTATATAAATATAAATATATATACATATATATATATTTATATATAATATATTTTTTTTTAAAAAATATAAATTTAAAAAAAAAAAGGAGATTTGGGTTCCACGCGAGCCGCACTATGTGTACACACAGTGAGGGCCGCGTGGCGCCCACTGTGTGAATACACAGTGTGGGCCGCTCGGCTCCCACTGTGTGGACACACAGTGCGGGCCGCTCGGCTCCCACTATGTGGACACACAGTGGTGCCGCAGCGCCCACACAGTGGCGCCTCAGCCCTCCCTGTCGCCTTCTTCGAACCTGCAATGAAAATGGCCGCCGCCTTGGTGTTTCGGCCCTGTCAAAAACACTCAGTGGTAAGCAAAAAAAAAATGGATTAAGCCCTAGCCCGGGTAGGGCTAGTGTAAATGAATTAAATTTTACATGATAGTTTAGAGTTGATAATATATTATAAAAAAATAGAACCCTAATTAGGGTTGGGAAAATATTGTTTATTATTTTGGAAAGTTATTTTAGAAGAATTAAGATATATAAATATATGTAAATATATATATATATATATATATATATATATATATAAAATTCTGGTTATATTTGGAGTAAGTAATTAATAGAGATTTAAATATTTAAATACCTCTGAATTGGTTTCTAATAGGTAGTAAAAGAAAAAAAAAAATATACAAATTTATGAATAAAGCCTGGTCTTATAAAATTCAAATGTATTTAGCGAGTTAAATGCTTAATATTGCCCTAGTTAATTTAATTAGAGCATTAAAATTTTAAAATGGTTGTTTAGACTATATGGTCATATTGGAGATTGAATTAATTTTCCTCTCCTATTTCTTTAGCGTGATTGTTTTAATAAACTTAATGACTAGGTATCTCGTGGAGATAAATTTAAACCAGTTAGTTTTCCGCAAATTAGAATTAAACAAATTATCGATGCTTGGTTCGTTTTAGAATTAGCTCGAATATAATTATGGGAATTTCATTAACGCTTGTCGTGTGAGCGAACTTGTTAATTAATTAGTATTTTATAAAAAAAAATCGTTCCATTTTTGCCCTAAATTTTGGGCATGACATTTTGGTATCAGAGCAAGGTTTCCACACTAGGAACCTTACTCACTTACGTTTCGCCTTAGAATATTTAAAATTATTTTGTTAAATTGATTTTCAAATTTAATTGAATTTATTCTAAAAGAAATAAATTAATTGTTTTGCCTTATTTTCCTCTTAGGATGCCTCCGACGATGCGACAAGCTCGCAAGTGCGGACGGGGTCCTAGACGTGTGCGCTTAGCACACGATGAGGTAGAGAGGGAGGCATCAGTTCCAAAGGAGAACCCAGAAGCACCTCCCGAATAGCCAAATGAACCTAACCAAGACCTCTTAGCAGCCATTCAAAATCTTATTGGCATTGTTCAAGAGAGGATCCCAGCAAAGAACCCTCAGGTTAGGAGTCATGACTCTGGAAGTCATAGATCTGTTGATAGAGAACGAAGCAGGAGCCCAGCTCCGATTCCTTTAGAGAGTCAGGGTGGTAATGAGCCAGAGTCAGTGCATATGCCAGGACCACCTCCAGTGGTGGAACTAGTTTATTTTGAGAGAGGTCGCCGAGATCCAGGGGATCTCATCAGGGAGGTCATGCGCCTCCAACCACCATCCTTCGGAGGTTCTACAGATGGAGTAGAGGCCGAGGCATGGCTTCTGAGTCTTGAGAAGTGCTTTGCGTTGCGTTCTTATGAGAGCAACTTGAAAGCACATGTTGCAGTTCATCTTCTGAGAGGGACAGCCTCCACCTGGTGGAGACAGGAAGAGTACAAATGCGGATTAGTTCCTGATACACTCACTTGGGAGATATTCACAGAAAGGTTCCATGAGAGGTACCTATCAGAACACTTCAGGCAGCGTCGTATAGATGAATTTCATGATCTCCAACAAAAAAGGCTTGTCAGTAACCCAGTATGAGAGTAAATTCTTTGAGTTGTTGCCATATGTAGATTATCTTAAGGATGAGAAACTTCTTGTAAACCGCTTCATCAGGGGATTAAATGCCAGTATAGCTGGGCCTGTTAGGATGTCCACCCCAGAGAGCCTTTGGGTTGTTGTAGAGAAGGCACTAATTGCTGAGGAAATTCAGGTTAGACCACAGGACAATAGGGATCAGTTTCAGAACCGAAATCCCGCACCTCAGACTTATGGATTCTAGAAACCACATTGGAAAGGGAACAACCGAAATTCTCAGGGGTTCTCCAAACCCCCTCCTCCACAATAGACACCACAGAACCAGAGGCAGAAGCCTCCACAGTATCAGCAGGGCTCCAAGCCCAAACAGTGGCAGACTCAGGGACAGAAACGTGATCAGAGAGCACAGGGGCAGTACACACAGTCGACGGGGACTCAGCAGTCCTCCAGGGGTGGGTACAACAGATCCAGTAGGATAGGAGGTCAGGCATTCTTTAGGCCTTAGGGTGCCCAGTTCCAGGCATGGGGTGCTTGCTTTACGTGTGGAGCCATGGGGCATATGGCGAGGGATTGCCCTCAGGGACAGGTAGCAGGGAGTCAGCGGATGGCCACTTCAGAGTCGACAGTTGGTGATATGGGCAGGTACCATAGAGTATTCGCAGCAGTTGACAACCACTAGGCTGAGCATCAGGCCATGGTTATCGAATCTACAGGTATAATCAAAGGTAGCAATGTATCTATTTTGTTTGATTCAGGAGCTACTGACTCCTTTATATCTCCATTGGTTGTGGAGCATTGCGGGCTAGTGGCAACTAGACAGGGTGTCAATTGGGAAGTGGAATTAGCTTCAGGGGCTAGAGTGTCAGTGGAATCAGAGGTTAGGGCATGTCAGCTGCAGATTGGCAAGTCCACCACTTTAGTAGACCTTAGAGTGACTCCACTTGGATCTTACAGAATCGTACTTGGCATGGATTGGCTTTATGCTCATAGGGCCAAGATGGATTGCCACCTGAAAAAGATCGAGTGTGAGGATGATCATGGTTCACCCATAGTTATTACTGGAATTCAGAGGCCCATGTCTCTTCGCATGATTTCTGCAATGCAACTTAAGCGGAGCATGCGGAAGGGATGTCAGCTTTTTGCTATCACTATTAGTGATAGAGGAGAAGAGGAGGAAAAAGAAACATCGCTCGATGACCATCCTATCCTTAAGGGATATTCAGATGTATTTCCTTCAGAGTTACCGAGAATGCCTCCCCATAGAGAGATTGATTTTCATATAGACCTAGTACAGGGAGCCGAGCCAGTTTCCAGAGCACCTTATAGAATGACCACAAATGAGCTTAATGAACTTAAAATTCAACTCGAGGAACTTCTTGAGAAGGGTCATATCCATCCTAGTGTATCCCCGTGGGGTGCACCAGTCATCTTCGTTAAGAAGAAGGATGGATCTCTCCGATTGTGTATGGATTATCGACAGCTAAATAAAGTAACCATCAAGAACCGATATCCTTTGCCCAGAATTGATGATTTATTCGACCAGCTTCAGGGTGCCAAAATCTTTTCCAAAATAGATCTGAAGTCAGGATACCATCAGTTGAGAATAGTGGAAAGTGATATCCACAAGACCGCATTTCGCACTAGATATGGTCACTATGAGTTTACCGTAGTCCCCTTCAGACTTACGAATGCCCCAACAGTTTTTATGAGCCTCATGAATGGGGTGTTCCATACCTTTTTGGACCATTTCATTATTGTGTTCCTCGATGATATACTGATATATTCTCGAAATGAGAAGGAGCATGAGGAGCACCTGAAATAGGTATTGCAGTGTTTGCGGGATAACCAATTGTTTGGCAGCCTATCGAAGTGTGCTTTCTTTCGGTCTGAGGTCAAGTACCTTGGGCACGTTATTTCTGGTGATGGGATCTCAGTTGACCCATCAAAGATTAGGGCTATTATGGATTGGCCAGCGCTTACCAGTGTGACAGAGGTCAGGAGTTTCATGGGTTTAGCAGGGTATTACCGACATTTTGTCGAGGGTTTCTCCAGAGTCGCACACCCTATTACTTCTCTTCAGCGTAAAGGGAAGAAATTTGAGTGGACAAAGAAGTGTGAGAAGGCCTTTCAGGAACTCAAGAAGGCACTTACTAGTGCTCCTATCCTTGTTGTACTAGATCCTTCAGCTGACTTCATGGTTTGTATAGATGCTTCCCTAGAGGGTTTAGGGGCAGTTCTTATGCAGGATGGTAGGGCCATAGCTTTCGAGTCTAGGAAACTTAAGACTCATGAACTTAATTATCCCACTCACGACCTTGAGCTCGCAGCAGTAGTGCATGCACTTCTGAGGTGGAGACACTTCCTTTTAGGACATCACTTCGAGCTGCATTCAGATCATCAGAGTCTTCAGTACATCTTTACTCAGCTGAACCTTAATGCACGTCAGAGGAGATGGATGGAGTTCTTGTGCAAATATGATTTTGACATTCACTACATCAAAGGAAAGGAAAATGTAGTTGCAGATGCCTTGAGTAGGAGATGTCACGAGGTTTACACCATATCCATGGGCACGGATTTGAGAGACCGTATACTTCAGCACTTGCCAGAGGATGGATGGTATGCAGAGGTTGGTCAGGTAATACGATCTCAGGTTACACTAGAAGGGAAATATGTGGATTATTCTTTGGAGTCCGATGGACTGTTACGCCACAGAGGGCACATTTATGTACCTTCCTCTGGGGGATTGTGAGAGTTCATTGTCACGGAAGCTCATAGATCTCCTTATGCAGCGCATCTCGGGGTTAAGAAGTTGCATGCTAACTTGAGGCAGTTGTATCATTGGCCAGGAATGCGGTAGCTCATTGCTGAGATAGTAGCTCGATGTCTCAAGTGTCAGAGGGTAAAGGCGGAGCACCACCATCCAGGTGGGTTGCTTCAGTCTCATGCTATACCAGAGTGGAAGTGGGATACTATATCCATGGATTTCATCATTGATCTCCCTATGTCTTCTCATCGCCATGATGCTATCTTGGTGATAGTTGACAAGTTGACCAAAGTAGCTCACTTTTCACCAGTTCGTACTACATTCATAGCTCTAGCAGTAGCACAGGTGTTCTTGCGAGACATTGTTAGACTACATGGCGTACCCCGCAAGATTATTTCTGATAGGGATTCTCTTTTCACTTCTTCCTTTTGGAAGTCATTACAGGCAGCTATGGGCACTAAGCTCAATTTCAGTATAGCCTATCACCCGGAGATAGATGGTCAGACAGAGAGGGTCAATCAGGTGTTAGAAGATATGCTTCATATGTATGTCATGGATCATCAGACCCAGTGGGAGGAGTATCTTACCTTAGTGGAGTTTGCCTATAACAATGGGCATCACACTTCTTTGGGGATGCCACCCTATCAGGCATTATATGGCAGGCCTTGCCGGACGCCCTTGAGTTGGGATCGCATAGAGGATAGAGTTGCTATTGGTCCTGAGTTAGTTCGGGATATGGAGCAACAGGTGGATTTGATTAGGCAGCATCTCAGAGAGGCTCAGGATAGACAGAAGAAATATGTCGATGCAAAGAGGATAGATCGTAGCTACTTGGTTGGAGACAGAGTTTTCTTGAGAGTGCGACCGCATAAGAGTCCAATCCGTTACGGGAAGGGTTCTAAGCTCGCACCTCGCTTTGTAGGACCTTTTGAGATTCTGGAGAGGATAGGCCCAGTTGCCTACCATTTAGCTTTGCCACCTAGCCTGTCACGCATCCACGATGTGTTTCATGTTTTAGTTTTGAGAAAGTATATCTATGATGAGTCTCACATTTTAGATTGGGATGCCTTGCAGGTGGAGTCAGATGGGCAGCTAGCTTTGGAGCCCATTCGCATTTTGGCATGTCGGACATTGGCCCTTCGAGGTCGAGAGCTGGACCAGGTTAGGGTCCAGTGGGATTGTTATGATGAGGTTATGGCTTCATGGGAGGACGCAGCACGTATGAGATCAGAGTACCCCCACCTCTTTGATGAACTCCAGGAGGAAGTTCATGCCTAGAGGGGGAGGATGTGAGGCCTCACCTCGACTCAGTCTGACATTCAGTGGATTTTATATTTAGACTGTGATGGATACTTTATTTTGATGCTTTTTGAGACTTAGAACTTACATGATTTCAGGATTTAGATAACATTGCTATGATTTGATGATTTTACTTATATGCTTTATGAGGTAGAACACTACATGATTGTTAGATAGGATGATATTGCAATGATAGATGTCATTATTGAATTTGCAGGACTTTACTCTGAATATAGAACTATGATGTATGTTTAGTTTATGTGAATTGAAATGAAATTGCTTATGTGAATTTGCTTGATAAAAGATGTATTCAATCTGTGCAGATGAAAATTGTATGCAAGTTGTATGCGGGAAAAGTGGGCGAATAAAACTTAATATGTGAAAATTTAGTTAAATACTAGTCCACACACACACACAGGACTTCTTGATGCAAGCTATGGAGTAACGTAGTGTTACTCAGCTTCCCAAGGAGGGTCCCATGGTTCTCTATCTCACAATGTCCCTCAAACCAACGTTTTTGCTCTCGGATCACTGAGCAAAATGGTTTAGGGATGGCAAATATGAGAACGAGAGATGCTTTTGATTGATTTTAGTATGAGATGTGTTGTAAGCTATGTATGATGCTAAAATGCAATAAACTAACTATAAGATGACAAGGTTAGTAAATAAACTATCCTAGCATACTATATTTAGTTTATGATTGAACTAAAATGATAAAGAAATTATTCTAAACATGCAATATTTAGTCTAATTCCTGATCTAAAAAAGAGGCTAAATGATGAGCATATATGAAATGAAAGCTTGAAAGAATTTGAGCATAAGTGTGATGCTTCAAATTTGAAAGATGATTGTTAAGAGTGGAGGAATGAGAGCTCTATTTATAGCAAAAACAGGGCAATGGATGGTCAGGACTGAAAGGTTTAATCAAGGGCCAGGTTTGAAAGTTGGGGATCCATGTGCACAATTTGCACCAATGACATGGTGACAAATGTCAACATAAGATAGGGTTGAGAGAAGAGGTTGGAGGCATTAAAGGCCTGAGAAGACCTCATGGTTATCTAAAGGCTAAGGGTCAAGTCTAAGTTAGGCTTACCCACTAGATTAAGAGTTAATCCAAGGATAAACCTTTGTGCAAATGATTAAGAGATAATCATGGTCAAAGCATTAAAGGCCTGATGAGACCCTTGGGTTGGATAGAGGTTGAGTCAAAACAAATGTTTTAACCATGTGGGAAGGTTTGAATTAACCATTAATGGTTATTGGAGACTTTAGGGATTAAGTGGTTGAAGGTTGGAAGCCTTTAATGGTTTTCAAAGACTTTAAGGGTTTTAGTGGTTGAAGGTTGAAAACCTTCAATGGTTATCAAAGACTTTAAGGTTTTTGAGAAGTGACTTCCCTTTGCTTAGGGATGTGACAAAGTTTAGAGGAGGGGTTAGGTTAATTAGAAGCGATTAGAAGATTCTAGAAGGGATTAGAAAGGGGTTTGGGATTTTGCAAGTGGATGGAGGGATAATAGGATTTAATTGAAATAAATGTTTTAATTCAATTTGGTTGTAATTTGGAGAAATTAAATAAATTAGATTTATTCAATTTAGGATAACTATTTAATTAAATTTGAATTTAATTAAAAGTGGATAGGGGGGATTTAATTGAATAAAGTGATTTATTCATTAAATAGGTATAGTGAATTTAATTTAAATAAATTGAGTAATTTACTTAATTAAATAGAGGAATGTGGATAATTTAATTAAATTGGATTTAATTAAATAAAGAAATGAACATAAAATATTCATTTAGGAATATGGTCATTTTTATACGTCTACACAAGTAATGATGTGTATTGTTATATTATTGAATTTTATTATATATGGATATTTGGAAGTACTAATGTGTAAATTGAGATGCCCAGGAAATTTACCATGTGACCATTGAAATTATGGAGAACCAAACCTAGACTTATGTATGTTCGTAAGCCAGGGTTTGTCTATTTGGAGAGACAACACCCCATTTGTGTTGTATTTTATTCGTAACAGTATATACTGCATGAGTGTTAAGTGTTATTTAAATTTATTGTGTAAAAACCACAAGAGACAATTTCATGTTTTATTTTTGTAAAAGTGTTTTATTTGTGTCACTTGACACATGTGTGGATTTAAATTTAAATGTTTTATTTTGTCTCTTGGTGGGAAAGTGTTTAAATTATAGTTCTTCTTAAATAAAATAATGTGTTGTCATAAATACTTTGGGAATATAATATTTGGGGTGGTCAACTTATGTTTGACCCGAAAATAAACTTCAGAGGGGTTTAAAATGGGTTAAATGAACACCTAGGGGTAGTTTAATAGGGTTTCCTAAAGCCCATAAGGTATACCTAGGGGTTAGGGGTAATTTTAGGCAAGTTTCTACTTTATAATGATCTTTTTAACGCTTTAAAAATTGGCTTTTTTGAGTTGTGCGAAAATTGAAAATTAGAAGTTTAAATCTAATTTAGATTTTTCTTATTCGAATGGGAGTCCTTTTGCATTTTTTCTTTCTTCCCCTTTTGGTTTTTAGAAACTTGTGAGAACTCAGAGAGTGAGCTTCTTAGGCAAGATTTTTGGGAATTGAAGGGTAATCAACCACTCTCCATTTTTGGAGACAAGAGAAATTTTGAAAAGAAAATAATGTTATGGAATAGAAAAATTGATTAAAGGTAGAAGGAAAAAGATTCGTGGATTGGGCAGCTCTTCATCAAATATCATAATACCTTTGGGCAGATTAAGGTTGGTTTCAGTTATTCATTATAATGTCTTCTTCTTGCTTATGTCTGGAAGTTTGTTGGTGTAAGAAATCTGTGTTTCTTGAATGTATTTGTTGAAAAATATTTTGGTTATTTTGCATTATGATTTGTGTTTTGTTTTGGGAGTTTCCTCAAAACCTCTTTCTCTTGGGAGAGAAGAGGATCTTGTGGGTGGTAGCAGTGACAACCCTCGAGTGAGAGACTCTCTTTTGAGAGCGATCACAAGGGATTTTTGTGTGACCCTTGCTGCATGGCCTGTTTGTGCAATGGGGGTCATAAGGAGGGATATAAGGCTAGAATGCCTTTGGGGGGCATAAGGAATAAGGGGTTGAGATTCTTGATATATTTATTGTGCCATGAGGTGGCTTCTTGTTTATTTCATACTTGCAGTTCTCCTCAGGGTATTGGTCCACTACCACCCTTTGAAAAGATCATCACCAAAGTGTGGTGTTGTGAAGCCAAGTTGGGAGTGTGTCTGATTATCTGTATGCATTGCCTTCTATGTGTTTGCCTATATGTTACCCGTCTAGGAATTGGTTCTCCGAGCTCGGGGGCGGCTACCAGTTAGCCTAGGCTGGGAGGTGAGCACTCCGTGGTCATATTTGTGTTTTCTATTATGCAGGAAAGTCAGGAGAAAGAGAATAGGAACCATGAAAAGACACAAAATATTATTGTTGAAGATACTTAAATCCAGTTGCAAATATTTGTTTTAATTTGATTCATAAGTATGCCCTCATTCATAGAAATGAGAGGCAAGTTGTAATTCTTGAAAATAGACTTGAGTTTTATTGTTGTAGCTAAGCAATGAAACATCCTGTAAATATGCAGAATATCTTAGAGTTGTAAGAGCTTGTTTTAATTCTACTTCTGTTTGGGTTTCAGAAAAAGAAAAGCCTCTTTGAGTTGCATGTAAAAGCTTCTTTTGTATTATGGAAAAATTAGTTTCAAATAAATTTTATCTATATTCTACTTGTTGAAAAGTATGAGTTATTTTGCTGAAGAATTCTAAGTATTAAAAAAAAAAAAAAGAGTGTTTTAAGTAATTGTTTTATTAGTGGAAAAATCAATGAATGTGTTTTATTCAGAATAGTATGATGTATTTTAAAAAAAAAGTGTTAGAATAAAAGTTTAGCAAAAGATCTACTTCTATTTCTTTTATCAGCAATTAGAATAAATAAATAAAAGAGCCTAAGTTATATATCAATTATATATATATATATATATATACTTAAATGTTTATTTGTGCACGTGTAATTTTGGATTTACATAATGTGTTTCCCATTGTTATTCTGTTTAAAATTTTGTATGTAAACCTTATTAAAAAATATATATATATTTTTATATATATTCACCCTTAAATTTTTTATATATATAAATTTATATAAATATAAATATATATATATATAAATATATATACATATATATATATTTATATATAATATATTTAAAAAATATATATATAAATTAAAAAAAACAATGGAGATTTGGGTTCCACACGGGCCGCACTATGTGTATGCACAGTGAGGGCCGCGTGGTGCCCACTATGTGAATACACAGTGCGGGCCACTTGGCTCCCACTGTGTGGACACACAGTGGACGCCGCGGCCACCATTGTGTGGCCACACAGTGGTGTGAGCCACTAGCGGCGCCCACTGTGTGGACACACAGTGGTGCCGCGGTGCCCACTGTGCGCCCACACAGTGGCGCCTTGGCCCTCCCTGTCGCCTTCTTCGAACCTACAATGAAAATGGCTGCCGTGTTGGGGTTTCGGCCCTGTCAAAAACACTCAGTGGTAAGCAAAAAAAAAATGGATTAAGCCCTAGCCTGGGTAGGGCTAAGGTAAATGAATTAAATTTTACATGATAGTTTAGAGTTGATAATATATTATAAAAAAATAGAACCCTAATTAGGGTTGGGAAAATATTTTTTATTATTTTGGAAAGTTATTTTAGAAGAATTAAGATATATAAATATATGTAAATATATATATATATATATATATATATATATATATATATATATATATATATAAAATTCTGGTTATATTTGGAGTAAGTAATTAATAGAGATTTAAATATTTAAATACCTCTGAATTGGTTTCTAATAGGTAGTAAAAGAAAAAAAAAGAATATACAAATTTATGAATAAAGCCTGGTCTTATAAAATTCAAATGTATTTAGCGAGTTAAATGCTTAATATTGCCCTAGTTAATTTAATTAGAGCATTAAAATTTTAAAATGGTTGTTTAGACTATATGGTCATATTGGAGATTGAATTAATTTTCCTCTCCTATTTCTTTAGCATGATTGTTTTAATAAACTTAATGACTAGGTATCTCGTGGAGATAAATTTAAACCAGTTAGTTTTTCCGCAAATTAGAATTAAACAAATTATCGATGCTTGGTTCGTTTCAGAATTAGCTTGAATATAATTATGGAAATTTCATTAACGCTTGTCGTGTGAGCGAACTTGTTAATTAATTAGTATTTTATAAAAAAAAATCGCTCCGTTTTTGCCCTAAATTTTGGGCATGACAGAAGGAGACCGGATCCATCATGAGGATGAGGTATGAGTATAACCTTAGGAAGGATGTTGTTGTGTTTCTTAGGAGAAGGCATAGTTACATCCATAGGAATAGGTTGAGGATCTTTCTTAGAATGAAGATTAGTTCTATCCATTAGGGAAAGAACTTCACGTTCAAGAATGATGGGAATGTCAAGTGTCGTGGTTCTAGGTTGACTCAAGGATAAGATCATATTTTTCTTCCATTTTTGATAATATTGGAAAATAGTTTCGCTCCTTGGTGGAAGAGATTGAAATTGTTTAGGCCAAAAGATATCAATAGGAACACCAGGGATTCTTTTAGATGGTCGAAATAAGCTATGGTTAATAGTTATGATTTCTCCACTGTGGGGAAATTTCACACACTTATGGATTGGAGAAGCAATAGCCTTCATGGAGGATAGTCAATAATAGCATAACCTTACACATAATTGCTCAGAAGGGGGAATGATAACAAAGTTGAAATCCATAGATTTAGCATGAACTTCAACATGAAGAGTAATAGAACCAATAGTATGACAAGAGAATCCATCAAATAATTCACCACCATATTAGAATCATCATAGATTGGTTTATGCAAATGAAAAGCGAAAAGATACTCCTCAGTGATAACATTAACTATGCAAGAGGGATCGATAAGCACACCATGACAAGGCATGTCCTTGATCTTCACAACTATGTATAAAGGACCCTCAGGTTCTCTAATGGTTTCACTCGGGTCAAATGTAATACAAGGATCCTTAGGCGTCTCTTGTTTCTCTACCATTTTCACCAAATTCAGAGCTGTAGTAGTAAGATCAAAAGGAGAGAAAGAGGTATGTTCAATCTCAATCACGTTAGAGGTATGAGAAGGCAAAGGATTAGTAAAAATCTTAAAATTTTGATTACGAAGAGCTACTAGTTTGTTTCCCTTATCATTCACACCTACCACGGATATAGTATTATTATCAATCAAATCTTGAATCTTACTTTTTAATGCAAAACATTTCTCAGTATCATGACCAAGCTGATGATAAAATTGACAAAAGGAACTATTATCAAAATAGGGGGATGATAGCTTAGAAGGATTAACTAGCTTTATAGGAGGAAGTTTGATAACATTTCTTTGTAACAACTGAGACATAATACTATGTAAAGATTTATTCAAAGGAGTAAATTGTCTTTCTCTTTTAAAAAATTTAGAAATAGGAGGCACACTTGTTGTGACATTCACATTGTTGTTGTTGATTGTTTCATTGAATTTGATGAAGTCTTTCATTGGTTTGAACTTCGCAAATGGTTGTTGAACACTCTCCCCCTTATCACTCAGAGCCATAGGAATAGATTGCTCCATTTGACTCATAGTCAGTTAATAGTTATGGAGTGTTGCACACAACTACGGAAAGGAAGTAAACTCAGACAAAAGAAGATTTTCCCTAATATATTTTTGCAAATTAGAAATGGAAATTATTTGATTATCATTATCAGGTATAGGAAAAGAAATTTGAGAACACAAATTCTTATATCTACTAATGAAATCAAACACTTTTTCTTTGACACCTTGTTTACAATGCATTAAATCAGTCAAAGTGATTTTAGGACCAATCTTGTTTTGAAATTGCTGAATGAAAGCATTTGCTAATTATTGAAAAGAAGTGATAGAATAAGAAGGCAAAGAAAAATACCATTGTAAAGCCTTATCTCTTAATGTTCTTGTAAACAGTTTTGCAAGCAATCTTTAATCATAAGGTTAGAGGATCACCTTTTCCATTATAGAGTTCCAATTAAGGGACCTTGACATGCTTAGGTGGGACAAATTTAACAATATCAAGAGAAAGTGGGCTCACAACATCAAATGTGGGCACACTAAATTTAGATTGACTCATGGAAGCAATTTGTTCTTGTAAGGAAGACACAATTTGAGCAAGATTGTTAATAGCTGCTTCGATAGAAGAATTGATGTTAGACATGGTTGATTGAGAAGGTGGTGTGATATTATTGAAGGAAGGCATGGATTGAGAATAAGGTGGTGGGACATTATGATAAGTAGGAATAGGTGATGATTGAGTAGGAAATGAGACACTCAAAGGAGGGATATAATTGTTGAATGAATTTCCCTCTTGTGTCACATTGACTAGTTGAGGAATAAGAGGAATACTTATTGAAGACATAGGTAAAGATGGAGGATTAAATGAAGAAGAGGAATTTCCCCCATGACTAATTGTTGTAGGAATGACATGTTGAATTGAAGTAGCCATGTTATTTTAAGTTAAAGTAGGAACACTAGTCATAGAAGTAGTCAAGGGAATGGAATGATTGACTTGTGTAGGAGGTTGTGAGTAACCTAAGGTCTCAACACAACTCTTTATAGGCATGACATTGGAATCAACAATATGAGAAATGTCATGCAATATATCAATTCCATTCTTATCACTTTGAATTATGTGTTTAAGACCTTGAATTAATGGAGGAGCTTCACTATTAGGGTATTCTTGGGACATCCATTATTGGAAGTTATCAAATTGATTGTCCAATTTTGAAAGTTGATCTATGGAAACTCTAGTTAAATCTTTTTATTCATTATGTGATTCATCAATTGGATAGATAGGGACATGATTAGGAAGGGAAGAATTAGAATTATCCTTATTAAAGAAGTCACCCAAATTATGCTCCATTTCCTAGATAATTAAACCTTGGGAAGTCTTAATTATAATACTTCATCTAATGGGGATATTAAAGGTAGGGATAATAGTGGTAAAACTCATGCACTAGAGGGAAATTTTGAAATTTTGAATTTTGAATTTTAGATTGTGGGAACAAAGTTTTTCAAAAATGGAATAATGCAAAATTTAAGAAAATAATGATTAGACAATTTAAACTTTGTTGAAAGGAGAAAATGACACAATTTCCAAAAATAATTTTATGATGAATGAAAGGAAATCAAAATTTAAAATTAGGGCCAATGGGGTACCACGTAATCTTAAAATTGACAAAATCATAATTTTTAAAAACAGGGTAGATTATAATTAACCTCTTAATTGTAAAAAACTTTCTTGAAATTTGGAATGTTAATTTTTTAAGGTATTTTCAATTTAAGAGGGATCAAAAATTGACAAAATCCGCCATATTTTTGGATCTAAGCTATTAAATACAGTCATAACAGTCTCCCAAAATTTTGGGAAAAAAATTGGGGACTATGTTGAAAGTGCACACGATCCTCCCAACTTTTTTGGAAATTTTTAGGGATGAAAGTTACGACGATTTTAAAGATAACACTAAAAACTTGGTGGATTTTATGATCTCTAGATAGGCAAAATGAAGGCTTGAATGTGAAAATAGGAACTTATTAGGGTTTTAAAAAGAAGAAGAATTGAATTGTAAAATTGAAAAGGGTCAAACCTAATGAATAGGGACACCTTGAAAAATGTTTAGGAAACTGAAATTGATTGAAATTGGTTGAAATTTGCACAAAATCTAATTAAATTTGAAATTTAAGGTTTTAGAACCTAACCACTTAATTTTGAAATTTTGAATTTTGAAAAAGGAGGGAAATTGAAAATTTGAATTTTAGGGAAGATGATAAGTCTAAAAACAGTCACAAATCTGAAAATTAAATGGAAATTCAATTTTTCCACAAGTTGAAGATGCTTTTTGAAAATTAGGGTTTTGAGAATTAACCACTTAGTTTTGTGAATTTGATTTGCAAATTGAACAAGACAATGAAGGAATTGAATTTGACAAATGGTGTAATTTTTAGATATAAGACAATAACAAGCAATTTTTACCAAACACAAGTTCAATTTCAATTTTAAAAACTAGGGTTTTGAATGAATTAACCACTAAGTTTGTAGAAAAATTAAACTTGTAAATGAAAAATATTAAATAATTTTCAAAATAAAGCATGTAAGACATTGGGTTCACCAAAATGTAATGTGGTGTGAAAAGAATGGATGAGGAGATCAAGAGGAAAAATTTTCTTCCCTCTGAGGAGAGATGAAAGTTTCACTATGCATTTCCCTCCAACCACCTCACACACATTACATTTAAAAGTGGGGGGGAGGGGAATTCACTAGATCCAATCTCTTAGAAAAGAGATTGAATGCTAAATAAATTGTTAATGATGTGAAAATGTCAAGCGAACCCCTCTTTTAGAATGGAAAATGTTTGAACTAAGTGTTTCAAGACTAAGTGTAAAAGTAGCAAAGAACTGAGTATAACTTGAAATAGAAGTGTGGGATGAATTTGTGCACCTAGATTTGGTTATAGTATGTCAAGATGAAGCTATCATGTGAATTTGAGAAAAAGTAGTCAGGACTGTGTTGAAAGTGCACATGGTCCTCTAAAAAATCTGCAAAACAAAAAGGGTTTTTTGCCCTCTGCAAATGGAGTCCAAATTTGCAAGAACAACTATGCACCTACAACATACACACATAAAAGAGAGGAAAAGGGGTTGGGATTGGGGGTTTTCCTTCAAATCAAACCCCAATTTTGGAATTAACCAAATGGTGAAAAATAGTACTTGCAAGTAAATGTAAATGAAAGAATGAAATAGAGTCCACCTCAAGGGAGGATGAAATTGAAATTTAGATAGAATTTCTTGTATGGAATTGAATGATGGAAGAGATATCCTCTTCAATGGTTGAATCCTTGAATTGAATGCAACACCTAGCCTTGAAGAGAGACTTGAGAATGCTTAATTCTTGGAAGGATGCTTGAATGCTTGAATGTGCTTGAATGCTTGAATTCTTGAACTCATGCCCACTTTTTCCTCTTACTTATCTATGCAAATGAGAGGGAAAACACAACTTATATATTCATCAATTAGGTTTAATTAACTAATTTTTGTCAATGGGCGGACATAGGGAAAGTTTTCCCGCTTCAATTGCAAAGCTCAATGCAAAGTTTGAATGGAGGAGGCCCCAAAATAGGGCAAGGACAGGGGTGCCACACCCCTGTACAAGGGGTACAGGGGCACCACACCCCTGTCCTGCCCTTATCCTGTTGGTATTTTGGATATTTTGATATGGTTTTGTCATTGATGTCAACACTTATTGGAAATGTTCACCGGCAAGCAAGTGACTTATGCACAGTCACCAATATCTGGTTCACCGACATAATATATTGTTCATCGACACTTGGAATGACATGGAAAATACTTGGCTATGATGAAGACATCATTTGGATACTTTGTTTTGAAGATTTGTTCATTGGTATATTCATGTTTGCATATTTGTTGTTACTGGAAAATAGGTTCAGGATAAGCACCGACAAGCTTATCTATTCCAGATCAGCACGACACGCTATGGAGATGATTTATTATTGTTGTAAGTGCATTAAGCCGACATGTTGAATCGGATATTGCATCGGTTATTGTTTTACTTGTAAATTGTTTTATTAATATCTTTTTGTAGCGTCCTAAAATTGCGACACTTGCAATTTTGACTGCATTTCGGTCTTCACGATGGCGACGCAACACGCAACCTGAATGGAGACCCCAAAACTTGCTCACGACACTGAAAACTGCATTTTTCATGCACCCTGGCCTGAACCTCCTTTGCACCCCGCTGTCCCGGAGGTGGGACCAGAGCGCCCAGCGCCCTGGTCCCTCAGGACCAAGGCGCCCAGCGCCCTGGTCCCTGGGTCCTATTTTGGGCCCGGTTTCCTAAGTGATATCGGGTCTTTTTTATTGCAATTTGGAAATATACTTCCCTGGTCGGCCTAAGGTCGGGAAAATCAGTCTATCAGCCCTAATTGACAAGTATATAAACTACATTTTTCTCTCTCATTTGGCATAAAGAGGATATGTGTACAAAGCGTGGAAACTATACTCAAACACTCAAGCATTCAAGCATTCAAGCAATTGATCATTCCAAGTCTCCATTCAAGGCTAAGTGTTGCATTCAAGTCAAGGATTCAACCATTGAAGAGGAGATCACTTATTACATGCTACATACTACAACATACAACATCTAAACCTTTGCACATAAGGATACAAACATCCTTAGAATAAGGTATTAGTACTTGTTTTACATTACAGTCATTTACATTTACAGCACTTGCTCATTTCTTGGTTAATTCCGAAATCGGGGTTTGACCTAAAGGCAAACCCCTAATCCCTAACCCCCCAATCATCTTCGCTTTTTTGTGTGTAGGTTGCAGGTACGCGGCTGAGATTGAAGATTTGGAATCCTTGTGCAGAGACGAACCGATCCCACTTCGTTTCGCGGATTTTTCGGAGGACCGTGGCGCCGGGCGCCATCGTCCGGACAACTTTTTCTCAAATTTGCAGGACAGCGCCGTATCAACATTCTACTGCTAATTCCAGGTCCGCAGCTTCATCCTATAACCCAAACTCAGTTTATAAGTGAATCTTTATGACTTTCTATGCATTCCTAGCTTAATTTCCTTAACAACATTCTTTACAAAAGAGGGTAGCCTTGCTTTCCTAACCCTTGAAATTCATTTGGCATCCAATCTTACATTGTGTGGGATTGGATCTTATGAGTTTCAACCCCTCTTTTGAATGTAAAGTCTTCCCCCTAAGTGAAAACCCATCGAATCCTAGCGAACCTCCCTTCTCTCTCCTCGGAGTTGGAAGAGGGGAGACCAACTAGGGTTCGACCGTGATTTTCCGCTTTACATTTTGGTGAACCCGACGTGAACATCCTTCTAATTATTCATGATTAGATCTGAAAATGGATTCCTTGATTACATTTCCATGTTTGATCTTTTGCAAAATTTTAGAGGTGATTGCATAAAAACCCTAAATTTTCTTTTTGAACATTGAACTTGCGAAATGTTTAATTATTAATGCTTGCTTCAGATCTGCTTTTCTATTATAAATTATCAATTCATATCTGTACTTTAATTTTGAAAATTAAGTGGTTAAATGTCAAAACCCTAATTTTTGGAACCCTCTTAATTCAACCTTTGTCCGACAATGTGACCGATCAAAACATCTCCAAATCAGCTGTAACTTTGGATTCTGCAATAAAATCACAATATCCTTCATCCCTGAAAATTTGGAAAAAAGTTGCGAGGACCGTGTTGCACTCCGAGCGCCATCATCCCCGACATTTTTTCCAAAATTTCGGGAGCGAGATCTTGCTGTATTTTCCTGCTAAAATCCAGAATTTTGGCTGATTTTGTCAATTATAACACTTTCAAAATTACAGTCAAAGTTGGTCTTGTGATTGCTTGGTTTAAGGCTCCTAATCATTCAAAAATTGTGGAAATTGAAATTTTGTGTCAAAATTGCGTTTTTATTATCATAAATCTAAAAATTGTGTTTGCATTCATTAGAAATTTCAGTGCTTTATTCAAATCCTTGCAATTTGTGACTTTTGAAATTAAGTGCTTAATTACAACAACCTCGATTTCCGCTTTCAAAATTGAATTTTGCGTGAAATTGAATCAATTTTTAAATTTCAAAACTTGCACTGCTTTTGACATTCCCTCTAAAATCATAAAATTCAAAATTTCAGTTTCCCTCTCTTTTTCAAAATTCAAAATTTTGCATTTTTCGACAATCTTGATAGGGTTCAATTTTGAGATTGCAACTTTAATTTGGCCTATCTACAGATCGTAAAATCCCTCAATTTTTTCAGATTAGCTCTAAAATCATCATACCTTTCATCCCTGCAAATTTCGAAAAAAGTTGCAAGGACCGTGTTGCACTCCGAGCGCCACGGTCCCGAACATTTTTTCCGAAATTTCGGGAGACTGTTGTGATTGCATTTAACAGCTTAAATCTGGAAGATTGGCTGTTTTTACTGAAAATTGCTACCTCTAAGATCAAAATCTTTTCTCTCTCTCTAGTGCATGAGTTTTACAACAACAAGCCCTACTTACACTATTCCCGTTAGACGAAGCCGTAGAATTAAGTCTTTCCGAGGTTTAACTACCGAGGAGATGGAACCTAATTTGAGTAGCCTTTTTAATGATGACATGGGTAATTCCTCTAATCCTCCGAATGATGAAGAAGCTCTCCATGAAGTTTCTGTTGAACAACTTTCCAAATTGGATAACCAATTTGACGATTTTCACCAATGGATGTCTCATGAGTATCCCGATAGTCAAGCTCTTCCTTTAATTGAGGGTCTAAAATGCATGCTTCAAAGTGATAAGAATGGAATTGATGTTTTGCGTGGTATTGCACACATTGTGGATTTGAATGTGATGCCTATGAAGAGTTGTGCTGAATCTTTAGGTTATACACAACCTCCTACACAAGTCAATCGTTCTATTCCTTTGACCACTTCTATTGCTAGTATACCTACCTTTACATCAAACATCATGGCTACTTCTATACAAGACATTCCTCCTATGATTACCAGTCATGGGGGCAATCCTCCTTCTTCAATTAATCCTCTTCCTTCATTCAATCCAACTTCTTCGTACATTCCTTCAATGAGTGTTCCTATTACATCTTCACAAATGAACATGACGCAAGGGGGCAATTCATTTAACCATTCCATTCCTCCTTGTAGTGTTCCTCCTATCCAATCATCCCCTATGGTTGACTATCATAGGGTCCCACCACCTTACTCTTTACCTTCTTTCAATAACATAACACCTCCATCTCAATCTAACATACCTAATATGAACTCTTCGACTGAAGCTACCATTAATAATCTTGCACAAACTGTCTCTTCTTTACATCAACAAATTGCCTCTATGAATCAATCTAAGTTTAGTGTGCCCACATTTGATGTTGCGAGCCCACTTTCTCTTGACATTGTTCGAGCTATCCCTCCTAAACATGTTGAAATCCCGCATTTGGAGCTTTATAATGGTAAAGGAGATCCTCTAACACATGTTAAGACTTTTCAAATGATATGTACTGATTTTGCTTATGACCAAAGGTTGCTTGCAAAACTGTTCACTAGAACATTAAGAGACAAAGCCCTACAATGGTATTGCTCGTTGCCTTCCTATTCTATTACTTCTTTTGAACAACTTGCAAATTTTTTCATTCAACAATTTCAAAACAATATAAGTCCTAAAGTTACTTTGATTGATTTAATGCATTGTAAACAAGGTGTTAAAGAAAAAGTGACTGATTTCATTGGTAGATATAAGCATTTGTATGCTCAAATTTCTTTTCTAGTGCCTGATAATGATATTCAAAGAATCTTTATTTCTAATTTGCAAAAAGATATTCGAGACAAACTTCTGTTTTCTGAGTTTACTTCTTTCCAACAGTTGTGTGCCACTCTTCACAATTATCAACTGACTGTGAGTCAAATGGAACAATCACATCCTATGGCTCCGAGTGATAAGGGTGATAGCAGTCAACAACCATTTGGGAAGTTTAAACCAAACAGAGATTCCATCAAATTCAATGAAAACATCATCAACAACAATGTGAATGCAGCATCAGGTGTGCCTCCTATTTCTAAATTTTTCAGGAAAGAAAGAAAGTATACTCCTTTGAATGAATCATTGCATGATATTATGAATAAGTTATTGGGACAAAATGTGCTTACTCTTCCTCTTATAAGACAAATTGATCCTGCAAAGATTACTTCACCTTATTTTGATCACAAAGCTTTTTGTCATTTTCATCGTCAACCTGGGCATGATACTGAAAAATGTTTTTCTTTAAAGGGTAAAATTCAAGATTTGATTGATAATAATACTATTTCTGTTTCTGGAGTGAATGATAAAGGCAACACATCTGTAGCTCCTCCTAACCAAATCTTCAGATTTTTACTGATCCATTGCCTTCTCATACCTCTAATGTGATTGAGGCTAATGATTCCTCTTTCTCATCTGATGGTCTTGTGTCTATGACTCTGAATGTGATTAACTTTGTAGAGCAGCAAGAAATCCCTAAAGAACCTTCCATCACATTTGATTCTAGTGAAACCATTAAAGCACCTGATGGTCCTTTATACGTAGTTGCAAAAGTCAAAAATACACCTTGCCGTGGAGTGCTTATTGATCCTTCGTGCATGGTTAATGTTATTACTGAAGAATTTCTTTTTACTTTGCAATTGAATCAAGTAATCTATGACAAAACAGATGTGATTGTGAAACTATTTGATGCATTTTCTTCTCCTGCAATTGGTTCTATTACATTGCCTATTGAAGTCCATAACAAATCCCTTGATGTGAACTTTGCTATTATTCCATCTTCCGAACAATTTCGTGTGAAGCTTGGCTATCCTTGGCTATCTTCCATGAAAGCTATTGCTTCTCCTATTCATAAGTGTTTAAAATTTCCCCATAATGGTGAAGTTGTTACTGTCAATCATAGTCTCTTTAAACCAGCCGAAAGAACCTCTAGTGTTCCTATTGATTATTTTTGGCCCAAACAATTCCAATCTCTTCCTCCGCGAAGTGATCATCTTTTTAAATCTTATCAAAAGTGGAAAACAGATATGATCCTATCTTTAAGTGAACCTAGAACACCTAAACTTGACATTCCTATCATTCTTGAGAAGGAAATTCTTCCTTTGAAAGACAAAACTAATGTCTTTCCTCAAGAAGATTCCCAACCCGTTCCCATGGATGTGATTATGTCTATGCCTAATAAACCTTCTAAGAGTAGACCTATACCTCCTCGTCATGATGGACTTGGTCTTCTTCCTAAACCAAAAATTCCTCCTTTATATGGAGCAGTTCCTCCTCCTGCCTTTTATAGAGAGAAGAGACCTTCTTCTTCTCCTATTATCCAGCCTAAGAGACCACAACCTAAACACCCAAGTGATAAGGATGAGAACATTCCTCCTCCTCTATCTTCTCCACTTCCTACTAAGACTAGACGTAATCGTTCTGCACGCGAACGTCGACGACAGCGTCGTCTTAGAGCTCAAGCAGCTGCTTCTCAAACTTTGCAATCTCCAAAAACACCTTCAACAAGCATTATTCCATTTTCTCCTCAGCCGGATATTGAGCCTAAATCTCCTAAACATAAGATGCATGATGGTCTTGATCCTGTGCGAGTTAAAGATCCTATTTTTATAAATCTTGATGATGATATAGATGAAAATGTTATTCATGATGAAAATGTTACTCCTCTTGCTTCTGATAGCGAATATGAACTTGTTGATGTTGATAACCATTTATCTAATGAATTTTCTAAAGCACTTATCCTAGCTCCTAGACAAGAACAACGTGGCTTGGAACATGAACATAGCCCTTGTTTGGATCTTGTGATAGCTCCATCTGCTGTGTTGGATGTTCCTCCTCTAGCGTGTTCCCTGCCTTCCCGAAACATTGATCAGCAAGATCGGGGGGTAGATGACATGCTAGACTAGTTATATTAGCATGGCAGATTCTCTCCCCCTCTCTTTTGTTACTTCTTCTATATGTTATTCTCATTCTTCTATTTGTCGTCCTTAGTGTTGTCTACTTGAGGACGATGCAAAGCATTGAGATCTCTTTGGTCTCTCTCATGTTGACTCAAAAGACACATGTGTTCCCTTCTTCTAGGTGACCTTCCTTGATTGGGGAATGAAGAACAATTATGCATACATACATATGATATATACATGACTTATCATACAGCATACTGACCCCGAGGAAAGCGAAGTCACCTCGTGCTTTGTGTTTGTGTTTCTTATCCTTAGGTTTATCTCATACTTGGGGACTAAATCTTTGTGATAACGTGCTCCTTTTCCTTTCTCATTTCTTATGTGTATCACTACGTTAAAACAATCACCCCCGGTGAGGCGTGTGTGATCGCTTTAACGTAGGGGGGCATACATCCCGTTCATATCTTTTCAAGATACTTGAAAATTTCTTGGCAAACTTAGCTTTGTCTTGAAAATTTTTGGTATTTCTTTTGCATGACTCATAGTGAGGGAAACTTACTACTGACAGTCATGGTTCTCCCTCGTGATCTTCCCTTTTACTTTGTCAATCGAAGTCGTAAGATCCTTAGTCCACTGGGGGCTTGGTGTATCTTGCCTCCTTGACATGGTGAAAGTCTTTCAACGTTGTTTCCTTGTACTTTACCGGAAGTATGAGCATACATACTCCCGCTAAAGTGGGGGCTAAATGTAGCATCCTAAAATTGCGACACTTGCAATTTCGACTGCATTTCGGTCTTCACGATGGCGACGCAACATGCAACCTGAATGGAGACCCCAAAACTTGCTCACGACACCGAAAACTGCATTTTTCATGCACCCTGGCCTGAACCTCCTTTGCACCCCGTTGTCCCGGAGGTGGGACCAGAGCGCCCAGCGCCGTGGTCCCTCAGGACCAAGGCGCCCAACGCCCTGGTCCCTGGGTCTTATTTTGGGCCCGGTTTCCTAAGTGATATCGGGTCTTTTTGATTGCAATTTGGAAATATACTTCCCTAGTCGGCCTAAGGTCGGGAAAATCAGTCTATCAGCCCTAATTGACAAGTATATAAACTACATTTTTCTCTCTCATTTGGCATAAAGAGGATATGTGTACAAAGCGTGGAAACTATACTCAAACACTCAAGCATTCAAGCATTCAAGCAATTGATCATTCCAAGTCTCCATTCAAGGCTAAGTGTTGCATTCAAGTCAAGGATTCAACCATTGAAGAGGAGATCACTTATTACATGCTACATACTACAACATACAACATCTAAACCTTTGCACATAAGGATACAAACATCCTTAGAATAAGGTATTAGTACTTGTTTTACATTACAGTCATTTACATTTACAGCACTTGCTCATTTCTTGGTTAATTCCAAAACTGGGGTTTGACCTAAAGGCAAACCCCTAATCCCTAACCCCCCAATCGTCTTCGCTTTTCTGTGTGTAGGTTGCAGGTACGCGGCTGAGATTGAAGATTTGGAATCTTTGTGCAGAGATGAACCGATCCCACTTCGTTTCGTAGATTTTTCGGAGGACCGTGGCGTCGGGCGCCATCCCCCCAACACTTTTTCTCAAATTTGCAGAACAGCGCCGTATCGACATTCTACTGCTAATTCCAGGTCCGCAGCTTCATCCTATAACCCAAACTCAGTTTATAAGCAAATCTTTATGACTTTCTATGCATTCCTAGCTTAATTTCCTTAACAACATTCTTTACAAAAGAGGGCAGCCTTGCTTTCCTAACCCTTGAAATTCATTTGGCATCCAATCTTACATTGTGTGGGATTGGATCTTATGAGTTTCAACCCCTCTTTTGAATGTAAAGTCTTCCCCCTAAGTGAAAACCCATCGAATCCTAGCGAACCTCCCTTCTCTCTCCTCGGAGTTGGAAGAGGGGAGACCAACTAGGGTTCGACCGTGATTTTCCGCTTTACACTTTTGTAAAGCCGACCTATACATTTTGGTCCTAGGCTTTGGTATATATGTAAGATCTCATTTGTGAGATCAGTGTGCGAATGTGAAAAGGATTACAATTCGGTATATGCGAATATCAACAAAGCTATAAACATAGACATCATTTGAAGGTTGAAGGAAGGTTTTTGTGATGACATATTAGAATTGAACTAGTACTAAATCCAAGATATGAAGATGCTATTTTGAGAAGTACATCATTATTGGATTTAACCATCCAATTATAGTCAGTGTGACTCCTATTTGTGTTTGAGTAGTGAGCTCTAGGCGCTTGGCCTTTCTGCATGTGCAGACCCCCTATTGTATACACATATTATCTACAGTAGTATCATCTGATTGTGGGTAAGGTTTCCCATCATGGTTTTTCCCCTTATAGGGTTTCCACGTACAAATATTGGTGTTATGTGTTGTGGATGTTATTGTCTTTCTGTTTCATACATTAATCTTTATCGGTACTACAATTAACTGATAAACTATCTACCGGCATTAACTTTGGTTTACCGGTATTAAGGATTAAGTTTAGTTAAGTTGGTTTTGGTTTGAATTTATTTGACAACCGATTCACCCCCCCCCTCTCAGTTGTCTCTGGGACCTAACAATTGGTATCAAATCCTAGTCCTCTTTTTGCAGAAGTTTAACAGCTTGAGGAGATCCAATATCTTCTAACTATTTCAGGAAGGATAGTCCTAAACTTGATGGAACCAACTATGGCATATGGAAGATCAGGATGGAGACACATCTGAATTGCATTGGAAAGGACATCTGGGAAGTTACAAAGAATGGCTATACTGCTCCTACTCCTAGTCAGCCTAATCCACCTAACTTGGCTAAAGATGAAGAAAATGATTGCAAAGCAAGATAAGCACTTTTAAGTGCATTATCAGATCAGAAAATCATGGGATTATCAGACAGATCTACTGCTAAAGCTATTTGGGACCATTTGGAAACATTGAATGAAGGAGATCCCACAATCAAAATTGCAAAAATTAAAAGCTTCCAGGTCAGGTATGAAAATCTGAAAATGGAAGAAGATGAAAGGATTTCTTCTTAGATGAAAGGATTTCTTCTTTTATGAAAAGAGTAAATGAAATTGTTTTGGGTATTAAATGTTGTGGAGGAACCTTAAGCAAAGATGAAATTGTTTCAAAAGTTTTAAGAGGATTGCCACCGGCATACAAAATGAAAGTTACTACTATAAATGAGTTAAGAACAATGCCTAATACATTAGTAACTAGAGACACATTGATTGGAAAACTTTGAGCTTTTGAAATTGAGGAATTTGGTCCTGTTGCCAGTATAAAGACAGATTTAGCTTTTAAGGCATCAACATCATCTGCATCATCATTTGACAATTCTAATTAGAAATCCTTTTATGCAAGAGAACTTGAAGAAAGCAGGAGATAAAATGAAGAACTTGAAGAACTTGAAGCACTATTTGCAAGGAAAATGCCTAAAGGTCCAATTGGAAGTGAGTATGAAGGTAAAGTACCCTTTAAATGTTTTAACTGTAATAAGATTGGTCATAGGGCTTCAAGATTCCCTGATAGACATGCAAGATTGAAAGAAGAAGCTAGAAGAACATACAAGCCAAACCCTGAATATCAGAGATACGGATTTAAGAAGAATAAAGACAAGTCTTGTTATCTTGTTGATGAAGTAGATTGATGATTCTGATGAGGATCTTACATACAATGGATGGGTCTCTATTTCTATAGTAGAAGATCAACCGGCACCTTCTATTCAACCAATAGAGCAGGCCCTGGTAGATAAAGTTGAAGTTAAGGATGAATGGATCATTGATTCAGGATGTTCACATCATATGACTGGTGATAAAGGTAAATTCTTGACTTTTCAAGAATATAATGGAGGTCTGGTAAGATTTGGAGATGATAAATCTTGTTTCATCAAAGGAAAAGGCACTATATCTCTTGATGGTAAGCATAATACCGACAATGTATACTATGTTGAAGGTTTAAAGCATAATCTTTTGAGTGTTGGTCAATTAGTTGAAAAAAGGATTTCAGTTACAATTCAAGAATGGGAAATGCAAAATTATGAATAGAACTCGTTTGGAAATTGCAACTGGTAATTAAACTAGAGGTAATATATTTCATTTGAATAAAAATGAAAAGACATGCTTGATTGCACATATTGATGAAAGTTGGCTATGGCATAAGAGACTCTGTCATGTAAATTTTGATTGCATTGTGAAAATCAGTACAACTAAAGCAATTAGAGATTTACCTAAGATTGTTAAACCTCACAATCCGGTATGTAAGGAATGTCAATTTGGAAAACAAGTTAGAGCATCTTTTAAAAGTATTCCAGAAAAATCCAATAATGCTCTTGACTTAATTCATACTGATTTATGTGGTCTAGATAGAACTAAAAGCTTACAAGGTGATAGATATTTCATGCTAATCATTGACGACTATTCTAGAATGTGTTGGGTTACTTTACTCAGAGAAAAATCAGAAGCACTTGGGAAATTCAACCTATTCAAGGCAATGGTAGAGAATGAAACCGGTAAGAAAATAAAATGTCTGAGATCAGATCAAGGAGGTGAATTTACATCTAAGGAATTTAATACATTCTATGAAGTAAATAGAATCAGAAGACAACTATCAACACCCCGGACACCCCAGTAGAATGGAGTTGTAGAAAGGAAAAATAGAACTATCTTGGATGTAGCTAGAAGTATGTTATCAGAAGAAAATCTACCACATGTATATTAGAGAGAGGCAGTAAGCACAATAGTCTACACATTCAAAAAATTTCACATCAAAGGTGAAACTGGTAAGACCCCTCATGAACTATGGTTTGGTATTACTCCTACTCTTAAATATTTCAAAATATTTGGAAGCAAATGCTATATTAGAAGAGATGAGTATATTGGAAAATTTAATCCTAGAAGTGATGAAAGAATATTTCTTGGTTATTCATCTAAGAGCAAGGCATATAGATGTTTTAACAAGAGATTGCAGAAAATTGTTGAGAGTACAAATGTGAAAATTGATGAACAGTTTAGAGGAACTTCAAGGTATATAGACTCTGAACCGGCAACAAAGATATTGACAAATGAACCTACATTGAACACACCGGTACAAAATGAAGATCTAGTTACACCGGTATCATCTAAAAATTCCACTATAACTGAAGAACAACAGCAAACAAAGACACCTCAGTATGTAAGATTGAACCACTCTGAAGATCAGATAGCTGAGAACAAATATCAATGAGTTATGACAAGAGGAAGATTGGAAAATGAAGAGGTATGTCTTATTTCTCAAATTGAACCAGCATCAATTAATGAGGCATGTGAAGATAAACACTGGATTAAAGCTATGGAAGAAGAATTAGAACAAATTGAAAAGAATAACACATGGACATTAGTTCCCTAGCCTAAAGAAAAAAATGTAATTGGAACAAAATGGGTATTCAGAAACAAACTTTATGAAGATGGTAAGATAGTCAAAAATAAAGCAAGACTAGTGTGTAAGGGATATTCACATAAAGAAGGAATTGATTACAATGAAACCTTTGCACTGATAGCTAGAATTGAGGTAGTCAGATTATTCTTGGCTTTTGCAGCACACAAGAATTGCAAATTATATCAAATGGATATTAAATGTGCATTTCTGAATGGAGATCTCGAAGAAGAAGTTTACATTAAGAAGCATGATGGATTTTCTTTGACAAATAATAAAGATATGGTTTGCAGGTTAAGGAAAGCTTTGTATGGATTGAAGCAAGCTCCAAGAGCTTGGTATGCTAGATTGGATAAATACCTTTTGAAGATTGGTTTTTCTAAAGGTAATGTTGACATCAACTTATACTATAAAGTGACTAATGATGATATCTTGGTTATAGAAGTTTTTGTCAATGATATAATATTTGGAGGAGAACATGGATTATGTAAATACTTTTCTATTGAAATACAACAAGAATTTGAAATGTCTATGATTGGAGAGATAAAATTCTTTTAAGGATTGCAGATCTCACATACTGATAAAGGTATATTCTTGAGTCAATCTAAGTACTTGAAGGAGTTATTAAATAAATTTGGCGTGGAAAAATCAAAACCGGTAAGCACACCTATGACTACAAATGTCAAATTATCACTAAGGGATTAATCTACACCTGTTAATCCGACTAGGTACAAATCTATGATACGAGGTCTACTGTATTTGACACAAACAAGACCTGATATTATGAATGCAATATGCATTGTTTCAAGATTTCAGAGTAATCCTAACCAAAATCATGAATCAGTAGTAAAAATGATTTTCCCGTACTTAGAAGGCACCACAAATCTTGGCCTATGGTATCCTAGAGATGATAACTTTGAATTATGTGCATACACATATGCAAATTGGGTAGGAGATCTAGATGATAGAAAAAGCACCACTAGTGGAGCATTTTTTCTTGGAAGTGGATTAATTTCTTGGTTGAGTAAGAAACAAAGTTGCACATCTTTATCAACAGCTGAATCAGAATATGTTGTAGCAACAACTAACTGTACACAGGTATTATGGCTTAAGCAAATGTTGAAGGACATAAAGGTAAAATAAAAAGAACCTATAACTATCTATTGTGATAATACAACAACAATTGATATATCTAAGAATCCGGTACTACATTCTAAAACTAAACATGTCTCTATCAAACTGAATTTTCTAAAAGAGAATGTTGAAGCAAAGGAAGTAAAACTGGTTTATGTGAATACTAAAGAGCAGATTGCAGATATTTTCACTAGGCCTTTGCCTAAGGAGACTTTTAAATATCTCAAAGATCATCTTAGGGTCATACCCCCACCGGTAGAGACTTAGAAAGTTGATGTTTGTCATCAACCGAAAGAGCTAACAAAGAAATCTTTTACTCTGGATTTGATGAGAAGAGCTACTTCTTAGGAGGAGTAGTTGGTATACTGAATAAGTTGGTATTTTGTATTTGAACCTGGCTCTCAGTTGTCTCTGGGACCTAACATATCCAGGACAAAAAGAAAGGTTTAGGCCATGTAGAGTGCGGAAAAGTACAGTCTTGGGTCTCTGATTAGGCTTGGGGATTTGATTCGCCAATGTGAAGACCCTATTATGGTCGAAAATTGTAAGGGTCATAATTTTATGATGCTAAAGTTGCTAACAAGAAGGCCTTGTGAATGAAGATTTAGGGTACATCTTATGTTAGGTGAAAATGGATTCAAGTAAACTAAAACCTAATCCCACTCTCATTCACACATTGGAATATGTAAGAGCCTAAAGAGGTGAAATGAAAGGGAAATGAGTCAAATGTAAAGTAATGATAGGCTAAGATAATGAGATGTGTGAAAGTAACTAAGTTAATAGAAATAAAAAACATATACATAAATAAAACTAAGACACGGATTATAGATCTAGGAATGGAATTCTGATATACACTTGTCACTGAAATATCAGCCTGATTGTGCAAGACTAGGGCATTGTGCAATGTGGTCCTTTTTTCTAAACTGAGATAAAAATTGAGGGTCTGGAAATTCAAGTACCTAAGGTATGAACTACTAATAGTTATGACCAAATGAAAAGGACTAGGAAACTAGGAACTCTGGTCCTCTTAGAACTCTGGTCCAAGACTAGAGTGTTGGGTACTCTAGTTATGAGTCCTACCTCTGGATTTGGATTTGTACTTGTTGATTCTGCCCCCCTGAAAGTTCGCAACACTATGAGAAACCTGTACCTGCACCTGCAATCTAAAAAATGGTATGTAGGAGACTATATAGGGTTTTTCCTTAGTCAAACCTATTGTTTTCATGATTTCCACCTCCATAAATAACTAATAAAATATTGATAAGTATGTGTGTCCTATAATCTCATGTTTTTGTAATATCCCTATGAGCTAAAATGTAAAACTAGAGTTCTACCCTATGTTTTGAGTAAAAACCCTAAATGAACATAATGTGAATGTTTCAAATCACAAATGCAATACAGATCTAAAGCAATAATAAAAATATGAAAATGAATATGTAGATCTAAAAACTCACATGGAGATATGTATCTTCAAATGAGGAAAGAAAAGGTTATATATATGAAACCCTAACTTTAATTTGGATCATAGGCTGACCTAGAATTGATGAAATTTCACACAAAGCAAGATTTGAACATTGTAATACCACCAAGACATGATCCCAAAATTTAGGGAGAAAAAGTTAGGATTAGGATGGTACTATATTGGTCCAACCAATTTTTTCCCAAATTTAAAGGGATGTAAGGTATTGTGATCACAAAGTCAATTCTAGCTTGGTGTGTCAATCCAAGGTGTTAAGATATGCAAAAATGAGCCTTGAAGGTTGAAATGGGACTTTATTAGGATCTAATTAATTAATTAATTAAAGAAGATAAAATAAAAGGGGCACACTTAGGATTAAGAGCCCAATTTTATAATGTGTGGAATGATGAGAGAGGATTTTAGATTTAGTCAAATTAACTAATTAAATGCTTAAAGGAATTTAAAATGAAAAATGAAGCACACTAATATGGATGCTAACCTAAGCATGAAATTGGACAACCCTAGTCAAGGGTGTACAATTTATGACGTTACATTTAGCCCCCACTTTAGTAGTCATATGACACTACATGCATATGCAAGTTAAAGTATAGAAAAGTAAACATTCACAAGAAAAAGGGTATATCCATAATATGTCGAACAAAACTCCAAATGGTATCTAGAGTACAACATTAGGAGCTACATCCTACAAAACCACATTGTTAGTTAAAATCACAGAATCACTTAAATGCTTACTAAGAGTGATGAAATTCAAGGGTAGCTATATGCCCCCATGTTTTGACTTGCTAATTAGTGAGTTGAAATGGGGTATCTTGTTTACCACATCAAACTGTGAGGAGAGGTGAGGAAAAATGCTCACAACAAAGCTTAATATGAGACCAAAGACAATCAAGGAACATTTTGTAAGGAAGATAACTTAAACACAATTCCAACACAACAAACAGTGCAAAATTCAGAGTTCTCTAACTCAAGATATGAAAGATTAAGCAGAATATGTAGAATTAGGCTTTATGAGAGAGAATACCTTAAATAGTGAAAATGACATTATTCATTTGTCATATTCATGTTTTGTAGAAGAGGAGCCCACATAGCACAAAATGTCATGCCGACAATGAAAAAATGCCCACACTGATGGAGATCCTTAGGTAGTCCATGCTCGATGACACGACGTTGGATGAGGTAATCTTGCCCAACTACATCTTTTCTTTTCGTTATGTTCTACTAAATTGATTTGACTAATTAGGAGCCCTAATTCACATGTACTACTTAGAAGGAGTGCCCTACCCTAGTCCTACCAAGGCGCTTTGGTCCCACTAAGACACACTTGTCCTACCAGAGTGCCATGGTCCTAGTAGGGTGCCTTGATCCCCATAAAGGGTTACTATAAGCACACATAAAATCACATGTTAGGTAATATGATGATGATGTGATGTCATTGATTTTATTGATTTTGATTTCATAGGAGTTTCCATACCTACAAGAGGATATTGTCTAACTCACTTACTACCATCTACAGAGCCAGATCCCTCATTTATCTCAAGAGGATCAACAACTTTTTCATGTAGTGGGTTTGTGGTATATCTATAATATGCTTGCTATCAAATATTATGGTCCCATGCTCATGGATTTGATGGAGACCAGAGAACCTGACTCCTTGATATTTGTCCTACCAGTGAGAGAGATGATAGTTACCATAGAGGATGTATACCATATTCTCAAATTGCCAGTGAGGGGACAAACAATTAGATATTAGAGAGATGGATCATCAACGATCATGAGGAGAGATCAGATTTATTGCATTAGTAGAGCTTCATGTGTGGAGATGAAGGGTCAAATTCTCATTTAATGGTTACTTCATCCAACCGAAATAGTTCCACTAGTGAGGAGACTCATGATCACCATAGTGGGGCTAGCCATATGCCTCAATGGGCAAGACATGCACATGTATAGAGGCCTTACACACACCATGGATGAATTGGAGTAGTGCACTATGTTCGCATGAGGATGGAGAATGTTAGCTCATCTCTACCATGACTTGGGAGATTTTATATGGGGAGGAGAAGAGTTTGATGAAATGTACCCTTCTATAGGTCTGGATGTTCGAGCATATCACATGCACTAGGCTAGAAAGATATCTAGTTGATGTGGACATTGATGAGCCTTGGTCATATGGCTACCCATACACCATTAGATCATGGATGAGAGGTGACTTATTTTACTAGAGAGTGATTATAGATAGATTGCAACTAGATGATATTGTGTAGAGGCCATATCAACAGATGGCCACTTGGATAGGTCAACACAAACAACTTCACCTCATGCAATAGAGCCATTTTCTAGAGGGTCACCATAGATACATTATGATGCCATTCTATTTTGACAAAGTGAGGAGGTAGTTTAGTCTAGAGAAGGGCGTGCCTACAGGAGTACCATTCTCTTATGACATTCTAGGTGTACCGTGAGACTAGGGGCAGCGCCTAAACCTATTGTAGATGATATAGAGCTTATAAATTCTGATTATGAGGAGAGAGATAAGTATGTACCCCCATTAGAGGATGATGTTGGGGATCAAAGGATACATCACATGGTGGAAGAGGAACTTCACTAGAGCCATTTTTTTGTTAGACTACCCATGAGGGAATCCAAGCCCATGGATGCGATCAACTAACTCACCGAGTGAGGAGACATGACAAGAGGCCTTGCGGCAAGGAGGGATAGGATCATCAGGATGAGGAGGAAGAGGAAGAGGAGGAGATAGAGTAGGATCAAGAAGATGAGGAGGAGGAAGAGGAGGAGGAAGAGGAGGAGGACACATCCAGTAATCTAGGAGATGAGACCATAGCCCTAGATCCTCCTAGACTAGAGGATAGATAAGAGGATGCAACAACTAAGGAGGATATAATCCTAGAGAGAATGAGCTTGAGACTCTACATATCCTCGCCATCAGAGCTACATCCTAAGAGATAGAGGTGATATGAGCAAGGTGAGAATAGCATAGTCATACCATAGAATATGATATCACCAGATCCTATCATATTCTAAGGAGGGAGACCTAGGTAAGTCTTTATTTGAATAATTTAATTTCAAATAAATATGGCACAACCTTATCCATCACATAGTCATCATGTAGGTATGGCACAACCTTATCCATCACATAGTCAGTGATATATATCATCATGACATAATGCATTCTATAGTCTTCATAGATCATATAGAGACCACAGTGGAGTGCCGAATGACATGATGATGTATTCAATGCAAGAGGTTAGAGCTAGAGCTCAACTAAGAGGAGAGGGAGCAACTACGTTTTGAGCTTGTAGAAGCCCATATGGAGTCAACCATGTTCAGAGGCATAGTGATGGATCGAGATTAGAGGAGCTTGAGTCAAGGAGTCACTCACAATCTACTTATAATCATCGACATACACCTTTGGGACCACCAAAATAGGGACCAGAGGGCTCAAGTAGCCATCACCATTAGAGGTGGTGATGTAGAGGCCACATTTTGTATCTAGTGGCTATGATGTACTCAAAAGATTTATATATCAATATACATGATGATCTTTTTATGTCTCAAATTTGTCCCTTTAATTGCATTTAAACAATGTGTTATATTGCTTTGATTAAAAGTAACAACTTTGGAAATGTACATGTATGTCTAATTTAATTCTCATTTGATTGATTGCTCAATATTTTCATGATTAAATTGATACATGTGTGATTTAACTAAACAACTAAGTGTTTATTTGAATGCTACAAAATGGTGATGTAATGTATTATGTTAAATGACATGACTTATGTGATCTAATTAATGTCCTAATTAAACATAACATGATATAACTTAACACAATATATTAAAAAAATTTGCATGATAAGCTAACATAACCAAATTTAAATTCCTAAGAAATTTCACAATGAATTCAAGACAATCAAAACTAGAATATGTTTGTCAAGAATGAAGCAATAAAAATTAAATAATGATAATTTAATACCATATGCTTTAATGAATACATGCTAACATATCATACAATTAAAAAAGAAAACAAGGAGAAGAGAAATAAATTTAAGCATAATATCTATTAATATGCATAGCATTTATGAGTTCCTTAAGAGGCATACCTTCCACATCTGCTATTTTGTAAGCACCTAATCCATTGACTTTAGTGACGATGCAAAGTCCAAGAAAATTCAGACTGAACTTTCCTTTTTCTTCTAGCAAAGCATTCACATTGCATTTCTTCTCATAATGTACTAGATCACCCAAAGAGAAATAATGTTGAATAACTTTGTCATTATAACTTAATTGTATAGACTTATGATAGGCTTGAATACGCTCAAGAGCATTTATGCACAGTTCATTAATAATTTCAAGTTTTTGAAGTCGTTGTTCTCTATAAGAATCATCATTGACCATCCCTTTAAGAGAGATTTTTAGTGAAGGAATCTATAACTTTAAAGGCATAATTATGTCAATACCATAAACAAGATTGTAAGGAGTAGTACCAGGAGCTATGTGAGCACTTTTCTGATAGGCCTAAAGAGCATAAGTCAACTAAGTATGCCAATCCTTACCATGCTTATTTATGGTCTTGCGAAGAATTTGTTCAATGATCCTATTAGAAGCTTCAACTTGACCATTTTATTGAAGACAATATGTTGTAGAAAGTGATGTTGAATGTGATATTTCTCAAGGAACTTATTCACATCTTTGTTCTTAAATGAGGTATCATTATCTATGATCAAAGTGGAAGGTATACCAATTCAAGAAATAATGTTTTCTAGAAGAAACTGATAGATTACATTAGCATTAGTGGATTGAAGAGGAACAATTTCTACCCACTTTGTAAATTAATTTTTAGTTGCAAGAATGAAAGTATGTCCTTAGGAAGAAGGAGGAATTTTTTTTCCAATGAGATCCAAACCCTATAAGGAGAAGAGCCAAGAAGCCACTTGCGGCCTTAGTTCATGTGTAGGAGCATGAATCAAATTGTTATGTTGGTGACATTGATGACACTTTTTAATGAAGGAAAATGAGGATTTCTCCATGGTTTGCTAATAGTATCCCATTCAGAGCAACCTTTGAACCAAATATTTACCACCAAAATTCCCCCCACAAGCACTTGAATGTGCCTCCTCAAGAGCAATCAGAATCTTGATTTTGTTGAGATAATGAAGGAGAATACCATTATAACCCCTTCTATAAAGTAAATTAGAAAGGATAATGTATCTTGTAGCAACCTTGTGAGTTGAAGCTCTACCATTCTTACTTGTAGAATTCAGAAAAGTAGCATTAGTCAAATATCATTAGATATGAGAGTACCATTCATTAGAATCTAAAGCATAACAATAGGCAACATAACTAGAATTATCAATAATACCTGGGGAAGAAATATTGTGAATCGTGAAATGATAATCTATCAAAGGATCTTCAAGGGATATGAGGGAAGCTACTCTTGCCATTGCATCCACATGTTGATTATCCTTTTGAGGAACTAAATCTATGGTATAAGAAGTGAACTTTTCTAACAATGATAGGGCCAAGCCATCATATTGCTATAATTTGTCTTATTTAGCTTGATATGTTCTTGTAACTTGCCTTATAATCAATTGTGAGTCAACATAGATATGTAAGTGTTGGACATTTAGAGATAAAGCCTCTTTTAAACCAACAATAAGGGCTTCATACTTAGAAATATTATTAGTACAAAGGAAATTAAGATGATAGGATAAATGGATAGGTTTTCCTGAAGGAGGTATTAAAATACTACTTGCTGCCAAACCAGTTCGACCCTTAGATCCATCAAAATACAATTCCCAAGTCCTATCAAAATAAATAGGGAGGATGAAATCATTAGGAAAGGATTCTTGGTTAGGTAAGATGAAAGGAGAAGACGCAATAGCCAAATGGTCGGTTAAAGCTTTTCCTTTAATCACCTTTTGAGAAACAAATTTAAGGTCAAATTCTATTAACATCATAACCCATTTTTCTAATCATCCTGAAAGATCAGTTTTAGAAAAGAGATGCTTTAGAGAATTGAATTTAATGATGAAATGACTCTCAACATTCAAAAGATCATGCCTAAACTTCAGAGTTGCAAAAAAAATAGCAAGACATTGTCTTTCTATTGCAATATATAAGACTTCATAATCGAGTAAAGTGCAACTTATGTAATAAACTAGACATTATTTACCTTCACTATTATGTTTTGCCAATAAAGCTACAAGAGCATGAGAAGAAGCAATAGTGTATAGAAGGAAAGGTTGAGTATAAATAGTAGGTTGCAAGATAGGAGGATTGGCCAAATAAGGTTTGAGATCCTCAAAAGTTTGTTGATAGTCAGTACTCCATTGAAATGTGGTATATTTCTTGAGCAATTGAGTAAAAGTGAAAGTCTGATCTGCAAGTTTTCAAACAAATATATGAATAGCATGAATTTTTCCCTATGAAATTCTCAATTGAGAGATGTTTTTGTTATGATTCCCAAAGATACTGAGAGGGGGGGGTGAATCAGTATCTAACCGGTATATAAATTTACTTGACTTAAAACATGAAAAGCATATTAAAACTGTGTACCGATAAACCAAAAATAATGCAGTAACTAACAACAATAACAAAAACATGAGAAGCACACCATAACACAACATTTTAACAAGGAAACCCAATGTGGGAAAAACCTCAGTGGGATTTGTGACCCACAATATTCACTTATTGGCCAATAAGGGAATATTACTCTTACAATAGGGGCCTTCACATGTAGGAAGGCCAAGTGCCTAGAGCTCACTACTCAATTACAATAGAAGTCACATTTACTTACAAAAATGGATTATACTAATCCAATGTCTTGTACTGCTTCAGATTAGCATCTGCTATGCCAGGTTTAGTACCGGTTTAAGCTCATCTACATACATAAACCCTTAACAAATAATTAGCATATTAGGTCTGCATAATTTCACATCCTATCTCTTTTCCTCTCTACTCTCCAAAATGATCTACAATGATCTCATACATATATGAGTCATATTACAACTCACCATGTTGGCTTACAATGATTTAACAATTAATTACAAAATACATTTTAAACAAAATTGAAGTCGGCCAAGGTGCCAGTATCCTTCCTTTCACTATCGATGTTCTATATGCCGGTGTAGAGTCTGTCAGTGGTGGTGCCGGTATCTTTGTCTTGCCGGTGTCATATGATTGCAAGGTTTCCATCAATGGAAAAACCTTCAATCACCTACAATTTCTCATTCGAGTGTGCATTAGCCAACAATCTTCCCCTTTGGCATTGATGGCAACACTCATGAGAAAAATCAAAAGTGTCCAAAATGATATCCAAAAATAGTCTGCCAAAATTGTCTTACCAAGATTGTGTTCCAGATAAATGTATGCTCCCCCTGAGCAGATGGTGTCCTTTCTTTTTGACCATTTTTCTCATCCCACTACTCCCCCTTCGACATCAATGACAAAGGTTGTCATTCAGTGTTAGTGGAGTCTTGCCTGGATTCTTGTAACCGGTGGGTTACAATCTGAAAGATATCTATCAAAATCAAATTTATACCATTACTGAATGTTTTGTTGTCTTTTATTGCCTCTTTAGTTCTCTACACTGTACCGGTGAGTATGTGCATTTTCTCTTCTGGTGTCTTTAGTCTGGGAACCAGAGCCTCAGATATTTCTTTTCTCAAAGAAATAAGGTATTCTAGTCTTGGAATAAGTCTGCATTTCAAGTCCTTTGCTTTATCCTTTATTCCCTGTTTGTCATTTTCTAGTTTCTTGATTTTCTCTTCTTGTTCTACAATCTTCTTCTCTAACTAAAAAAATGAACCCGATGCACCTATCAGATTGTCAACAATATTGTTTATCTTATCTTGTGCTTTGTTGATCTCCTTATCAAGATCCTCTATCAAAATATTTGTTTTACAAGTGTCTTTGTATAGTTTCTTGAGGTCAAAAATTATTTCTCCAAGTGTAGCGTCATAAATTGTACGCACTCGCTAGGGTGGTACAATTTCACACCTAGTTTAGCACCCGCCTTAGTGCATTTTGCATTTTGCATTGCATTTCTCCTTAAGCACTTAATTAATCAAATTAATTAGGTCTAAGGTTCCATTTCATCATTCTCTACATCACAAAGTTGGGCCCTTTCACTAAAGCGCGCCCTTCGCATTTTATTCCTTCAATACATCACTTAATCAAAAACCCTAATTAAGTCCTATTCCGAACTTGGGGGCTTGGTTTCGGGGTCAAAACATCTCGAAATCACCTGTAACTTTGGGATTCTCTCTAAAATCATCATATCCGACGGCCCTGAAAATTTGGTGAAAAGTTGTAAGGACCGTGGCGCCCGGTGCACATGGTCCCAAACATTTTTCCTGAAATTTTAGGAGCGCGATCCAATCATAAAATAAAGCTTAACCCCAAGAAATTGGTGGGATATTCAATCTCTAGGTCGGCCAAAATACGAATTTACAACCTAGGGTTTCATACATAAAAGCTCTCTTTCCTCATTTGAAAGGATCGGATTTTTGTTTCCAGGAACTTCATAGGAAGTGAAAGAGCAGATCTTTGAGGACTTCAACATCTTATAACATCTTTCTATCAAGCATCTATCAAATTCATTCATCCACTTAGGGCTTGGAGGACATTGAAGAACAATAGGAGATTACCGACTGAAGATTGGCTTGTACTCCTCCCTTGAGGGTTGGGTATGATTTCGTATTGTTTTCATGTCTTTGCATAAGCTTTGATACATCATTTATTCATGCTTTAGATCACATTGCATCTTGATTTAGAGAATTTACATTATCATTTGCAAGCAATTAGGGTTTACTTTCTAGGTTGCTCTAGTTTGCTTTCTTGTATTTTGGACCTTGCACACACACTAGGTCTGCACACACAATACATTTTACAAAACAACTTGGCTATTCGTGGAGGTGGAAATCACCGAAGCGGGGGTTTGACTAAGGCAAAACCCTATATAGCCGCCCCTCTCCCTTTTCAGATATTATTGCAGGTTTCGGGATTCGGACGACGCCGCAGGATACAGATCCGGAGAGAGAAAGTTGGAATAGCACTCTGTGTGAAATTGCAGAGCAGGAGACCGGGACAGGGGTGCTGGGTGCCCTGGTCCTGCCAAGACAGGGGCGCTGGGCACCCTAGTCCTTGGGACAGAGGCGCTAGGCGCCCTGGTCCTCCGGACAGACAGTTTGCAGACAGTTTCTAGACAGTGTTTCAGAGTGCAGAACAGTGGTTTCCGGTGCAGTTTTCAGGATAGTGGCACCCGCGCCCCCGTTCCGAATATTTTCAGTCCGATTTTGACTCTGGGTACATATCTGCATTCTTATTTTATCCTTACATTTACAGCTGTTCATTGTTTAATCTCAATTCTGCAATCTTGTTATTGGTTCATACTTGCATTTTGGGATTAGGGTTTGAACTTGCATTACTTGATCTTACAATTTCAACAAGGGAATAGGAATCCTAATAGATATCCCGTGGCTCTCTCTTTCACCAAAAGAAGTAGCCAATCGTGCGATATCTCTAGGCTCTTTCGTATTCTGTAATGTGTGTCAAAGAGTAGGATTAGGGTATGTTGACCTAGTCTCGCTTTTTCCCCCACACATTTTGGTGAACCCGACGTGAATCTATCATTGCTTCCTCTTGCATTACATTTGTTAGATCTAGATCTAGATTTAGTGTGTTTTCATTTCATTTTCATTAAAAGAGAAAAAGAAAAAAAAAAACAGAGTGTGTTTCTTTGCATTGTGTGTTTAAATTTTATGCAATCTTTTCAAAATGTCAGATTTTTATTTGCAAAATGTTCATGCTTTTGATGATTATTATGAGTATAGCCATGATGAATTAGATGAAGCTTTAGATGAGTTTTTAAACCTTAAGGATGCTAAACCTTCATTTTACCAAAAACTCATAAACCTTGTTACTATGCCATTTAGGTGTGATGAGAAAGATAAGTCGAATGATTCCTCTCAAGGATACATTCCTATCAACTCTTCCCCTGAATCTAGTAACATGGTTGTTTTCAATAATCCCCTCTATGAGGAGATGTCTCCTTTTGAATCAAAAGACAAACCTTTTAACCGATATGATCATGCTTTGTTGGATGATGCTCTTGATGACTTTGTGGCTTTGTCGAAACCTATAAACAAAAACAAGACCTCTAAATTGGTTAACATGATAAACTTGAATGAACATAATAAGCCTCTCTTTGAAGTCCAAGGTGCTTATCCTTCTCCTACCTTTCAAATTCCTAAATCACCCCTCCTTACTGTCCAAGGGAGGTATGATCATGATTCCTTTCGTACCCCGAATAAACCAATCATCACTGTACAAGGAAGAAAACCTATAAGTCCTTACAATTATGCTAAACAAATAACTAGAGAGAGTTATCATGCGGTTGCCCATACTTATCATACTAGAAATAATAGGCAACCTAATCCTCCTCCTATTATTCCAGTTTCCCTTCCTAATCCTCAACCAATTCTTCCTCAAGCTCCCTGTATTTCGCAAGTTATGGGTAAGGAATATGATCTCATAGAACAACTTAAAGCTACCCCTGCTAAGATATCCCTTTGGGATTTGATTCAAACTTCTTCCACTCATCATGGAATGTTACAAGATGCCTTGAAAGATTTGAATGTTCCTCCACCAAATACGTCTAGTAATATAGCATCTTTTGTTAACTCTGTGATGAATCCTAAAGCTCAAATTGTGTTTTCTCAAGATGAGTTGCCTACTAGTGAAATTCAACAACAATATGATCCCTTGATGATTGTGGTTGTCATGAAAGACACTGCTATAAGACGAACACTAGTAGATAATGGCTCTGGCCTTAATGTGTGTAGCATTAATCTATTGCATAAGATGAATGTGGATACGTCTCTTATGGAGCCTGACTCTTGTCCCATTCATGGCTTTGACAATGTGGCTAAGACTTCATTAGGTATCATCACCTTACCTCTCACAGTGGGACCTGTTACTTTGCCTACTCCTATCCATGTTATGCCGGGAAATTTAACATATAACTTGTTATTAGGGAGGCCTTGGATTCACAGCATGCAAGTTGTCCCCTCTACATTGCATAGACAAGTTAAATTCGTTTATAACAATAAGACATACACTTTGATGGGTGATACTAATTTTCAAGCTTGTCTACAAACATCTAATTCCAAAGGAGAGTCTTCTAAGCCATCCTCGTCTAGTAATGACTCTTTAAACAAGAAACCTATCACTGAGTCTTCGCTCTCTGATGATCAAAATCCTTTGGATGAGTCTAGAACTCCTGAAGAAGATCCTTCTCGACTTGAAAATACACATAAAAAGGATTTTGATCCTGAGAAGGTCCTCGTAGAAGATGATTGGGGATCTCTTGATTTTAACCCTACCTTTGTAGGTGAATATAAGGTTCCTTCTAGAGAAATTAAAATTGAAAAGAAGGAAGAAGCTGAAAATCATAAAGTTGAAAAGAAAGAAGAAACTAAAAATCAATCAACCTTACCTGAATCTATGAGTAATAATTTTGTCGCTGCTTCTCAAACTTCTTCTCCTCACATCTATAATTATGAAGAGTTTGATTCTTTGTCTTATGAAAAACCACCTTCTCTTCCTGAAATGGCTGATTGTTATGGTCGTGGTTTTCGCATTTTTGCTAAGCATGGGTATCATGGAAAAGGTTTTGGTGCTCATGAACAAGGGATAAGAGTTCCTCTAGAGACTAATTTTCACAATTATGCCTTTGGACTTGGCTTTAATCCCTGCAGACGTACTAAAGCTTCTAAAAGACCATGCATTAGTGTTAATGCTATCTCTACATCTTTATCAATACAACATCCTGAGTATATTGATGGGGATCCTTCGTGTGCCTGTGCTTTG